>NW_026126407.1:34640000-35035000 GCF_943737965.1 Phodopus roborovskii | reverse complement strand
ATGGGGATCTTAGCAGGTATGCTGTTTTTATTGTGTAATATGTTGTGAGTCCCTTCCTTGGCAAACAATACTGATCTGTGATAATATTGAGCATTCATCATTTGTCTTTTTAACAATTGTTCCAACCTCTTTGTTTCTTGACAGAACTCAGGGTTTCCAGAGTTTTGCAGAGAGTCAATGTGCTATTGTCCCTCTGCAGAGTGCATTTGATTAGCTTTGCCAATTAGATGATCTTCTCATTCACTTCTCGGTGAATGTGCATCTGAACCAGTTGGCACCAAAGAGGGGACATTTGCAGAGGACTTCTGCAGTAGAAAGTTTCTTGTTAAGGAAGAATCTGGAATTGATGGTTTCTATTCTCTTGGGTAGTGTGGCATAAGAAGGTGGTATTTCAAGTTTTAGTGGTTGTGGTCATTAGCAAGAAAGGGGACAGTGCAAACTGAAGCTACACATGGCAGAATTGAGACTCTGGAATCTCTAGACTCCATCAGGGGCCTCCAGGTCAAACCATACTTGAGGTCCAAGCAATTTTAGACTTTCCAGGTAAGTGCAATTCTGTTTGAGATAGGTTTTTGTTGTTGTTGCTGGCAACATCAAATATTCAAAAGAATGGAATAGTACACCATAAACATTTTCTTGTCTACTGTAAAAGGAGTTCTTAATTGGTCTTGATAATAAAAACCCAGAGTCAGATATAGAGGAAAACACTGAGAGATCAGAGAGAAGGAGCAAGCCACAGTACACTTTACCTCCATAGCATCTCAGCAGACAAGAGAGCAAGTTCCTGTTTCTCCCTGCTTATATCTTGTTTCTGCCCAGCTACCTCATTTCCAGTCTGTCTGTACAGCCCTCCAGACCTCTATGGTTAGCTAGTGGCAAGCTTCATTCTCTGACCTTCAGACAGTCTTTATTTGTACATGCAAGATATCACCACAGTCTACTGTCCAATTTGGCCTTCAAACCATTACATGTCTATTTCACAATCAAAAAGTTAAGAAATAGAGGGGACGGTGGGCCTATTCAAGCTCCCTGACCTGTATAGGGTTACACAGTCAAGTAGTGGCCGAATAAAGCTCTCTGAGCAATACTTTATCTAATTGGTGATTTAAATCCCATGGAAAGAACTGTTCTAGAGGATGAGACCACATTAGCAAGCTGATAGTAAGGGTTAAGGTGACCCACAGCCCAAGTCCATTGTGTCCTGAACTTGAAGTCACAGGTACAAAGCATGAACAGACTTGATGATTAGAGCAGCAGTTTCCAAAGTGTAGACTGGGGAGACCTTTTCAGGAGGTTTGTGATGCTAAAGGTGTTTTCATATAATGTTCACATGATATTTGACCTTCTCTTCCTAAAGTCGACAGGAAGAGGGTGACAGAGGCTATTGGATATGCAATACATAGTAGGCTAAATGCAAATGGAATTATGACAATGTGCTGTCTAGTGCAAAATCGGGTAGTAGGGGGCCTGCAGAAATGTCAAACAGTGGCATCCTATCTGAGGCTTTGGGATTTTGATGACTCTGCAGGCATTCTGATACCACACAAATGGAACCTCTGGTTTAAATGATAAATATGATTTGAAACTAATTCTTCTCAAAGACCACTCAAACAAATCAAACTTTCTTTTCGCTTTTGACGTTTGAACTCTAGGCACAAAATATAACATGAACTTGAGGTTTAGCTACTATTGATGGGTCATGTGATCAGCATGGCTTAAACCTCATTGTGTAACTTTGGCCCAAAGTTCACTTGGGGATGGAAATGATTTGTTGAGTGTGCTGATGCTTTTGATTAGAAATTGTCCTTTACTATGTGGTTTGTAGACTCACAAAGGCACTAGAGTTGTGTGATGAGAATTATTTATTTAGTATGCACCATCAGGCTCTCTGGTGGTGAACAACCAAAAATTCTGATGGTTGATTGGACAAAGAGGAGAACATGCAAAAGATAATGGGAGCTTTCAAATTGGCAGTTGAAAATGCCACTTGCCTGAACCAGGCACTGCCCATCTAATTGTCTCACCAAGCACCGAAGAAGACTATAACTTCATTGCATAGATGCTGACACTTTAGCAGTTAGATCCTCACAAGCATCCATGCCTCTGCTTTGGTCACCATCTTCAGAATCAAATCAAGGGAGAGCTTGGGCACAAGCTATCATCCAAGCTGCAAGCGAGGCTGAAGTTTGATTTTCTTCTCCTGGTTTCGCACATGCTAACAGCTGTGAGACCTGAGGCAAGGCAATGCATGTGGATATTCAAAGTTACAGTGATGTTTTCTACATCCTCAGGTAGGTAAGAAGAATGAATAAATCTATTTTCTGGGATCAGATAAATAATAATAATAATAATAATAATAATAATAATAATATCATCATCATCATCATTCATCATCATCACTATGATCCCATGTGCTCCAAGTAGGCACCCCAAAAGACCAGTCTCTATAGACAGTAGACAGTTTCACCCTCACATGGTGGGAAGGAAACAGGGGTTAGGAGGCCAAGGGGATTGGCTGTAGTCTGAACAGTAGTAGCTCTCATCAGGGCAGACTTCTGAACACTGGTTCTGAGTCCTGCTTGTCTCAGAGGTTCTCTAGCCTCGTCATCCACTTGGGCAACAACAGATGGAAGGTATACTGAACAATCTTGCACCAGCTGGTTATTTTAAGGTGGGGAGATGGAAAGTGAATTGTATTCATCTTTCCCACTCTTTCTATGACATGTAAAATTTTACTAATGAGCACATAGCATTAAAACTGATTTTAAACTAAAAACTAGCAGCACAGCTGCTTTCATGTCAATGTGAGTTCACCTTACTGAGCATGAGATGAAGATTTGGGAGCAGGGACTCCATGTTGGGCATGGTCTAAGATTAATTCTGTGTTTTCTAATGTACACCAATGGTGACTCTACAGTGTTTTTTCAAGTGTGGAGCGTGGATCAAGAGTGCTACCAGGATTACCCAAGAAACAGGTTTCCATGGTAAACCGAGTTTGGGAGACACAGGGACAAGGTTCTTTACTGTGTGTATGATATTTTCCCAACCCTTCTTCGGGTCAGTGCACCTTGAGAAGCCCTGAGAGGAACTCACAGCCTCAGCACTCCTTACCCAAGGCAACTTCACAAGAGTAATAACTGGGGAGCGCACTTCAGGAAATTCTGGAGCATCTCAGGGGCCACTTCTGGCTGTAAATTTGCGGTGTCACATGATCTTATTTAAGCTTTTTCGCATGTAAGCAAGATGAGGGACGGTGGTCCAAATCACCTGTCAAAACCATGTAGCTAGCCTCTGTTAGACTGTTAGACTGAGCACAAGCCTCCAGCTTGTCTCACAGGGGCAGTGTGGGGAGAGCAGATATTAACAGTTAATTGTGTTGGGGGGATGGGAGGGGAGGGTGGTCAGGGAGCATGTGAGGGGGCAGAAAAGGTAAGAGGGAGGGAGGGACAGGAAACTGGGATCAACATGTAAAATAATAAATAAATAAATAAATAAAAACATTAACAGTTAATTGTGCAGGCCTCCTGACAAGTTCTGTTGAGTTTCTACCCCCAAGGACTTCAGAATGATCTAATTCGAAAACAGCACTTTATACATGTACAAGGTCATTAAGGCTGGAGTGGGCTCTCATCCCTTACAGAATAGAACATTTGCCTCAGTCCCTAGCATGCTCACTGTGCAAGCATGAGAAACCAGGTTCAATACCCACATAAGAGCCAGGCATGGTGGGCACTCTCAAGGATGGGTAGATTGGATCCTTGGAACTTAATGGCCAGCCAGGCTAGCCTAATTATAGAGCCCCAGACCAGTGACTGTTCCTGTCTCAAAAACAAACAAACAAACAAACAAACAAACAAACACGCAAATAAACAAACCCACAGGTGGATAGTACCTGAGGAGGAATGACCCTGTGTACACCTGTACATATATGTCCACTTACATCCACACACACACACACACACACACACACACACACACACAGAGAGAGAGAGAGAGAGAGAGAGACAAAGAGAGAGACAGAGAGAAATGCAATGCAAAAGGAAAGCATGGAGAAGGCCAAATGAAAGCAGAGGCAAGATGGGGCTGGGGTGTGTCTCCCTATCTTTCTTGCACAAGGTCTTCGGTTTTGTTCTCAGGCCCCAGAGTGGTTTAACATGGAAAGCGGAGACAGATTGGAATAGTGCTGTCATCATTCAAGGACCTTCAGAAGCAGGAAGAGGCAAGAAGACTTTCCCATGAGAGATTTTAGAAGGACCACAGACTGCCGTCACCTTGACTTGGGGCTACTAGCTTGCAGAGCCACAAGACAATTATTTCAGTTGTCCTGAGACATTAGTTTGGGGTGCTTTGTCATGCAAACCCAGAGATGGATATAGCAGATGTGACACAGCTTTGAAATGGTGCTCTTAGGTTCTCTTTAAGACAAGCCTAGGTCTACAAAGACTCTAGTGACTTCCACTGGCCTCAGCCCTGGGTTGACGACTGTGTTTCAACTATGAGCAAGGAACTTTTCTCCTCTTTGCTGAACTCAACACCCCTTCTCCTCTTTCTTTTTGTCTCAGAAACAAGCAAGAGAACCTGAAGGTTCAGAAGTTAAAAAATAAAATAAAATAAAACAAAACAAGCAAGACAGAGCCACTAATGTTTTCTGACCGGCAGCCTTATTTCTCTGTGCTGGGCCCTCTAGGCCAAGGAATGTGACCTCTTTCTGAGGAAAGAGCCAAAGGCAGGTGGTGTTAGTATCCTGGGAAGCTACCATGCTGCCTGGGTGCAGTGCCTGTTTGTTTTTATCTGTGGAGATCTCCTGGGGTGCACAGTGTCCCAGGTACTGTCTGGGCCTTTGGACATGTGGGAATTACTTCTGCATCGGTGGGGTAAAGTCTTTCAGGTACATGCTTTTACAGTCACAGAGACACATAGACTAGCTTAATTCCCATGCTGACATTAAGATGGCCAGGGATTCCCCATTCTAGTGATTAGAAAACTGAGGTCTTGAGGGTTGGAAGAATTTTAATTCATTGCAGCAAGTGAGGCAATCCTTTCTGGGGATTGATAGGCAAAGAATGGTTTCTAGAGGTGGGTAGATATTTTTTTAAAATTAATTAATTAATGTATTGTATGTGTCTTTTACATCATGTATTTTGATCCTATTCATTTCCTCTTCCCTTTGCATCCTCTCTTTGCCCCGCATGCCCCCTCCCAATAAAATAAAATTTAAGAGAAAAAAAGGGAAAAATAAAAATCTCTTTATGGCAGCAACCGTGTGACACAGTGAAAAACTCTTTGTCCATATTACTTGCCAAGTGTTCATTGTAAAGAGTCATTGGTCTGGTTCGAAGCCCTTGGTTTCTACTATACCATTGATGTTGGGCCTTTGGTGGAACTCCTCCTGGATCTTCTGTTGTTACCCTGTATTGTGGAGATCCTGTAGCTTTGGGTCAAGTTCCTTTACTTGCTTTGGCAGATCTTGGATGGGGTGGATGTTGGGGCGGGCCAAGTCATAACCCTGTGTCTGGGCCTGGGCAGTTGCATGGTTGTTCTGCCAGATGAGAAATGGGGATAGCTCTCCCATGTTTACAACTTTGGGTTGGCTCTCACACAGGTTTGCTAACAGGGTTGGCTCTCTCACTCTTCTGACCATAGGGTAAACTTTCTCACCTGTCCCAGAGTTCCAAGGGGCAGGACAAGGGGCAGATCCCTAGGGATATGCAGAGAAGAGGAATTTGGAGGGCCAAGAAGCCACAGCTTTGGAATCAGAGTCAGGCTTTGATATGAGTTGTGAACCAATAAGTCATTCTGTGTCCCCAGCATAACTTATAAATTAAGACAACAATTACATCTACTTTCTGATATTGTCCTGACTTACATGGAAGTGATGTGTTTAAACTGGCATTGGGAATGTGGCAATCACTAGGTAAGGCACAAGTTGTGGAGGTTGTTAGTGGCCTGGCTATTCTGTGACTTTGCCTAGAGATAACCTTGTGAAGGTTGGCCACAAGTTGGGAAAGAAGGTGATTGCCGTAATGGGGGTGAAGAGTGCTGGGGATGGACCTGGGCCATGACAGGTTCTTGGCAGTTCATGGGAGGAGAATGATGGGAGAGTGAGCCCTTAGAGGCAATGGCTGCAGTTTCCTTGAAGGGTCTATGAACAAAACAAAATAAAATCTGGTACAAAGTTTTTAGAATCCTCTCAAGTGCTGCCAAGCCTGGATGTGTTTGCTGAGCCCCACCAAGGTAGCTTCATCTCCACTCCTTTCTGAGTCTGCAAGTACCATGACCTTGCGGGGTCAGGAATCCACCTTGAGCAATGGAGCAACATAGGACCCGGCTCATTTCCCCAGTGAGGCTCTTGGCTCTGATTCCTGTCCTCCCCTCACTGAGTTGGGCCAAAGAGTGAAGAAACAGGACTGGAGAGAACGCAAGTTCGGGAGGTCAGCTCTGCTGAAGGTGAACATTAACCCCATCACCCTCTGGGACTGAACAAGGGGAGCAAAGTTCTCAGATTCTCCCCTCCTCTTGTGAAGAAGCACATTTTCCCATCTTGACTGACAGTGGTACTTCTTGCCCGTACATCCCTAGGAGATGAGACAGAAATTCCTCAGCCTGGCATTCAAGGCCCTGGTGGACTCGACTTTACTCCTACTTCAACAGCTTTTTCCATGTTGGGCTTGTCACTCACATGAGGCCACACTCCAGCCATCCCCAGGGCTAAGTTTCCCATTGCAAGTGACTTGTGCCACAGAAGAGGAGGGATCTGCGGGCCAGTGGGGACACAGGGGATACCTAGTCCATGTCTGCATTGTGAGTCATGTTTGTTTTCTCACTTGTCTTCTGAAAAAAGCAATGAGAGTGAAAATACGGCCAAAAATGCTCATGAAAACCTTAGTTTGAACAACAGGATCATTTACCTGAGATCAGTTACCTATGTTGCATGTCTGTCTTGTGTCATGATTGCAGGGAGCTTGTCCATCATTAGAAAGATGAAGGTGAAGTCATCCTCTGTGATTTAGTGGGAAAACCCCCAGGATTGGACTGTTTAACATCCCCAGGAATCTTTACCATTCCACTTAGTGCCAACAAGCACAATACATGGCCTTTACAAAAAGAGCTGGCAAATCAGAAAACACGCAGGTAAAACAGCACTATTCAGGAGGTCATTTGTCTGCTTCTCTCTTAGGGACCTCTTTCTGTTGTCTCTGATTTGGTAGCTAAAATTATTTTGGATGTATTTTGGCTTTGGGGTTGGAAAAAGACTGCAATAACTCCAGAGACCTTATGACTTGTAGGGTCTATCTAAGCATCTTCCAGCTAGGTTTGACTATGTCTTTGTCTCCTAGGGACATTTGGCAGCATTCAGTGCCTGAAGACAATTTTGGTTGTCATAGCCAATCCTTTCTGATATCCAGTGGGCAGCAGATGAGGGATACTGTTAAATGTACCTTTGGGGCAAAGGCCAGTACTTTACCATAGAGAGTAACACTATGTCCATGATACCAAATATCTGGAGATTTTTAAAAACCTTAATTTCTCCTGTGGTGGCATGGGCAGGGGGATGATTCCCCTCACCCCCATCAATGTCTGAGGTAGGAGAGAGAGGTGACCCCATAGTCATAAAAAGGGGAGAGCCATCCCTGACCCCCACCAGCAGCAATACTTGGGAAAGCAGGCCCTGCCCCTCACCAGGGCAGCACAATAGAGCCAACTCTGTTAAGAGGTGGAAGTGAGCCAGCCCTGAAGTTGTGAGCATGGGAGTGCTGTTCCCACTTCCCATCTGTCTTGTGGTGGCATGGGTGAAGGAGAGCTGCCCTCCTTCCTCTGCCCATCAATGCCTGGAACAGGTAAGACAGTTGGCCCTGGGGTCATAAGAGGGGGAGAGCCAATCCTATTAGCGCAAGTAGGTGTGGATGAGTCAGCTCTGAAGTTTTAAGCATGGGAGATCTGTTCCCATTTCTCTTCTGGTGGACCAATCCTACAGCTGCCAGGATATGACTTGGCCCACCTCATCATCTATTCCATCTGTGATCTACTAGAGCACGTGAAGAGACCTGACCCACAGACCCAATGCTACAGGATCTTTATAACACAGGGCAACAACAGGAGGTCCAGTAGGAGCCCTATTAAGGGCCCAGAATCGATAGTGTAGTAGAAACCAGAGGCTTCAAACAAGACCAATGCCTCTTTGCAATGAACACTCGCAAGTAAGGATATATGTCGGGAGCGGGCTTTGGGGGGCTGCAATGGGAGCCAGCTGAGTGGCCCTAAGTCCATACCTGAGTCAGGGAGTGTGGATAAGGAAAAGGCTAGCTATGGATAATAAAGAGAGACAGAATAAAGGTCAGGAGGGCAAATCAGTCAATACTGAAATGCCACAAGTTTATTTTTCACCACTCTTATATACCTTAACCAGAGCAGAGAACACAGTATCATGTATCTGGAACAAACAGACATTTACTCCTCACTTATTCTAAGGGTTCAGTAACCACACCTTAGCTCCAACTTCTTGTTCCCTAGCCTTGAGGTCAGGAGTAGCCACACCTCAGATTCAGGTCTGTTGTTATTTAGAATAAGACAGCCAAACATCCTACTGTAGCCACACCTTTGACCTTTAGGTCTTATGACTTGCTGAGTACAGCTTTGAACTCTCTGTCCTTGTGCCAAGATGGAGTGCAGCCATCTTTATGGGCACCCACAGATATATAAACAAACAGGTCTATGGTGTGACTTACTGTATTACACTGTAGCTTCCATGATGAGATTTTTATTTTTCCATCTTTTAAATTTATTTTTCTTTTTTCTCTTAAATTTTGTTTCATTTGAGGGGGTGTATGGGCAGAGAGCAGATGTGAAGAGATGGGGAAATGAATGGGATCAAGATAAATGATGTAAAAGACAATAGAATAAAAAAAATCTTAATTTCTAATCAATATAGAATATCTCCTTCAAAGGAAGCATGAGAGCTAATTGTAAACACTGATTCAATATAATCTAGAATCTAGAGGAAGTGTGTTACTTTTGGGGTCAGGCTTTGAGGTCTCCTTTCTCAAGCTTCACTCTGTGTGACTATTGAAAGACCCGCGGAGGGCTCGAACCCTCATGCCCCGACTCAGGAAAGGCGCCCCCCCCCCAAATCACTCACGAGAAGCGGTCTTGATGCAAAAGCATGAGGTCTTTTATATTCCAGTGCACTGGGGTCCGCAGCCATACTCCACGTGGGGTAAAGGACTGGGAACCCCTGGTACAGGATTCAGACAGCTTTTATAGGGTTACAACAAAGCCCGTTCATTATAAACCAATCATCTCATAGCATCCAGTATGGACCAATCAATTTGAACTATCCAAGCCCGCACTTTGCCCAGGAAGTCTGCTTTCACTAGGGCTCCTGGGTAGTGTGACAAGCCCACACTTAGCCCAGGAAGTCTGCTTTCGCTAGGGCTTCTGGGTAGTGTGGCACGCCTCATTTCCTGTTCTCATTCACTCACAGGTGCTGTCAGTAACCCACCCTGTCGTAAACAGTCAAGAATGACCTTTTGCCTACTCACTGCTGGGGGCAGAGTCTAGGGAAAATTAGGTTAAATTTTTCCATCCTTACACTATCAGTCAACTTCCTGTTGCCTCTGAGTTAAGATGTAAAATTCCCAGCTCCAGCACCACATCTGCCTGCACGCCACCATACTCCCTGCCATGATGATAATGGACTGAACCCTAAAACTGTAAGTCAGCCACCCTCAGTTAAATGTTTTCCTTTGTAAGAGTTGCTGTGGTCATGGTGTCTCTTCACAGCAATAAAATCCCTAACTAAGGCAGGAACCACTCCCTAGGCAGGAAGAATCCCACAGAGGGGAAATAGAGCTGAACATCAGCATGCATGCATTCCCTGTTTGCTGTCCTGATTATGAATGTGATGTGCTGGCCTTCCCTAAGCTCCCTGTTACAATGGACTGTTGCTTGGAACTGTGAGCTAAAATAAACCATTTCTCCCTGAACTGCTTTAGTCCAGGAACTTTATTGCAGCAACAGGACACAAAACCAAGACAGCCTGCCTTGTGGTATTGCCCATCCTGTTTGCTCTTCTCTGAGATAACTTTGACACTGTTCCACCAAGGATTAGAGTCCTCTTGAATCTGACCATTTACATCTGCCTTATCCCTTGAGACTTTCAATTCCATTGCTCAATATAGTAAAATGGAAATGACATTGTACAACACTCACAGCTAGACTGGATAAGAAAACATGTGGATTCCCCTCTTATTTATTTATTTATTTATTGAGATTTATTGCTATGCTGGGGCCCCCTGCTTAACCACTCCAGATCATTTCACAGACACCAGCTAGTGTGCCAGCCATCTGTGACAATCTCATGACTCCCAGTTTAGTGGCACTTGCAGATAATTTTTGTCTAGTTGTGCCTTTCCTAAGTTATAATACCCACCCCCACAAACAAATTTCTAATTCTTATGAATCTTAAGTGTAAGTCAGAAAACATCTGGCCAATTTTCCAGTTGTATCATAAAACAAAGGAAAATTGCTGGGCAGTGATGACACACTTTTAATGCCAGCACTCAGGAGGCAGAGGCAGGTAGATCTCTGAGTTGTACAAAGAAAATTAAATTGCTGATCCAAGCCACTGCTTGAGCTAATTTGGTGTTTTATAAAGGATCTAGATACTTGCCACCTGGTATTAAAGAGAAGAACAAGGCTTGATTTGTTGTTGTTTGAAACAGGTCTTATGTAGCCCAGGCTGGCAGGCCTTGAACTTGGGGAGGAACGGCTTTATTTCACTTTGCAGCTTTTAGTCCATTATCCAGGGAAGTCAGGGCAAGTGCTCAAGGCTGGAACTGATTCAGAGGCCATGGAGGAAAGTTCCTTTCTTCTTTGTTCGCCATGACATTTTCAACTTTTTTTTTTTTTAAAATAGCCAATCCAGGAGTGGTTCCACCCATAGTGAACTGGGTCAGCCCACATCAACCATCAGTCAAGAAAATAAACCACAGACTTACCTACAGACCAGTTTGGTGAGTGCATTTTTTTTTTCAACCCTAATTCCTCTTTCTCAAAGGGCTTGTGTCAAGTTGACATAAAACTAGGCAGCACATTGTCTATGACAATGACTTCATTTAATATTCTTCAGAATGCTTGGCAGATGAAAATTTGTGGACTCCCATTGGATGATGTTTCAGCTGCAGACTCTTTCCTTGTGTACTTTGTGAACCACTAACAAGAGCAGGGCTCCTGCCTGTCTCCTTACCTCCTGGGGTCTAGAGCAATGACAGGCCATGGGAAGTTGTCATACTTGGTGAGCAGATGAACAGCTGGAGATCGTGTTGCTTCCTGCTCTCTCATGCTTGTTGATTCCTCATTCATCCTCTCTACCTGCCTGAGCCCCACCTCTTCATGTAACTGTTTCATTTTAAAGACTGTGTTTCTTTATCGGTTACATTAAAAATTGTTCTTATTTTACGTGTATGAGTGTTTTGTCTGCAGGTATGTCTCTGTGCCATATGGGTGCAGTGCCCATTGAGGGCAGAAGAGGGTGTTGTTTCCCCTGGAACTGGAGCTACAGATGGTTGTTAGCCATTATGTGGGTGCTGGGAATTGAACCCCAATCTTCTGGAAGAGCATCAAGTGCTCTTAATCACTGAACCATATCCCTAGCCTGTGTGTGTGTGTGTGTGTGTGTGTGTGTGCACGCGCGCATGCGCGCGCCAATGCATGCATATAGAGGACAGAGGACAACTTCTACCATGTGGGTCCTGAGAACTAAACTCAAAGTTGTCAAGATTTTGGTAATAAGGACCTTGACCTGCTGAGCCACCCTGTCTCTTTTGTTTTAATTCCTTATAAAACTTACAAATAATAGATATTTGTTTTACTGGGGGCCTGCTCTGGGCTCCTTGGACATGGTGTGAAACTCCCTGCTATACCATAATCTCCTTGAGGATCAAGCTGTACCCATGATGTCTATTAGTTGGTGACCCGTTGCCTGGATCTATTTTGATTGCCAGCACAGCAGAGGCAGAGGGCTTTCTTCTCCCCCAGCACCTTCAGGAGAGTAAAGTGATACCGTCTTTAGCAAAGGAGATTTCACACTGACTGAATTCTCAAGTGGAGGCGTGATTGTTCAGGCGGGAGACTGTCGAGTCTGGCTATTGTTGAACACCTCTAAGTGTTTATTCTCAGCAGAACCAAAGGAATTATGAAAGGAGAAGTGGAGGCCTGCAAGAGTTGTGAAATTCCATGCTATCAAGGAGACAGAGCTTCCTGCCTTCACTCGATTGCTCTTCTAGTCAGGCCGGAACAGTGTTCTGAGACTCTTTTGCTGGAATAATTCCACCTAAGAATAGTAAGCATTAAATTCCGGAGAGTTCAAGCCGGAAGGGAGATCACCCACCTGACTCTGCTCGCCAAGGAAAGGGTGCAGCTGAAACATCATCCAATGGGAGCAAGCTCAGGAGGCCCAAGTGGACCTGCTGACCCTGTTTCAGCGCTGCCCGTCTCAGCGTTAGTCCCTCAGTCCCAGCAATGCTTCTCACGCAGTCACATAACATGTTTTCACCTGCAAATTGTGGTTCGCAACCCTTGTGCACCCTGACTGTGCAAGTGGAACATCCTTCTATGGTTTGATTTCACCCACACCAACAAGAGCACAAACTCCCTTTCACCGCCCCTTCTCACAGTTTGACCTGTGGTTGACACCTAGACTTGCACCATAGGGACAAGCTACTCTCTGCTGGGATGTAATTGGATTTTGAAAACAAAGGCTGGAACATGGGAGTCCTATAAACACCAGGAAGGAAGGGGAAAACATGATGCATTGTCACATGTAGGACTGTGGCCTGGAGGCACAGGCCTTGTCCCCAGGGCCCAAAGAAGCGAGCACTGCTCTCTACCTTAGCCCACAGGGACCATATCTGTGTTTTCCATGGAAGCCACAAATATGACTTTGTTCTTATTTAAATTCTTCTGAATTTTAAGCATAGGCAAACATTGAAAGTACTCTGGCCAAAAATTAAACTTCAACCAAAACGTTGCTACTTTACATAGAGGTATAAAGCCACCTATGGAACTTTCCTAATGATTTGGGTTGAATGCTTCCCATGGAACTACATACAAATGGAGACTTGGTGGTGGTGGTGGGCATGTGTAGGAATGGAAGTAGTATAAAGAGAGAGGGATGGTCAGGATGCTCACTGTCATGGTTGACCCCAACTCAGAGAGTGGAGATCAGCTGACATTTTGTCCAGGTGCTTCCCTGGACTTCTGTGACCCGTGCCCAGACTTTGGGAGTGGGCAGGGGAAGGAAGATGGGTATTAAAGCTGCAAGTCAAGGTTGGAAGAAGCATCCAGAAGGTAAAGGCAGCCATGGGAAGACCACAGAAGGCAGCTCAAGGTTGTGTGATTCTGTCCTGACTTCAGTGGGAGGGAGCTGGGCACATAGTGTCCTGTTCCTATGGTTTGCTTCCCTGCCACACCCTCTGGATGTGTTTGCTCAGTTCTGCCCCACTGAGCTCAGGGGAAGTGTGGGAAAGGCAGGAGCAGCCTGTTTTATCTCCAGATAGAAACAATTGGACCTTACTGTCTAGCTTTGGGGCTTGAAGTCCCTTGACTGTCCAAGAGCCCCAGAGCAACAGGGCCTATTTGAGATGGGCATCCACTAAGTCAGAGGATGAGGACTCAAGTGTACAGAATTGGGCCCCACTGCTGACGAGCCTACTAGTGAAGAGGGAGGAATTACTGCCCTTGAGGTGCTACCCTGAGTGATTCTAATGAGACCAGAGCTGGACTTCAGGCATGCTGCCTCCTCGCCTCAGGGCAGAGCATAGCAGGGATGGAGAGGAGAAAGCCTCTGAGTGGTTCTTCCTGCTGACTCTTCAGCCCACCAGCCAGCTCCTGTGGTTTCAGCCCAGCCTCGGGGACAGCTGGGTTTGTTTTGGTGTTCAAATGGGGCAGGGACATGGTTCTAAGCCTGAAAAAATAAATTGTTTTAAGGAGAGAGAGAGAGAGAGAGAGAGAGAGAGAGAGAGAGAGAGAGAGAGAGAGAGAGAGAGAGAGAGAGAGAGAGAGAGAGAGAGAGAGAGACTTCCAAGGGAAGCCCTTGAAGGCTCCTAGCCTTTGCCTGATCCCTCCCAATGCAAAAAAAAAAAAAAAAAAAAAAAAAAAAAAAAAAGATACCTGACAGGAGCCAGCAATTAGCTGCCCTGGGGAATGAAAAAGGAAAGTGCTGGAAGTGGGACCTCTGAGATCCAAGATGTGAGCTCTGTGGCCTCCTCATTCACCTGGATCCTTGCTGCAAGCTGCTTGCTGTTTCCAATGTCTGCTGCCAATGTCTGGGCCTCCATGTTCTGTGGGGGTTGCTTCCGGACATGGGGGTAGGAGATTTGGGTGAAGGAGGAAACAAGACAGCTGTGTGCAAAGCTGTCATTTCAAAAAGGAAACTACAGGCTTTTCTGGACCCCGAATATGCAATTCGGGGACCAGGGCATGAGGCTAAATATACTTATTATTCTAGTATAAGATATATGCATATATCTATATCTATATCTATATCTATATATATCTAGTATACATATATATCTAGTATATATATACATATACATCTATAATATATATACATATATATATATGTATATATATGTATATATTCCTCCAGGATTGTTCTCCATGATGTTCCAGACCTTAGTCACCTCCTCAGTGCCAGCTTTCCATTTATCCCCCAACCCCCATCTAAAGCCGACCCTCCTCCCAGGCATTTTGTCTCCTCAGTCTGTTTCTTTCTTGCAAATTGCTTATCAAAGTCTATACATAGCATCCTCTTTGCCTGCTTACTTGTTTGTCACTCAACAACCTAAGTGAAGGATGACCCCGATGAGGACAGGAAGACTTGATGTTCTTCCGGTTCTCAATGACTTCCTTCCCATGCCCAGCACAGTGCCAGGCACCAGGAAGGAGCTTGGAACACAGGAGGAATGGCTGAATGATTGGTCTGGGGGGAAATGAATTCTCCATGACTGCAAGAGTTAAAGCTGACTCTGGATGGGAAATAGGCAGAAAATCTACCAACACCCCAAATTGGCAAATGTATTCTAGGTTTGGTGACAAAGCAACCTAAACTCTGCAATGACTCAACCATGAAAGGAAGTACTTTTCCTCATGTAAAGTCTGGCCTCTCCTCTGGAAGGTGGTCCAGATGCTTAAATAGTCCTCTCATCTTGAGGCTCCATCATTTCTTATTCGTGATTCTTTAGTACTACATTCAAGAAGGGGGGAGAGGGAGACAGGCCTGGTGTGGGGGAGGGTCCTCATCCTCCTACCCTCACCCCATTGGCTACAGCTATAGCTTGTCTGACCACAAGGGCTATGGCAGGAGAAAGGCTAACAAGTTTGGGTCACAAATGGGTAGGCTCAGCATGCTGTCAGGGCAGGAGGTGGGGCCAGGTGGCTTCTGGGAGCCTCTCTTATATTCTCTTATCTTATTAAAGGTTTTGCATTTTCCTTTTGTAATCACTCAGCACTTCAGGAGAAGTAAGGTCCTTGTCACCTCTCTTTTCCAACTTTGTGATCCCTTTTCTTTGGCTCAAGGTTTCTCTTGTGTGTTTCTGGTGTGTCATTATGAACAGTGAGTACATTTGCTGAGCAACCACAAAAATGCCCAAGGCAGACAGACCTGTCTAGGAATCCTGGCTCCATCAGGCCCTAGGTATGTGCAGTTGGGCCAGTTACCTAACCTTTCTGGCCTTCTACTTTCTCCTTGGAAATGCAGACAATCACAGTAATTATCCCCACTTTGTAACATTGTGGGGCTTAAAAGATCAGCAAGGTGGACCATTTACAGTGCATTCATTCCAGGTCATTGTCCTAAGTACTTTATTTTCACTCTCTCTTAGAAGTTTTGCTTCAACCCAATGGAGAAGATCTATTATTAGCCCTGGTTTTATAGAGAAGAAAGCCGAATCACAGGGAGATTAAGAGGCTTGCCTGAAGTCATGTAGCTAATGGGTTGGGGACCAAGATTTAAACGAAATCATCCAATTCCAGAACCCACAAGGTACGTAAGCGATGGTAGCAGTTACTAGTTGGAAAAGATGACATTTTTTTTAACGACTTTCTCTAGAAGCTGAACCAGTCCTAGGCTTCATCCTAACACCAGTAATGATTTGTAAAACATTTCACAGTCCACAAACTGTCTTTATGGCTCTTAGCCCAAGGACTCCTCACAGTAACAGTAAAAAAAGCCTTACTCCTCTGTCTCTACATGGGTGGCAAGTGAGCCCCACAAGGCACAAGGTGCTAGCCAAGGTCACACAGTCAGAAACTGGTAGAGCTGGCTTTTAAACTCTGTCTTGTGTTAAGGGCAGCTCTCTGGCTAAGTTCAAGTTTGTATTTGCTAAGTTTTCAGAACAGGGCCTGACACACAGTAAATGATTAAAGTATTTACCAAAAACCTAAAATCAGTATTTATCATGTTCTACTGCTTTTTCAACAAACATGTATTTAGCCTGAAACAGCCATGAAATGAGGGTCATGGCCACCAGACTTCCTCCTCCTCCCTGCCTCTTGTCCTCATTGTCCTGGCTTGCCTTTGGGCTGAGCTGGTGTGTGTACCTTCTCTCCTTACTCCCCCCCCCTCTTTTTTTTTTTTTTTTTTTTTTTTTTTGGGCAGCTTGCTGTGATCTGGGCTCCTCCCATAATCAAAGGAATTTGGCTGCTATTGTTCCTGTTTCTCAGGACTCTGCATGCTGCAGCCAGATGGAATCTTCTAGGAAGGGCAGTGTTAACTAGCAGTGGAGTGATGCCCAAGTTCAGCTTACTCTCTTTCTAGCAGAGGCTTCCTCTAATCCAAAAGAATAATTAGTGGCTGAATCTCAGGCATCTCCACAAGCCTATAGGGAAGACACCTGAAAGAGAGTCTGAATTGTGATAGGACCTTAGGAATGAAGGAAGGAAGGAAGGAAGGAAGGAAGGAAGGAAGGAAGGAAGGAAGGCAGGCAGGCAGGCAGGCAGGAAGGAAGAAAGACAGGCAGGCAGGCAGGCAGGAAGGAAGGAAGCCAGAAAGAAAGAAGGGAGGAAGAAAGGGAGGGAGAGAGGGAGAGAGGGAGAGAAGCAGGCAGCCTAGGCTTTGTGTACCCAGGGTTTCACAGAGTCTTTTCCAACTGGACATGATCCATGATACTTCTCTTTATTCTTTTCCTGATAATAAAGCTCTTCCTTAAGTTCTTTTAGAAGATCTCTAACAGTTCTTGTCAAATTGGGACCTAAATTATTTCTGATTTGTGCTTTTAGTGGAACAGGTCTAGAACCTCCCAATGAAAGCATCAAATGGGGAAACACACACACACTCACACATGCATACATACATACACACACACACACACACACACTCACATGCATGCACAAGTACACACACACATATACACATTTCCACACTCATATGTACACATGCACATAAACACACACACACACACACACACACTTCTTCAGTAAGGGTCACTGAGCCTTTACTATGTGTCATGCAGCATTTCAGGTACCAAGGAGGCAAGAATGAGCGGGTCAGCCATGACCTCTTATTGTTATCCACACTGGAAGCTTCAACCATAATAGCATAAGCTGGGAGGCATTAACAATACTCATCTTTTATTCTGCTGATTCTGGAGGCCGAGACATCCAAGGTCGAGATGGTGGCATATTTGGTATCTGATGTGGGTCTGTTCCTCTTAGATGGCATTTTCTTGCTGTATTCTCATGGCAGAAGGGAAAACATGCTCCTCTATTTGAATAGCATCATTTTCATTCTAAAATAATGTTTTGAAACAAAACAGGGTATAGCCCAGGCTGTCTTCCAAATCATGATCCTCCTGCCTCAGTCTCCTAAGTTGCTAGGATTACAAATGGGTAAAACCATGTTCGACTAACTTCTTTAAGAGCATTGCTGTAGAATATTGTCCTATGGCATTAACAGGCATTGCCATTTTGATTAGAGTCCCTGCAACTGACTGCCTTAAGAGATCCTAAAGACCAAGCCTGCTGACATTCCCTCAGAGGAGGAGGGAATGGGAGAGACCAGCAGAGCCTCACCTTAAATCTCAGATTTCCCCTCTCTCTGCACAGCCCTGCCAATTCCATGCACTTCTGCCCTAGTTGCATGTGGCTTTGTTGTCTCCGGAGATGCTGGAGTCTCCAGAGGAAGGAGGATTAACTGACCAGGGAACCAGGAAGCTACTGAGAAGTCATCATCTGTGCTGGGGGTGAGACCTGTCAAGGACACAGCTGCTTTGGGATCACCATACTCTGGTAATCAACTCCTCGACCTGATAAACTCATCGATTTGATAGGAAGGACTTGGGTAGATACATACTTTGGTCTTTCATTGGTGCACATGCACTTGTTTGAGTGTCCTCAGGTACAGTTAACAAAATAGGCACTAATGCCTTTCATGAGGAAACTAAATCTGTGATACAGTCTTTTCCCAAATGGCCCTATCGCATAATGCCATCATTTTGGGAACTAGGCTTCAACATACAAAGTTTGAGAGAAAGGGCATACAGATATTCAGACCACAGTGCTGCAAATCGCTATCCCCCACGTGCCCTTCTCAAATGCAAATTATATTCACTCTATCCCAGTAACCTCGGAGTCTTAACTGTTCTATCATCAATTTTCGAGTCTCATCTAAATATCATCTAAGTCAGATATGAAGGTATGATTCATTCTGAGGAAAATTGCTCTCCAGCTGTGAGCTTATGAAAGCAAACGTTATGTGCTTCTGAAACCTAATGGTGGGGCAGGCCGAGGATATTCTCACTGCAAAAGAGAAAAATGAGGAAAAAAAAGTAAGCAGTGACAGGTCCCAAAGCCTATAACCCTGCCTCCAGACTCAGTGGGGAGGCTTGCTTTTACAGCTTTGCTGAGCAGTGCTTGGATCCCCGAAGTTCTAGAGTAGCCCTTTGGAAGGGCTTGTCTTCACTGAAGTTCTAACCCAGGCTGGTGCCTCCAGCTGGCTGCTGGGATCTCAGGGGTGTTTCAAAGCTTCCGTTTCCCTGGGTGTTACCCTAGTGGGAATCCCCTATAGTAGGCTTATCTCTGAGGTTGAGGTTATTAGGGTTCTGCCACAGAATTCTCTGAATATCCCTTGGACTAGAAGCAGCCACATATTGTAGCCTATGGCGAAGATGGCATCCCAAGGACACCAAGTACATTGCCTGTGCCCTGGTAGGGCACCCCTGGTAGGGGTGGAGGGTGGCTACTCATACAGCCCCTAAGCTCCAAAGATCAGCTTTAGCTCTGGTACCCTTGGTTTGTGGTGGCAGTAACAGACTTACAGTCTCCTGTGTGCCTGTGGGATCCCTGGTGTTGACAAATAGTACCCACCTTTCATTCTAACCTTGTCACTAGGTCATACGGCACATCCTTCTAACCTTCCAAACAGCTTTTCTCATTTTTTTTCCCAATATGGATAGGTGGAGGATCCCATTTCAATAAGCAATTAAATTGAGTCTCTCTAAAGTCTCTACTGAAATTCCCAGGGGAGCTAAAGTGCACACTTTGCTTAGAATACCTCCAGATAAATACCTGTTTTTGTTACTTAAAGCATTGGCTCATGAACACAATTCAGACAAGTTCTTTCCTGCTTTAACAAGGGCCTTCTTTCATCTGTCCAACAATATATTCCTCCTTTCTGTTTTAGACCTTACTGGAATGACCTGTTGTAGTGTAGCAATTTCCTCCCAAATGAAATAAGGAATACCCCATTAACACTCAGGAAGTAAATAACTCACAAGTCTCAGGAAATCCCTGAAACCAGATTCATAAGGCTGGTCCTTCCCAACACTATACAAGCAGTAAGGGCTGCTAAGGACAGAGAGATCCTTCAACCTGTGGGGTTGCAGTAAGTTATACAGAGATCCCAGGGTTCCAATTTGCTTCAGTTGTCACTCTGCTAGGGTAAGTTTTTGGTAATGTAGAGCTTGCCTTTGAGTACTCCAGTCTCCTGTAAGTGATCCCAGGGAACTCACTCATTCACCTAGTCATTACTTTGGTTTCTTGATGGCACCTCATCTGAGGTGATCAGATATTTGTATATGTTCCTCAGGAATTGTGTCATACACATTCCTGTCATTTCTGTCCACATGCACACTGGAATTCTCCAAGCATCAAGGCTTTCTCTGCAGATTTCCTGCTCCATTTTTGTCTCTTGGCTACACTCTTCCTTTAGTTTAAGGTCTATTCATAGCTATTTAGGCTTTGTGTAACATGAACCTCAAAAACTCTTGTACCTGTGACCCCTCACTCATTTCTGAAGCTGAAGGGTTTGCTTAGCAGCTTCATTTCTTGGTACTTATTTTTGTCCCATCTCTTCAGGCTATTACAATAGAAGCATTGTGAGCTGGTGGCTTATAAATAACACACACTTATTTCTCGTAGTTCTGAAGGCTAAGGAAGCTCATGATCAAGATGCCCGTAAACCGCCTGCTGAAGGCTTACTCCTCCCATACAGCACAGTCTAGTTGTGCTCATGTGTGGCAGAAAGGAAAATGACCTCCCTTGAGTTCATTTTGTCATGACAAAATCATTCTTCAAATGATCCTAATTCTACATAGCATCACTGAAGGAGTTAGGTTTCAGGACATGACCTGGATTGGGGGAATGTAGCCCATGCTCAAAGTGAGGCAGTCTCTAGAATTTGTTACCACCTTTTTAAGCTGAAAGAGAAAGCCATTCCAAATGATACCCTGCCTGTTTGCATTTCATATCCATGATAACATGACATACAACAATAAAAACAATGGAAAACTAAGTGTGGGGGCTGGAGA
Organism: Phodopus roborovskii; assembly: GCF_943737965.1. Classification (NCBI taxonomy): domain Eukaryota; kingdom Metazoa; phylum Chordata; class Mammalia; order Rodentia; family Cricetidae; genus Phodopus; species Phodopus roborovskii. The sequence continues at coordinate 35,014,196 of NW_026126407.1, read as the reverse complement.
TATGGCTAAATACTTGAGAACATTTACTGTGTAATCATGAGGACTAGAGCCCAGACCCCAGCACTCAGAACAATCTGGGTGTCATCCCCACCAGCATGCATAGCTTCAGACACACACGCACGCACGCACGCACTCACACAAATAAATCTTAGAAGAATTATTTTGCTAAATTAAAGAACAGTCAAAGAAATAGTGAAAATGGTAAATTGTGTTAAAGACTTTTAGTCATTCTGTGATGGTTAATCCTCATTGTTGACTCGATTGGACGGTTGTATTTCAACTCATATGCAAACACTTTTGTGGGTATGTCTTTAGGCATTTCTATAAGAACATTTCCAGAGAGGTTTAGCTAAGGAAGGAAGAAAGATCCATCCTGAATGTGGGTGATGCTATTCCCTGAAATAAATAAAAATGGATAAGCTTGGAAGCGAGTGAGCAGCAGCATCCATTCCTCTTTTCTTCCTCACTACAGACTCGAGGTGACCAGTCACCTCATGCTCTTGCTGCTGTGTCTTCACTATCATGATGCACTGTCTGCTCAAGCTTTGAGCCAAAGGAAACTAGTCTTTCCATTGCTTTGGTTGGGTATTTTCTCATACAACAAGAAACGCATAAAAAACACATACCTTCATTCTTCTGTGCTGCCAGGATCCCAGATTTATAGAGACCTTCAAGGGGGCAGGATATGTCCCTCCCTCATTCATTCTTCTTACTTGGAAAACATGGTGTTGGGCCATCAAAGACAAGGGCAATGCCTTGGAACAATGTATCAACAAACAAGATGGAAGAAAAGACAGAGACAATATCTCCTTCTGCTATAATCTACAACTATTTTGTGTGTCCATTGTTTTAACCAGTTCATTTAATCAGTTACTGAGAAAGTGGAGTAAAAACTTCCTGCTATGATCATTATCTCTTTACTGACTTTCTCTTTACTGACTTTCTCATGCATTTTGATAATTTTCATTGAGGATTTACACAGTTGTAAATACTCCATCTTCTTGATGAGTTGACCCTTTATTAATTTATAATGCCTCCATCTTTGATAATATTTCTTTGCTTTCAGATACATTTAATTACAATTTGTACCGGGTTATGATTCTTTTCTGTGTGGTACATTCATACACTGCACAGATATCCATGGGACATTTGTTTGCTTTCTGCCTGTGGTAGTTTGAATGCAATTGGTCCCCATAAGCTCATAAGGAGTGGCACTATTAGGAGGTGTGGCTTTGTTGCAGTAGGTATGGCCTTGTTGGAGGAAGTGTGTCACTTTGGAGGAGGGCTTTGAGGTCTCATATATGCTCAAGCCACTCCCAGTGTCTTTGTTCACTTCCTGTTGCCTGTGGGTCAAGATGTAGGACTCATAGCTCCTTCTCCAGAACCATATATGCTTGCATGCCACCATGTCACATTGTGATGATAATGGACTAAACCTTTAAAAATGTAAGCCACCCCAATTAAGTGTTTATTTCTTTGTAAGAGTTCCTGTCATCATGGTGTCTCTACATGGCAATAAAAAAACCTAACCAAGACACTGCCTGTATGTGCTTCTATGCTTAAAACTCTTCTTTGAAAAAAGGTTTTCATTCTGTCTTGATTTTATATCAACTCTGTTAACTTTTTTTAATTTATGTGAAGTGCTTTATTCATTATCTTTTAAAAAAGTCTTTACATTTTATAACAATTTTAGAGTTACAGGAAATTTCAAATGTTATTTGAAGCACTTCCCATTACCCTGCATCTAGTTCCTCAATTATTAACAACTAAAGTTATGAGTTCATTGCCTTTTAATGACTGTTGACACAATTGCATTAGATATATCACTTCAGTACTTGATTTTTTTTCCACTTTTTTATTTTTATTTTATTTTGAAGCAGGGTTTCTCTGTGCAGCCCTGGCTGTCCTGGAACTTGCTCTGTAGATCAGACTGGCCTTGAACTCAGAGATCTGCTTGCCTCTGCCTCCCAAGTATTAAATGTATCTGTTTTCCCACTTTTCTTCTTTCAAATTTTCTGAATGTCCTTTGAACACCCCTTTATCCTCTCAATTGACTTTTCATCTGTGTTGTGTTATCAGCGGTTACTCTGAGTATTACAAAGTAAAAATTTGCCTTGTATATTATAAATTTGAATGAATATTTTTGTCATCTCACATAAATATCCAAAACTCTGATAAAGACTTAGTTCCTGTTGCCCTTGCCTTCTTTTTCTGCTATAATTGCTATGTGTGATCTAATAGACTGAGCAAGGCAACATGAACACAATAGAGATTTGATAACATTTCACATTTCTTCGAGACAATGTTCACTTTTGAGCCTTTTTCTGCTTTAGATTACATAATTTCTCTTTGATCTGCTGCTCTCTCCTATTGCCTTAATTATGTTATTAAGCTTATTTGGTATCTTTTAAAGAGAAAAATTAATGCATACTCATTTATTTCTATAGTTTCATCAGGTTGAAAATAGTTCTCTCTTCTTTTTATTTAGATGTCTCATTTTAAATTACTATAAGTATATTTTGTTGTGTGTTATTTAGTATGGTTTAATGAGTTGCTTTTAAGTCATCGCTTGGTAACAACATCTGAGTCACCTTGGAGCTTGGTCAACTCTAGAGAATGATTCTCATTTTCTTGGTTCTTTATTTTAGTTAATTTTAAATTACAGCTTGCATATCAAAGAATCTACTCGGCAAAGACTCTGAGTCTGTTAGTCATTGTATTAGTTACTTTGGTATAGCTATGGGCAGAGGTCCATAGTGAGCAGCAGGAGGTACTAAAGAGAGGATTTATTTCATCTCATGGTTTCAGAGGGCTCAGTTCTCATGGTTCAGAGTGTTTCATGGTTTCTTGGCCTCATGCTACTGAGGAGAACAACATAACTGTGGAGTTGTGTGGTAGGGAGTTTCTTTAGCTTATGGCAGACCAGAAGCAGAGAATGATGCAGCGGCCAGTAATAAGATACCATGGATCCATAGCCACAGACCTACTTCCTCCAGCTAGGGTCTACCCTGTCAACTTTCCAGAATCTCCTAAACAGCATGACCACCTGACAATCAAGCCTTCAGATGAGCCCATAGGGGAAATTTCATATTGAAGTCATATAGTCCTTGAGTGGGTTTTTTTTTTTTTTTTAAATCTGTCGAATATCTTGGCAAGAATCAAAATGTAATCTTGACTGTGATGACTGACATCTCAGATCTCTTTTCAGCTTTAGCTATAAGTTAGTAGAAGCATTGGCAGCAGTGTGTGTGTGTGTGTGTGTGTGTGTGTGTGTGTGTGTGTTTGTGTGTACCATAGTTTATGTATGGAGGTCAGAGGATAACTTTCAGGAATTGTTTTTCCTTCCATCTTGCTTGACATAAGGACTGTTGCTTCTATCACCTCACTGTACTGCCAGGCTAGCTGGCCCATGAGCATCTGATTACCCTGTCTCTGCCTCCCATCTTGCTGTCCAAGTGCTAGGATAAGAGATGTATGATACTGTACCCTGCCTTTTTACCTGAGGTTCAGGGGATCTGAACTTAGGTTGTGAGGCTTGTACAGTGACTACTTTTAAATGAAACCTCCATACAGGCATGCAATGTATTTTGATCACATTCACCCCTACTACTCCTCTCCAACTCTTCCTGGGCACACCCCCAACATATCTGCTTCATTAAAGTTTTTAATGTTCTAACTCACCAAGTCCAGTTAAGTCTTACTTTCAAGGTATCAGCCCATTTTTAATTTATTTCCCTGTCTGGCCTTTCTACCTTTGACTCTCTCTCTCTCTCTCTCTCTCTCTTTCTCTCTCTCTCTTTGTCTCTCTCTCTCTCTCTCTCTCTGTGTGTGTGTGTGTGTGTGTAACTATCTTCATCTCACAATACTATTTACTGTAATTGTCTATGTAACAGGGTCTAGAACCACCGGGGAGATGATTCTCTGGGTGTGTCAGTAGAGGATTATTTTGACTGCTTTAATTAATGTGAAAATATCCAACTTAATTGTGGCCAGGACCATTCACTCAGAAGGAAGTCTTGAAATGCATATCATGGAAAGAATGATCTGAGTTTGTCTTCGATACTTGCTGCTTCTCGACTGCAGGAAACTATGACCAGCAGTGAGTTCCTGCTGCCTTTACTGTCTCACTGTGATGGACTGTATTCTAGAACTGTGAGACAAAATAAAACCCTTCTCCTTTAAGTTGCCTCTGCCAGTTTTTTTTTTTAAATTCTTGCAGTAAGAAGAAGAAGAAGAAGAAGAAGAAGAAGAAGAAGAAGAAGAAGAAGAAGAAGAAGAAGAAGAAGAAAAGACATTGAACATTTATTGAAGAGACTTTTTTTTTTTCATGTTTTTCTTCCTCACCTCTTTCCTTCCTTTTTTTTTTTTTTTTTTCTTCAAGGTTTTGTTGTTTCTGGTATGGTACTCACTGTGAACCCCAGACTGACCTTGAGCTCAGAGAAATCCTTCTGCCTCAGCCTCCAGAGTTCTGGGATTACAGTATACACTGCCTTGCTTGCTCTAAGTACTCTCTTTGTAACTTAGTTGAAACTTTTATGAGTTTGTTTCTTACTGTTTTCCTTGGATAGCCCTGTCTCTTCAAACACAGTAGCTTGTGGTTTTAATGACATAGCTTTGTAATATAATTTGAAATCAGAAAGTATTTTGTCTCTAACTTTGTTTTCCTTTGTCAATAATTTTTTTTTATGTATTTTGAGCCATTTGGGGTTACATATTAATTTTAACTTCTGTCTGTGAGACACACCTTTGGGCTTTCAACAGAGATTACATTGAGTGTGCATCACTTCACATCTTATAGATGTCCTAATATTATCACAACTTCCTTTTGGCATATTTTTCTGTTTATATTTTCTCCTCATATATAATTTTAAATATATGTCTTCTTCTTTTGTAGCTTGGAGTTTAACTCAATTGATAGAGTCAAGCACTCTATCAATTGAGTTAAGTCTGTATCTCTTTTTGCCCAGTTTGTTGTGGAAAAATTTTGAATTTTGATTCTCTATCTTGCTCTGTTCATTTAGTAGTTCCAATAGGTATTTGCTTGTTAATTTATTTTTGAAGTTTTTTTTTTTAGTTTGTAGAATCTAGAATCCTCTGTATATACAACCATATTGTCCATGAACAGCATGGCTATATGTCTTCTTTTGTAGTTTAGATGTCCTTTATGCAGTTTCCCCATCCCTGCTCCTCTTGAAATATGGTCCAAATGCTGTCCTGAATTCTGAACAGACAAGTAAATTCTGTGTGTGAGACTCAAGTGTCGTTGCTCAGAAACTTCCAGAAGGAGGGAGGAGGAGCAGATACCAGCCAGGTTTGAAAATCACATGCAGTCTGTGGCACTTGGCACACCTCCTTTCCCTTTGAGAACCAAGTCCTTTGCTCTGGTGGGAAATTGACTTCATGTTTTAAAGACAAGTAGTTCAGAGCTACTCCAAATGTCCAGTGGCCCTGTAAACAATGGTGATAACTAGGGAGAGGCCAATTAGAAGCATATGGCTTAGATTTTTGTCTGAAGTCACATGAAGATTTTTTAATAGAGAAGTTCTCAAGAGAACAAGCATGTTTTGACATTCCTTTCTCAAATCCCAAACATTTGAAAGATGTTTTTGAAAAGTCCCCTCAAAGTAAAAGAAATGAAAAGTCTTTCAAGTTGTAAGACTTGAAAAGCCTAGTAGGCTGTTTCCAGTCTTTCTGTATAGCAGATAATATTCCTGGTATAAAACCACCTAAAGAGGTTAAAACAAAACAACAACAATAGCATGATCCTTGTTCAAGATCTCTTTTCTGCCATGTCACAGCTGGGAACTAAGGGAGGCTATTTGAGTTGTGGAAGGTTTAGTTTCCTTGCATGTTAAATAGGATTATTACATTGATTCACAAAATTGTAGATAAGGGAAGATATCTACAATGGCATTGTGTACAATTTTTGGACTACAACTAAGCCTTGGAAATGTTCTGTCAATTGGCATTGTTATAATATTAAATAAAATCTGTCCATATATACAGTGTTTTTTATCATTCTCTTAAAAAAGTAAATTGACAGGGCTGTAGAGACTGGTTCAGAGTTTAAGTAGTCTTGCTGCTGTTGTAAAAGACCCAAATTTGGTTGTCTGTACCCACCTTAGGTAGCTCACAACCACCAGTAATTCTAGCTTCAGAGAATCTGAACCGTCTTCGGGACTCCCAGAGCACTACACTGAAGTACACACCCACATATACAAATAATTTAAAAATAATAAAATGCATCTTTAAAAATGTAAATTGCTATTTAATTCATTAAAAGAATGAGAAGCTTGGGATTTAGCTGGATATTTACTTAAATATGTTGTTTTTTATTGTGTCAGAACTAGATTCAATATTTTCTCTTTTATTAAGTATATGTGTTTGCCAAGGGAATTGGCTTCTTTAAGCCTCCTTTCTCCAATTGAATTGTAGTTGTCTCCTTGTATTGCTGTGAAGATGAAATAATCCATGTGAACAGTTTGGCACAGCACTATATAGGCTGTAATTGTTAAAAAAAAAAATAGTAACCACCACCATCATCATCCACAACAAATAGTTATTCATTCTCTTATTTCTCCCTATATTGAACACTTAGGAACATGAGACACCCATCCAAAATGAAACATTACAAGTACAATTGCTAAGTATTTGGCTGCTTCTTTTGTTTTCATCTTAGTTCAACTCTACTTAACATCACTCTTCAAATTTACCTTCAAGGAGTATTAGAAAGTACCACTTTCTTGGAAAGATGGTGCCTGGCTATAGCTTCACTACAACTAACATCACTGCAATCATAGAATATCATAGGAAGTTTTGATCTCTTTTTAAATGCAAAGAATAAATTAAATGTTGATGTCATAGGGAAAGGTAATAGAATGAACACATTTCACAGTTTTAAACTTTAACCCTGGGGTTCTTCAGCCACCATGCTACAAAAAGGGCAAGAGATGCTAGGTACCAGCTTTCATTCTTTGTCTTCTTGAGAAGAAGTCTTTTTAAACCAGTCATAGCATGTATGTATGTACTAGAGGACATATTTGGGTGGGTGATCTTTTGGTGACCTGCTCTGAGCAGTCATCTCATTTCAATATGACAAATACATGAGAAAAACACCACCAAAGAGGAAGAATTTATTCCCACAGAGGGAAGTTTGAATTTTGTTCCACAGAGGTTTTAGTTCATAGTCCTTGATTCTATGGATTAGGGCCCATGGTTAGGCAGTGTGAGCGTGTGGCAAAAGTAGCTCATGTTATGGAGGAAAGGGAGCAGAATGCACTGAAAAGACTGAGTCCCAGGTATAAACCCCCAGTGACATGCTTCCTCCAGCTAGGCTCTACCTAGACTTGCCAGAATCTCCACAAATAGTGCTACTGTCTGGGGACTAAGCATTTAAGACACGAGCCTATGGGTGAACCTATTTCATAAGCAAGCCATAACAGAGCCCAACAGTACTAAATGCATGGAATTAAAAATGTGTAAAATACAATCCTTCACCCTAATGAGCTCACAAATAAAGTGGGGCATTCAAGACTATTAAGATGGAGAATTTCTCTATTAAGGATTATTTACAGTAGGGGAAGGAGAAGACACTAATTGACATGATGACATGATCAAGGAAGTATGAGAGAAGATGAGCTAGTGACACTTGACATGAGTTATTCTAACAACATTATGTTGCATTTGTATGCTGCAATTGTCATTTAACAGATGAAGAAATTACAAGAAAACTAAAAGAGAATAGCATAAAAATTGTGCCCAATATCATACTTGCATAGAAATGGTCCTTCTGGCATACAGAAAGAAGAGAAGCAGGGAAAGCTTTCCCACCATTTCCTTCTGTAAAATGGGCTTCTACAAAGAAGAAAAGGCAATAGCTGTGTAAGCGTTGTTTTTTTTCTATGAATAGAAGACTATGCAAGTATTCAATGCACACTCAATCCAGATCTCCCAGCCTTTCCCTCTTTTCTAGCAATTTCCCTAAATCACACTGGATCCTCAAAGGTTGTTCTTGAATGTACTAAAACATCATTCCACTTCACATAATGAAAGACCATCTAGTGTATGTGCAGATCATTTTTCCAATAACGTTGTAGTGACAAAAATCAACAAGTTTCTTGTCGGAACATCTCGGTCATTAAAAATGCATTAACAACTCATTATTCAAGATGCTGTACTAATTCTATTCATTTCCTATTGAAGCTTATTAAATCCTAAGAGCCTAATCAACCAGAAGTAGTGTTCAGTGGCCACAAAGAATGTGTTCCATTAAAAGGAAAAAAAGAGTTATGACCAAAGTGGTAATTATAATGCATTGTATTTATCTGGCGCAAGCTTTTCTAATGGCTTGAATGGTTTTGATGTTCCCACAGAAGAGAGGTTGGGATGCAATTTATTAAAAAGTAAAATTAAAGGGGTGTCTGAGTATGTGTATGTGTGATAGGCAGGCAATAAAGCCTTTAAGGGAATTCTAGAGTTCTCTAGAAAAGACCTATTACTAAAAGCAATTCTGTAATGGATTTGGAGAGTTAAAATCTTTTTATAAGCATATCTAGAATTTCAGAATCTATTTTATTTGGTAGGGCAGTGCTGTGGATAATGCCCAGGCCCATGCTCAGCAAGTTATATCCCACCCCAATAGGAATGAAATTTGAGCCATCTCATGAGCAGAATTCTCAGCTCTAATACTTAATGAGCCATGGCTTTGTACACTTAGTTTTACCCTAGTATGATAATTATACTTGAAGTTTTCTGTAGGTATAATTACAGAACAACAGTCTATCAATCCATCTATAGGTTCTTGTGCACCTCTCTGACAAAATGTCTAATGTAAGCAACTTAATGGAGGAGGGGTAACTTCAGTTCAAGGTTTCAGAGGCATTAGCCTGTGGTTGGCTGGTTCTATTACTTTGTTCTGGAAGCAAGGCTAAATGTCAAGGATTGGAACGTGTGGAGAATGAGGCCATTCACCTCCTGGTAGACAGGAAGCAGAGACAAAAGGTAGAGAGATGCCTGGGACAAGAGGCAGTTCCTAGAGGTTGACTTATTCAATATAGGCTCTATTTCCTAAAGAGTCTAGAGCCTCCCAAATATCATATATACAGTGCCTGTAACCTATCAGCCTTTTGGGAAGATATTTCATACACAAATTAACCACTGTATGAGGATTTATGATTTATGTATCTGGAAAAGAGTACAAAATACATACTCAACAAGTGGTTGTATTACTGTATCTACTCCATTTGGTGAATCCAATTAAAGGATTAGTGACAGTTAATTTTGATTATCAACTTGACAAGATCTAGTAGACGAGCTTCTGGGCATGCTTGTAAAGAATGACCTGTATTAGGTTAGCCTCTGTAGTTTTGAGAGATAATCTAGGTTATGTTAATTGGGGTGGGAAGTCCCGCCTTAATTGTAGGTGGCACCATTCCAGGAGATGGAGTTTATTTCCAACTAAATAAAAAGAAGATAGTGAGTTGAGTGCCAAAGTCTATTACTCTCTGCTTCCTGATCGAAGATGCTACGTGTACGTGACCTCAAGCTCTTGTTACCATGCTTCCTTGCCATGGTGGACTGTCCCTCCAACTGTCAGTCAAAAGGAATCTCCTTCCTTAGATTGTTTTTTTCCATATCCTCCACAACAACTCAAGTAGCTAAAATGTCAGGGACTAGATCATATTAACTTTGTATGCACAGCAGAAGTACCATCTTGAAATATGGTAGAGCCTTGGGCTACATTTGTTGCACTGACCTGAATTCTACATCTGGAGTGATGTCTGATCTTCGAGATCTTTCCAAACACTCTAGTATTGTGTTCTCTATGGGTACACATACATATTTGTTTTTGATTAATCAATAAGAGCATATTGATCATTGTTTAAAGATTGAAGACTATTTCACCATCAAGGAGTTAAAACTTAATTTGGGAAAATCAAGACATGCATATGAAATAATGGAAGAACATGATTTTTGCTAGATTTCCACTTTTCAATACTCTGTTTCCTGTTTTTCTAGCAACAGACCTTTGCTTTCTTTAGCAGGACTGCCATTCTATGCTCCATGTTTTTAGGGGCTGTTATTGCAATATCTGAAACATATGTGTTATTGAAGGTACCCAACATTTTAGTTAGAGATATGAAGGTAATCAGATAGTCATTTGACCTAACTAATTAATTGATGCATAATATTTTTTTTTTCTGGATACAATGCTTGCTTCAGAGATGTGCATAAAGTTATCACTAGTTTGTCAAAATGTAGTTTCTGAACTAAACTCTTGTAGAAGTCAGGGCTTACAGTGGCAAATTTAGAAGGACCTTGTCTGCAGAATATATCAAGGCTGTAAGAAGTTGTGGGACATTAAGGCTTCAGGTATGTGACATGCACAGATATTGGTATAAGGGGTTTTGGGAATAAAGTTGATCCTGTCAGGCAAGAGGTGCCGTCAGCCAGCTTAGAAAGTTCTCAGTGGGTATCATGCGATTTAATTCTAGCCATGGCTAGAAAAACTACTTTCTCATGTTTTGACAATCTTTGTTCTGCTAATAACATCATGTTATCACATACTCCACAGGTCATGTTATGAAAGCCAAGTGTCCCTATGTGGGTACTGTAACTAACTAATGATGACAGTGTCTCAGAAGTCCCAAAGGAGGTGAGCATACTAGGCTTACAAGAGGCATAGACCCAGTCAAGGCTAGTGACTTCCTGTTGGAGAATTCTCAGGTACCATCAGATAATGAAAATACACATCAAATGGTGCTACTAACAGAGCAAGATTCTGTGTGGAGCTGTTGGCAGCTAGCTTGACATTTTGAGGTAGAGACTGCCTGACAAAGGAACCAGACCAGAGAAAGGGAGAGATGGGAGAACTTGAGATGACTCCTGATGCCAGCATTTCATCCCCAAGAACAGAGTCATGCTGGGAGTGAGAGCTACCTCCGAGCTTTTCAGTTTTGCAGCTAACAAAATGCTCATTTTTCCCCTTTGTGTTTAACACATTTAAATTGTAAATTGTCACTTGCCAAATACCATATAAACAAATGCATGACTCAGATTACAAATGTGGTGATTTCAGTAAACAAAGTAGACATGATCCCTCTGGAAATTAGCATAGCTTGTGAAAGCACAGGGAATGGGGAACTGTCTTTGAAAATGAGAGGATACCTGCATTAGAGCAACAGAGAGGATTATACACACTATAATAAATTAAAGCAGCATGGAAATCAGAAAAGACAAGGAAAACAGAAGTAGTCTGATGTGACAGCAGAATTAACAAATACAGCATCAAAGTTCTGGTCTTTGTTCTACCCTCAGCCAACCACATGACTGCCTGCGGACTTCTCTGGGGACCAAGTGTTACCTTACCTTGATGCACAAAACTGGACTCTGGGATTCTGTAACTTTACCTTGTGTGAACCTACCACATCTGGAGTTTTTTTTGCTCTTGGAATATAAATTCTCTTGGGTCCTTTGTCTTCGTCTTTGTCCCACACTTCTTATTCACTTGACAAAGAACAATCTTTTTTCTTCATGTTCCAAATGAAATGGAAATGGACAAAGCGGCATTCGCTGAAGAGCTGTGACTTTTAAGCTCTGAAAGCACTTGATTGTGCCCCTAGAAAGCTCATTTCTGGGCGAGGGTGATGGAAGTTCTGGGGAGGGGCCACCTGGTTAATTGTGCTTCTGTGGAGATGAAAGAGCAAGTGGGGAATTTGCAGGCACTTTGCTCTTGGCTTCTCTGCCCTCTTCCCTCCTAGTAGAAAAGGCCTTGGCACCCAGGCCTAAATTAAGATCCAAGATGTATTGTATGCAAATGAGATAGTACATTAGCCTTCCAGTGCAGCCTGGGCCAGTTTTGGAACTAACTCCTGTGCATCCCCAAGACAAATATATTCCTCTTTATAATCCAGGGCAAACTGGACTCTACACTCACCTGGGCTTACATCCTCCGATGGGATGTGTCCAGGACCAAAATCATTACAGAGACATCTTAGATTAATGAGAAATCCTCAAGGAGCATTTGAATAGGAGACTTAGGCATATACCCAAGTTCCAAATGTTCATTTAACACTGCTCCACAAATATTTTTATATACTATAAATGTTACCACTTTGAAGTTGGGGGTTTCATCTTTTTCCTGCTGCATGCACAACTTGGCATAGCACAATTAATCAATAAATGTTTATTGAATGAGTGAGTGAACAAATGTTAATGAGGAGATTTATGTGAGCTCTTTTAATTAACCAGAAGCATAACTAGATGTCTATCAGGATTTCTGATTAGCATGAGAGACTCTCAGATTCACAGTACAGCAATGATATACTTTTAATCCTAAATAAAGACATTGAACATCATATGTAGTTTAATTGTGCATCACTGTGTATAGTATTGGTACACCGATGGTCTATGGTCCTATTGCTTTAAGGAACCCATTTTGGGAAGCTTTTCACCGTATTCTTTTGTATGTGAAGCATAGGAAAAAAAAAAAAGATTTATTTTCTTAACAAATGCCTGAAAGAGCAATTTAGAGAGTTTGAATGCTGTGAGGACAACACTGACTAGATAAGCCTGCTTGGCCAGTGGATCTCTGCAGCCTGGGGAATATTGGCTAAGCATATTGTTCTTTGTATATTTATAGTGTCCTGCAGGAAGAAAGGAGAGGAGTTGAGAGGCCAGGGGGATGTACCATATGCTGTGTGTGCCTAAAACCTCTTAAATTGTTTTGCAAGTCACTAAGTCAATCGAGTATGGGTTAGTTTGTGCCAAGTTGAGACAAACCTAGACATATCTGGAAAGAAGCAATCGCAGATGAGGAAGACTCTCCATCAGGATTGCCTATGGGCATGTCTTTGGAGGGATTTTCTTGCTTAATGATTGGTGTGGGAGGGAGGTGCCCACCTATAGTGGTACTATCCCTGGGCAGGAGAAACAGGTTGTGTAAAAAAGGCAGGCTGAGCAAGCTATAGGGAGCAAGGCAGTAAGTGGCCCTCCTCCAATGCTATCTTGAGCTCTTTCCCTGAGTTTCCACAGTGATGGGCTAGTACTTAGGAGTGTAAGATGAAATAAACCCTTTCCTTCCCATGGTGGTTTGGTCAGTGTTAATCACAGTGACAGAAAGCCGAACAGGTCTCCAGTTGTACTTTTGCATCTTTGGTTGTTTCTTCATTTGTGTTTTTAATGCACAGGATATGAGTTTTTCATTTGAGACTATTGCCCCGATATGCACAGGGGTCATACTTGCATATTTGAGGTCAATTGATTTTTCACCGTAAGATGCATCCTTCATTTGCAGAAAGCATGGTGCTGCCAAGGGCTGTGGTTGGCAAGGCATCTAAGTCAGGGTTAGGAAGGTATTTGGAGGCTGGAGCCTTCGGCCAAAAATGGGGTTACATGCAGACAAGGCAACCTAGGCAGCAAAATGTTTGTAAAAGCAAGTGAGCAAACAAAGAAAAACCATAGTGTAACCAAACCAAAACGATTCTTCTAGAATCTAACACCCTGTAACTGAGTTTGAATTCCAGCAGCTCTAACTGCCCCACAGCTATAAGCCAACCCAAAGCTCCCTGAGCCTCTGTTTCCTCTGTCCTAACCTCTGGAAGTTATCATGGGGTGATGCCAGTCCCTGTAGCCACAGATCTTGACCAGTGTCTGCCATTATTTCAGGGTTAATTGAGGCATACAAAGCACTTATACCTGAGAAAGCCAAAACAAGGGCTAGAACCCGGCCTCTCAGTCCCCATAGAGCCTCTACCGCTGTTTTCAAGGTCTCTATAATTTAATTTTTTTAGCCACTGAGTGGCCATTTCTGCCTGTTTCCTCGCCACCCCTCCCCTACCTTTTTACCCAGGTTAGCAAATACCTTGAGGGACAAAGGAAGACAAACCAGAGTATAGCACCAGCTCTGTGCTTTTCGAAAGCCAGCTGCTGCTTAATCAAAAACATCCTGCTTGGAAGGCAGCTATAAAAGTGAGGACTATTTTAAATAATAACAGTGAATTACGACTTCCTCTGTATTTATTAGGACAAGACTGTAAATGGGAAATTGTTGTGATGTCCTTGGGGAGAAGAGGAATTTATTTTCATGGGAATCCCATTGTGGTCTCCCATTACAGGACTCTTTGCTGGGGAGGAACCGTGTTAATATGCTCACACATTTACAGTCTTCTTGAGACCCCTAGCAATGCTGATAGGCTGCTGCCTGCAGTCATCTGAGATGGGAGTTTTGGGGAGGCAGTTGAGCAGGGAGGGGGCTTGGCTAGATGGGCAACATTGTTATCTAGGTTCATGAACAAAATGACTTTTTTGGGGGTATAATTTTAAGAAGATCATTCCCCATCATGGATCATCAGGGAAAGGAAGTGAAGGATGAGGCACTGTGACTTAGGTAAAATTTGAAGACTTTTCCTCAGACACAGCATTACATGGCTGGACCAAAAACCCATTTCACAGCTTCTGCAAGTGAAGCCTTCCCTTTGCTGACATGCTCTGCATGCTCTTTGTGTGGGGGCTTCCTTGTGTTTTGGGGGCTGACTGCACAACACGTAGCTTTTCTTTTCTAATATGACACTCAGGCCAGCTGAGTTCTTGGTGAACTGTGTCAAATTCTTGCTTTGTCTTGTCGCCCAGATCTTTTCCCTTATTCTTTCCTCTGCCTGTCCGATCTGCCCAGGCCTGTCCATGAGGAGTTAGACTTTAGATGGAATTCATTCTAGGTAGTCTTTGAAGATGTTAGGCTCAAAGACTTTAAGTAAATTTCCCAAGGTCAGAGATGAGAAAGCTAATAGAGGATTTGCGCTTAGGAGGCTCCCTCTGTAATACAGTTTTGTTTTCTACTGTTCTAGCACAACTGGGGTGAAGCTCCAAAGGGTTTTACATATAGCTCATCTCACAAGGAAAGAACATCTCAAGGTTGAGTCACTGTGAAGCCCATGGCTTTCCAGAACAATGCCCTCTGCACCATGCAAAATCCTAATTTGGCAGGGTCATGGGGACAATATACCAATCCCACAGACACAGAACATAGACCAGAGTGGACATAGGCACTGTACAAAGACCAAACCTGAATTGGGTATGGTCCTGGCAGTGGGAGAGGCAAAGGCCAGAGACTCAGTAGCAAAAGTGTTACAGAGAATAAACAGAAGATACGTTTAACATGTAACAAGGATCATATTGGGCACATGCAATAATTCATCATTAGTGCTCTTCTGCCCTGTGGTCTAATCCAGGCAGAGTGGAGAACTTGATGTAAGGATGGAGGAGAGGAGAATCCATGAGGGTGCCTTCAGTAACACCCAAGACCTCATGGTGTTCCTGAGGTCATTCCATTGATCTAATGTCAAGCTAGCTTGATTCCTCATGGCTAGGCTGCTCAGGAATTGGAGGAATGACTGATAATGCATTGATAATAATAGGTCATTGACTAGACTGGTTTTGGGAACTGGGATTCCCAAGTTCTAATAACTGAATGAGTAAACTTACTTCTTCCTTCCTTCTTTCCTTCCTTCGTTCATTTCTTCCTTCATTCCTTACTTTTCCCTCTCCCTCTATTTCTCTCCCCCATCTATTCCATTCTAATTAGCATCTGCCTTTATTTCTCAGTTTGTGAAAAGGTCCTTAATTTGTGGATGCAGTGAGGAAATTTCAGCTCTGCTCAGGTGATGAACAGAAGATGTTTTACAGTGAAATTTATAGTTCAACTGTGTGTAGATAATACACTATACATGAAAACCTAATAACTTAACCACAGGTATTAAAAACTGAAAATGTTAACAGCTCATTGTGACTTATTTTATTATATGGTGTTTGGCAGTTGCATCCATCAGTTGTTCCTGTGCAATTTCATAAGCAGTTGAGATTTTGGGAATCCTGGTAGCTCTGTTTTCATGGTGAAACATTTGTGAAGGGACCATTCTGACCCTTTTGGTTTGTTCTCAGCAAACTGCCCTGGGCCATGGCATAGTAGTTTTTGATGTTAGTGGACATTCTCCATCTACAGCAACTTCTCTAGCCATAGTGATATAATCTAGCTATCCCAGCACTCAGGAGGCAGAAACAGAAGACTCTAGAGTTCTATACTGGACTGGGCTACAGAGTGAGTTCCAGGCTAATATGGGCTACACAGCAAGGTCCTGTCTTTACAAAACAAGGGCTGGACCTGAAATTCACAAACAAATTGATGGAAGTAGAAGAAGCCATCCTGCGTGAGGTAACCCAGTCACAAAAAGACAAACATGATATGTACTCACTCATATATGGATTTTAGACATAGGGTAAAGGATCACAATCCACACTTCCAGAGAAGCTAGGAAACAAGGAGGACCCTAAGAGAGACATACATGGTCCCCCACAGAAGGATAAAGAGACAAGATCTCCTGAGCAAATGGGGAATGGGGGGAGAGAAGGAGTTAAGAGAAAGAGAATGGGAGAAGAGGAGGAGAGAGGAGGACATGAGGGAGCAAGAAGATGAGTCAAGGGAAGAATAGAGGAGAGCAAGAAAAGAGATACCATAATAGAGGGAGCCATTATACCTTTAAAGAGGAATCTTGCACTAGGGAAATGTCCAGAGACCTACAAGGATGATCCTAACTAAGAATCTAAGCAATAGTGGGGAAGATGCCTTAAATGCCCTCACGCTGAACTCCTGGAATCCATTTGCAGACAGGGAGAAGTGATGAGCAAAGGGGTCAAAACCAGGCTGGAGAAACCCACAGAAACTGCTGACCTGATATAGGGGGAGCTCATGCATCCCAGACTGATAGCTGGGAAACCAGCATAGGACTGAACCAGACCCCCTGAAGTGGGGGGGGGTCACAGTTAGGAGGCCTGGACAGTCTATGGGACCTCTGACAGTGGAACCAGGATGGATCCCTAGTGCATGAATGAACATTGGAAGCACATTCCCCATGAAGGGATACTCCCTTAGGGACAATGGGGATGGCCTAGGCCCTATCCCAAAGGACTTGACAGATGTTGATGATCCCTCCTGGAAGGCCTCACTTTCTCTGGGGAGTGCATGGGGGATGGGATGGGATGTTGGTGGGGGTGCATGGGAGGATGAGAGGGAGAGTGAACTGGGATTGTTATGTAAAATAAGAAAAAATATTAAGTTTAAAAAAAGGGCTGGAGATGTAGTTCAATGGAAGGTTTCTCATTAGCATGCACAAGGGTTCTTAACACAATGTTTAAAACTGATACACATAACACTCGGGCATTTGCCCAGCATTTCTTCTCTCCATTTACTGAGAGTTGATAAAATTCATCTTTGGTTTTACAGACTTCAGTGAGTTCTTGTTAGTCCTGCATCCAACACACTGCAGGCCAGAGGTTTCCATCTAAATGATACATTCACTTCTATTTGCTAAGCGCATGTTGAATGAACATGTCAGGTCTGAGCTTCATGATTACATCTGCTCTCTGTAGTCCTGTGGCACTCCACAGGTAGGGGACCAATTTTTAGAAGGGGTTTAGTCACTTGTCGAAGGCTCATAGGCTGTGGTAGAATTGACAGCAGGGGTGCCCCCTCATTGTATGGATTCTAAATAGCTCTGGAGTTATCCTTACTGGTCTCTGTCTTTAGTAATCTACCTCCAAGCACGTGGGCAAACATGCTCATTGTGGTGGCTTGACTGAAAAGCACTACCCCTATAGCCTCATACATTTGAATGCTTGGTTCTTTGTTGGTGGGTGGAACTGTTTGAAAGGGTTAGGAGGTGTGGCCTTGTTGAAGGAAGTGTGTCACTGGGGATGTACTCTGAGATTTCAAAGTCCTATGCCATTCACAGCCTCTCTCTGCTTTCAAGTGTAGGTCAGGATGTGAGCTCTCAGCAACTGCTCTGGTGTCATACCTGCTTGCTTGCTGCCATGCTCCCTGAAACAATGATCATAGACTCACCCCCTGAAACTGTAAGCAAGCTCCCAATTAAATGTTTGCTTGTTTGCTGTTATGTTGCCCTGGTCATGGTGTCTCTTCACAGCTCCCTTCTTCAGCCTCAGGCATTCAGCTGCTGGATTTAGAAGGCTGCTACCCCACGCCTGTCTTTACATCAGGGCTTCTCAATTTCCCAGAATGCTTGGGAAGCACACTCACTGTGAAAGGAGCAATCACAGCTGCAATCAGAGGAAGCAAATCAGAGAGAGTCCTTCCCCTCAAATATTTTGATTCACTGGTCACTTATTTGAGTGCTAATCTATATTTATGTCTCTGTCTTTCTGAAGTGGATTTCAAAAAGAATATGAGAAATGGGCGGGGAGATGGAAGCTTTCCTCTTCTGGACAATCAGTCAGGATTGTTTACCAGAAGTTGATTTTACTCTTTGGTAATTGAGTGGCCCCCTTATTCTCATTGCATCTAATAACATTAATTATGATTTTAGCTGCCGATATTTTGGCTGTCTCCATAATGATGAGGAATTGCATAATGACTCCAAGGAAGCAGTGTGGCAGTGTCATTTGAAAGAGAGAAAGACAGAGAGAGAGAGAGAGGAAGAGAGAAAGTGATTTTAAACAGATTTCTAGTTTCTAGCATGAAGAGTAGTTCCTAGTGATTTTGCAGGTTGTAGGACCCCTGCCATGCCTCATTTCAACAGGACAGAACCATGAAGAACCTGGGAGGTACAAAGGATTGTAGGAAAAAGGATAACCTCCTGGATTTGACTTCTAATTATATCTACAATCTCAAAAGTATCTCCTTAAATTCAATAATAATAAATACCATTAAAACAACAACAACAACAAAAAAACCCTATGCCATGACATTGTTATCTCCATTTTAGAAGTTAAAATGGTACTGAAGTGTAGTGGTGTGACTTTGTAATCCCAGTACAAGGAAGGCAGAGACAGGTGGGTACCCATGACTGGGTAGCCAGCTGGCCTAGGCTACTTGATAAGCTTCCAGTCAGTGGGAGACTCTGTATCAAAAAGTGAAGGTGAGAGTGTTTGAGAAACAACATCCAAGGATGCCTCATGGCTCCACAGTCACATATGTGCATGTGCCCCTGTTACAGAGATAGAGAGGCAGACAGACAGACATACAAATATATAGATACAGGAGAGTGTGTCTGTGCCTGTGCCTGTGTGTGTGTGAGAGAGAGAGGACAGAGACAAAGAGACAGACAGATAGAGAGGAGAGAAAGTATGTTTGTATGTGAGATAGACACAGATAGGGACAGAGAGTGTGTGAGACACACAGACAGACACAGAGAGTTAGAGACAGAGAGACACAGTGACACAGAGTCAGAGGGAGAAAGAGACACACTAAGGTTGAATGAGTTTATGCAATATGATCCAGCTCATTTCTTGGTAAATAACAGACCTGGGATGTGACATAATCTGAAGTCAGTACACTAGCATCTTGGGAAAACTGCTCTGACCTCTCATTAATATCCTATTCAAACCACAGCCATTGCTTCTATCTGTAATAAATGCTCAAATACATTGTTTTCTTTCATTCTCATGATGTACTTGGTAGGGTGGGCACTGTTTTACAAGTGAAGACATTTGGGCTCAGGAATAAGAGATGTGCTTGGGCCATGCCATTAGTAATGGATAGAGCTAGGGTTCAAAGTGTGTTATATTTCATTCTTTATCCTTCTACTCACAACACCAGAGACTTGGAATTTTACTTGGGGGCATTTAATGAGGCTCAAAACACGTGTGTGTGTGTGTGTGTGTGTGTGTGTGTGTGTGTGTGTGTGTGTGTGTGTAAAGTAGAAAAGTGGTTAGACATGTTAAGGCATATGGATAAAAAGAAAAGTCCCAGTAATTGCCTCTTTATAGACATAGTAGACTTTGGAGTAAAATCAAGTAGTAGAACGCAGGATTTTGTGTAACAAACAATTTGGACCTCAAATTCACGTTGTACCCGAGGCTGGCCTTGTACTCTCAACTCTCCTGCCTTTGTCTCCCCAGTGCTAGGAACACACCCGATTCAGGACTGATCTTTCTACAATGCCTGAATCCACGCTGGTTTACTTTTCTGGATCTGTCCCCACGACCCTGTCAAATGACCGTTTTGCATAGAGCAGAGGCATTGTTCTGGAAAGCCATGGGCTTCCACGGTGCATTGCTTCTCCACAGCTGAGATGAGAAAGCAGAGGGACAAGGTACCTATTACTAACTTCTGTTAATGGAAAATTAGGCATTTGAAGTCCAGGTGCTGGTCTGGTGAGGCTCAAAGTGATTAGGTAAATTTCCCAAGGTCAGAGAAGAAGCAGCTAACAGATTTGAACACAGAAGTCTCCCTCTACAGTACAGGTGGTTTCTCTACTGCCATAGCATGGTTGGGATGCAGTTCCAGCTCTTCCCTATGGTGACCTTGAGGAAGGGTCACCTACAAGGCTTAAAGACACACATGGCACTCAAAATCTACCACCTCACTCTACTTATTGAGCTCCTTCACCTGCCTGCCTGCCTCCCCAGCAAAGAATATTTCCAAATACATGTTCAATCTGGAAGCAGTTTTCTTATAGTCTCAGATATGGGTTCATTTCCTAAGCAGTTAGGGTGTACAAGTTGACCAAATCTGCTCTATGTGAACTTGATTACCTGTCTGTGTAAGGAACTAATAATTCTTCCTATTATGTTAGTAGCCCATTCATAGTACATAGCCACAGAGTAAAACATTCTAACACACATTTACCTTCCACGAGGGAGGATAAAGTGTTCTTCTACTTTTTTCTTTTAATGAGAAGACTGAGATGGAGGTTGTAACCACGCCCACAGATTAGCAGTATATGGGGTAGCTGGAACTGGAGAGGTGACTCCAAGTGTAAGTGCTGCTCTTAAAAGAACCAGAGTTTGGGTCCTAGCATCTGCACTGGTGGCTCAGAACCTCCTCACCTGTAAATATAGCTCTCAGGTGCTCTGAGGGTACCTGCATTCAATTTATTTCCATGCACGCACATACACACATACATACATACATACATACACACACACACAGAGAGAGAAAGAGAGAGAGAAAAAGAGAGAGAGGCACATACATACATACACAGAGAGAGAGAGAGAGAGAAAGAGAGAGAGAGAAAAAGAGAGAGAGAGGCACATTTATGATGATCTTATGTATGCTCAAACCTGTAAGAGACTTGGGACTGCAGTGTTGGTGACTTCAAGAAACAACTTCTGCTTCAGTGAAGCCTCCAGGCACAGTGCTCCCTTCCTGTCAGTTCTGGAAGCTGCCAAGATCGTCTTCAGTTTTCTTTTGTATGGTCTCTGCTGTCTGGGTCAACTGACTCTGTCCATGTCCAAGTCTGAGGTTTATAGCTGGTCCACCTTCACACCTCTAGGGAAAACTCCAGAGCCTCTCCAACCTGGCCTGTAACCAGAGCCCTTGGTTCTGCCTTTCCCAGAGAGCATTGGCCACTATTGGCAAGGTGGGCTAAAGCCAAGGACCAGAGATGAATGGATGTAGACAGCTTGATTGTGTGTCCTGGCTTTGGCCAAGAAGCACTCAAGGGACTTTGAGTTTCTGAGGCCAGGCCTGAAAGCTTTCAGGGAGTTTCAGTGTGGATTTGGCCCTGAGTAACCCCCTGCTGGATCTGTGGGTACCACTATTGCCAAAAAGCCCAGAAACCACATACAGTCCTCCCCCATGAAGACTTTCAGCCCCAGAAGCCTCTTGGATGTGCACACTTGAGCCTTCCTTCCAGGGTTATGTCCTGCAGGAAGCACACATCTTTCTGGAAGGTCAACTGGGGCCAGATGGGCAGTGAAGGGAAAAGCATACTGCCTCCCAAGAGCTGATGGTCCTGTGATTCAACTTTTCCCCCTTTCTTCTTCCCTCCATGTATCATCTCAGTTCTCTTCTCTCCCATCAGAACCAGGTCCAGATATTAGCCCTCCTCATCACCAACACACTAGCTATGACTGCAGGGAATTGATCCAACCCTCCCTGCCTCAGCTATTTTCAACCTGAAAATAGAGACGATAAATCTTCAGATTTTCCCCTTTTGTGTGTGTGTGTGTGTGTGTGTGTGTGTGTGTGTGTGTGTGTGTGTGTGTAGGGGTATATGGATGTTGAAGTGTGTGTGGTCACATATGTGTGGCAGGTGTATGTGCATAGAGGCCAGAAGTTGATGTTACTCTTGGAATCGGACGCAGAGTACTGGCTAGCTTGCTCAGGGAATGCCTTTGTTGTCTCTGCCTTCTTTTACTCATGGTTACAGGGGGTCTATGATGCCCACCTGGTATTAGAGTTCTATGGGTTCTGGGATCAGAACTCAGGTCTTTCTTTTGAGATAGGGCTTCACTTTGTACTCCTGGCTGGCCTAGAATTCATAGTGATTACACTTGCTTCTGCTTCCTGAGCTCTGGGATTAAACACATGTGCCACCATGCCTAAGTAAGTTTTCTGGGTCTCCTGCTTGTGGGGCATGTAAGGAGTGAGTACAGTTTTTCCTGCCGGCCACCACTGGTCTTGTCCCGCCGCCGCGCCAGCCTCAAATAATGCACAGAGACTCTGTATTTGATATAATGCTGTTGGCCAGGTACTAGTTTCTTATTGGCTAGCTCTGCCTTAGTTATTAACCCATTTGTGTTAATCTATGTATGTCCACGTGTTCTTCTTACCAGAGCCAGCTGCTGCATACTGCTCTCTCCAGACTTTCCATCTTGACTCCTCCTTACTACTTCCTATTTCCTCCTTGTCTCCTAGTCCCTCCTATCTTCCTTTCCTATTGGCCAACAGTGCTTTATTATTAACCAGTATGAGAAACATATACAGAATGACATCTCCCATCAGGGGCAAGCACTTTAATGGATACCATCTTAACAAACCAAATTTTCATTTGCTAAGAATCCGAGTAGAATACACTAACTACATGCCTAATATTGAAAAAAGGGGGATAATGTTAAACTTTGTTATTTTGATGGGTGTGTGGCATGGTAAGGAAAGTAGATGAAGTGTTTTACTTTATTAATACCGGGTATGCAAATGGAGACTTTCTGAAATAAGCCCTTCCTTAGTCAAGGCTCAGAAGGCTTTCTTAGTAAAGGAACTTCTACAGACTGTGGAGACTGTTCCATGGTTACCTCTTAGAGTAGAAAGATATCTCTACTCCTCTGAGTCTCTCTAGATCCCTGTGTATATGCCCCTGTCTTTTCAGATCTGTCACACACAGTCATAAGACTATACCTCCCTTGGGTTCTTCAACCCTGAAGAGACTGGAAAAATGATTGTAAGTTCATTGGCCACACTCTTGAGAAAGAAAAAAATCAGCTATGATGATGGATGGGCTCAGGGCCCCTGTCAGTAGAAGACACTGTTGGCCAATGAAGCCGACCACAAGGACATGCTCGAGGTGTATGGGTTTGACAAGGGCAGTTCTGAGAGAAGCTTCTGTCAACCGGCTCTTGTGGTATTCTACCATCCCAGATACAAGCGCATCCACACTGCGCTGAGCAATGTGTTCTCAAAGCAGCTGGCTCTCTGTGTGCCACCCTGGAGATAACCAGATACTACAGCATGGAGGTCAGGGGCCAGCTGGGGAACTATGCAAGATTGGGAGATCAAAATGGAGGAGATGATAGGTAGGTCCTGTGCTCTTCATGCTCAAAGCTAGTTATCTGCACATACTCCAGAGTAGGAATTGGGGAGAAGGGGGGAAAAAAGACAAGGGTGAGGGGGGATCAAGCAACTTATCTGAACTAGAAATTCTTTCCCTGAAAAAAAAGTGCACATCTGGAATCCATTCCCTACAGAAGCCAGCCACAGAACAGCTCCTTAGTAGGATGGTCCCAGCCACCGCGATGATGACCAAGTGTGGCCTGTGCTTCATGGAGGGCTGACAGAATTTTCCTCTGACAAATACGCTTGCCAAAGTTAGTTTTTGAGCCACAGCTCATAAATACAAGTATTTTAGTGAAAGAAGCACAGAATGTCCTCCTGGGGTTGACAAGCAAATAGTTTCATAAATAACCCTCTTGACACGTGCAAGATGTTAACATTTTTGAGGTTTGGGGCAGGGGCAGACTCAGTTCTAATTGCTCGATTCAGTCTGAAACCACAACTGGACTTTGTTACCTCTTGGGGGAACCATGGGAATGTTTTTCTTGGCTTGAGAGTCCTTGGGCTGCTTATTAGCAGCAAACACGAAGGCACCTCTTCAGGAGATCCTGAACCAGGGCAGAGCATAGCCCAGGTGAGTGATTGAACCATCAGCTGAGTCAGATCCTATGGCCACAATTAAATAAGACACAATGATTTAAGCAAGCAAAGGTCTGGGATGAGCCATAGAGTAGACTGTTGTACAGGTGACAAGTGCTCAGCTCATGAATGTTGATGTAAAAGAGGAAGGATATTCTAGAGAAATCTCCTGTTTTGATTATATTTTTTTTAAAAAATCAGCAGGGCCAGTGAACTGGCTCAGTGGATAAAGGTGTTTGCCAGCAAGCCTGACAGCCTGAGTTCGATCTCCACACCCCACATGGTGGAAGGAGACGATGACTCCTGCAAGTTGTCCTCTGACCTCCATGTATGTACACACACACACATACATACACATACACACAAAATGTGATAAGTTTTTTTTTTGTTTGTTTTGTTTGCTTTTTGAAATGCAGTAAATTTTGGACAGAGGCTGTCAGGTCACATAATAAGTCTAGACATTTTGCTATCAGAAGCACAGCAAGATTTTTAAGTCATGGAGGGATAGGCACTGATTTGTCAAAATGTGTTTTGTGTTGACCCTGCCACATTGCTAGAACTCCCACACTCTGAAGTGCACTGAAATCCAACCTACAAGAAGGGTGTCATGTGTCTGTAATGAACACAGATGTCACAACTCTGGGATCTTTGGAAATCATCTGAATATGCGTCAGTTTTCTGAGCCCTCCCACATCTGTACGTGTAGCTGATCCCCAGGACAGCTCTGTAAGATAAATAGGATAGGCTCTGTTATTCCCATTTCATGGGTGGAATGTAGAAGCTGGGTGGGAAGATAATTAGCCAGGGCATTTTAAGGGTGAATGTCAGAACAAGGCTGTGACTATGAGTCTTGGATTCCAGAAGTTGGCTTGATTGATCAGACTTTCAAAAAATAAGAGCAGGAACTGTAGGAAAGGACTTCCAGGGTAGGAATAGCTGGATGGGGTATGGGAGGAGGGCTCCGATAACACAGGGATTCTGTTCATATGGATATGTTCTGCATCTTTTGTTTGTCATGCCTTCACCAGGCATCACAACAATGATCAGCCAGGCCAGGCCTTACACATTTCTTGTCATGGACTTACTCTTAGCATATTGCAAAGCATGGAAGGACCCTCTTTTTTTCCATCTGTAGAATCAGATGGCTGTATGTTTGTTAATATGTTGATTCCATGAAGATGAGAGCATTTTAGAGATTTGGTTTTCTTTCTTTATGTGTATATGTGTCTTTGGGACCACATCTGCACATGCATGTGTGGCAGACAAAGGCCAGCAGAGCATACGGGAGCCCTCAGAGTTGGAAGTTACAGCATTTTCAGGATTCCCATATTGTTAAGTGGGGGCTGAGATCATGAGTCCAGTCTTCATAATTGTACAACAAGCACCATTAACCACAGAGTCATCTTTGTAGCCCCAAAGATGAGAACCTAAAAAAAATTGTTAAAACAGAATAAGAAATCTCTTCATCTTCCCATGCACAGAGTATGTTGTATTTCAGTATTACTAAGAATGTATAAGTCAGTTTATAATGGAAGTTATGATTCAAAATAATAGTAATAGGGTGTTGGGGAGACGGCTCAGTGCTTGTGCTTTGAGTATGAGAACCAGACTTCTGATCCCTAGAACCCACTTAAAGGCTAGGTGGGCAAGGAAACATAAGCAGCTAGACAATTCAAAATTGTGAGCTCTGGGTTCAAGGAGAGACTCTGCCTCAAAATATAAGGTAGAGAGTAATTAAGGAAGATACTTGACATCAACTTTGGGCCTACATACACACGTTACATGAGTACCCCCACACATTTGAGCATGTATACACATATACATGCACACCACATATGTAGAAATACACAAAAGAGAGACTAGTAATCATTGTCATCTGACTGCTAAACCATGCTCCCAAATCAGAGCCAATTATTCAGAAGGGTGAGCTCAATGGGACTCAGGTGGGAAATGGAGTTCTTTTTCCCTTCAAATGCTGGGCTCTGAAATACTCAGAAGACCCCATCCAGCCTCATGATGACACCTTGGATGTTTTATTGATTTTGATTGACATGTGTGGTTGGTCAGTTACACTCAATTATAGCTACTAAATGGTTTCTATGAGGCTAGATCCATCACATTTTAGTGTCCCAGTGATGTTAAAGTCTGTCTTGACCCCAGCCCAGTCTACAGGGAGGGATCTGCTATGGGCTCAGTCTGGATAGGTACTGGTGACAGTGGCATCTTTTCTTTTGTGTTCCAGAGTCTGGATCCTTCAGAGTTAGGAGAGAGGTAGGGATGAGGGGAAAATGGATGCTCTTACAGTGACATTGCAGGTGACCCTCTTTGGAACAGATGTTTTCTTGATGGACCATTATGGTCTTGTGCAAGTTTTCAGGAGCCCTAAATGAATACTCAGCTGATTTTTTATGATAAGATTCCACTCTTACCCTGATTGTGCTCTTCACAACAACTTAGCATTGCTGAAGTACAATGGTTGCGGACTCTCATGGTCCCTGGGAAACTCCTCATGTTTTTCTTTGCTAAACCATTAGCATGCTTTTCCCCACTTCCCCATCTCCTGACTGACCACTGAACATAGTTTCACTGGATCACTTGCCTTCTAGGCTGAACAGGTTCCAAGGTTACTAATACCACCAAATGCATGTCATAGCATGCTAGTGTCCTCTGCTTTCCTTCACTGCTGTCCCGTATAGCTGTTTAGGTTTTTATGCCCACGGTGGTGGTAAAATATTCTGAAGAAGGCAACTCAAGGGAGAAAGGGCTTACTTTAGCTCACAGTTTAGGTTATAGTGCTCCACAACCTGGAAGTCACAGCAACAGGAGCTTGAAGCAGCTGGTTACATTGTGTCCACAGAAGACAGTGGCTAACTCTTGCTCAGCTTTTTTCCTTTCATTCAGCCCAGAACCCCAAGCCTAGGGAATGGTACTGTCAATTTTTAGTCTGGGTCTTCCTATATCAATCAATGTAATGAAGATTAATTCTCCCCAGGCATGCCCCCAGATCCATCTCCTAGATGATTCTTGACCTAATTGACCATTAACACTAACCATCACAAAAGGACAAGTCTTTCCATCCTGCACTGTTGCAAAGACCCAGGCAGATGCAAGCTCAGTTCACAGCATCGTCACCTGCACAACATCGTCACCTGCAAAGTTTCTTCTTGAGAATTGTACAGCTGAGTTTGAAACCAAACATCTCATAACATTTTATCTGAGTTTAGGGTTTTGTGTTGGGCCATTCAGTGTTCCTAAGCTCCTTGAATGATGACCCTCGCTGCATTCCCCTCTGCTTTATTTGCTCCTGAGATTGGGAGAGGGCATGGAATTGCTTCCTTTTCTGAGATACTCAATCTCTTTGAACCTATTGTCTGCTCATGGCTAATGAGGGTTGTATGTGTTGAACTTAAAATGCCCTCCAAAAGCTTATATGTTGGAATACTTGGTCCCCAGATGGGGATGGGCTTAGCTAAAGGAAGTATGTCACTGGACAAAGGATTTGATGTTCCTTTTAGCCAGCTCCACTTCCTGGTTGCTTTTGGGAGTAGGGCCAACTGCCTCATGAGTCTGTTGCCATGCCTCTTCTGCCAGGACTAAATTATATCTCCATGAACTTTAAGTTGCTTCTTGTCAGGTGTTTGATTATAACGTCGAGAAAGTAACAAGTGTTGTGGTTATTGTTGCTAGGCTTTTTCTGCTGTGCTGCCGATTATTAGGTGTGTTGAGGGGAGCTAGCACCTTCCCATAGCATACAGATCCACTTACCTTCTACTTGATTTGAGTAGGGGCTTTAATTGAATCTTAGACACAATAAGAATTGAAGTTGAACATTCTGCTCCTGCATTTACACCATAGAGCATATATGCCAGCTGGTGCTAATTATTTGCATTTTAAATGTGAAGACACAGTGGCTCAGATAGGTCAGCAAGTTGCCAAAAGATGTACAGCAAGGCCCTACTTTTGTAATGTGAACTGAAATCTACACTGTAGAAAAAGCAGTAGATTCATGTCTAAAACTTTTATCTCTTTTGTAAACTTAAAAAATTCATGTTAACATCAGGGATACAGGTCACCAGGTCACCCAGATGCCAGCTAAGTACACCTGTTTATCAATAGCTTATTTCCCTCACCTGCCTGTTCCTGAGTGTATGCTCTCCCTATTCCTCTGATCTTGAGACTCCTCCCCTCCCTCAAATGCCAGGACCATGGGCCCAGAAGTTTCAAGTGTACACCTAAGATGAAGAGTTTTCCCAACTCCTTAACTTTACCTTTTTTCCCTAGTCTTTATCTGTCCCTACAGATTTCCAACCAATTGAAGACTGCAAACTCTTTTAAACATGCCAAACCTAGGTGCTTCTAACAGAAGCAGTAACAAACCAACCTGAGGACCTACATCCTAAACTGCTGCAAAGCAACTAGCCCCAGATGGTCCAACATTACAGACTGCTCCAAAGCAACCTGCATTTCCCTAGTCCCCCTGAATCTGGGAAAGCAAACAAATATCTCCCAGACTACACTTCTCTCTTCTTTCTTGCCATTGACCAGTATCCCAGCCTTCCTGTGCCTTGACAATGATGCCCAATTTCAGCAGGGAATAGTTATAGAAGAGAATACATTGCCCCTTATTATCAACAAAAAGGCTGGAATGATAGGTCTCAAAGAAACCCAGGACAGTGCCTTTCTAACAAATCAAAGCAGACACTGGCTGCCATTTTCTCTCAGCATCCCTCTGTATCACAAAGTACCTATTAGAATCGTCTTGGCTAGCAAACCTGGCTTCCTACTCTAAACCTCTCCAACCCCTGAGCTTCACTTCCCTTCCCCCAGCTTCTCTTCCCTAAATAACCCAGCCATTTAGACTACACAGTGGCTCTTGGTCCCTTGGTCTTCTGCTCCCCTCCCCCTTCTCTTCCTCTCTTGTTCTACCCCCACCCATGTCTGTTGGCACAGTGCAGTCTGGACTCTTCCAGATGCCTCTGGCTGCATTTCCCCTCATATTTACAATAAAAAGCAGTCCCCTCCATCATACCTAGGAAGAGTCATGTCCTTATTTTCTCATTCAAAGACAAATTCTCAACTCTGTTGGCCCTTTCTATTTGTTTATTTTTGAGTAACAGTCATTAATAATTAGGAAAAAAAAAAAAAAGAATTCCCTAAAGCCTTGCTTTTGTTGTCTGTTACTGATGGTGGGTTTGGAATTGTTTCATAGTTCAGCTCTTGTGAAAACCCAGTCCAACTGGCCTTAATTGACACACACAAATGTTCTGGTGGAGGTGGGGGAGCCAAGTGGGAAAGCCAGTGCTGTTATAGCTCAGAACAGAACTGTGATTAAAGGAAGCTCTCATTGGCCTGCCCTGTGTGGTGGCAGGCCTCTTAGCATCTTCTATCAGCAGTCAAATGAATGATTTCACTTTGCCTGGGAAAGCGTGCTTCACTCGTCCAAACACATTCATATCTGTTCCCTTTTGCTTGCTCCTCTCAACAAAGCAGTCACAACTAATGTTACTGGCCCATCTTCACCTAAGGAAATGAAGGTCCAGGAAGATGAAGGGATTCCCAATTTCCCGCAGCAGGTGAGTGGCAGAGGAAGGAGTAGAAACTCTATCACTCCCCTTCAGAGTTCTTGGCTTGAGAGAGACTTCAAAAGGACACTGTATTCAAAGGGACATTGCAAAGCAAAAGCACCTCTCCCTGGCCGACTGGGGAGCTGGACTTCTTGCTGGGCTGCTCTGTTTTTGTTCAATATACCTGATTTTACTCAGTGCATGAATTAAATCCTATGTATTCCTAATTTTTATCTCCTGCTTTTTTTTTTGTTTGTTTGATAAAGTGGAAAACAAATCAAGAGGTTGAAAATTGATAAAGGTAGTCTTGATCTTTTCTTATCTCTAGGGGCTCCCAAAAGTATCATCTCCTACATTCTCTTTCCTGTCTGTGAGAAACAACATCTATTTAGGGTTCATTGAGTATTTAGTATGTGCTCATTGTGTTGCTTGTACACTTTTTTTCCCTCATTCAGCTTTAGCACCAGAGAAAGGGGGTACTTCACATCCAATGTTTCTTCTGCAATACCACCAGGGTTAGATGTGTTTCAGAGCTGTTTGTTTCAGTTTTCAGAAAGGTCATATAGTGTATGTATTGTACATCACCTAATATTTTCAACATCTTGCTGGCAAATACACTCACATTTCTTTGATGAAACCTGAAAACAGAGGAGAGGCTAAAAATGTGGCCCAGCCTCAACTGTCTCACCTAGTCTGATGCATACCAACCTTAGTGAAGAAACTGTGGCTCCCTGGAGTTCTTTAGCCTATGGAATTATAACTGATGAATCAGTGTTATCTGTTTACAGATGTCTACCAAGAAGGTCAAGGAAATTCTCACTCAAGTTATATGGCTTATAAGCGATGGGGCTCACTTAGAAACTGGGCCTCTTGATGCTAACACCTGTGCCCCTAGAGGGCATTAGCACCAAGAGATGGTTGTAACATCCATTCTTGACATAGGGCAACAGAACGGTTAAAGTCTCCTGAATAGGTTTAAGGACACACTTTTATCAACTATGCCTTGTATTGTCGGCCCTAAATCCCAGGTGTTAATGTGAAGTTTGTGCCTGAGCCACCTTGGCACCAGTTTGTTAGAAACATGATCTCAGGCCCCATCTAGGACCTGCTGAATCAGATATAAGGGTTTCCAGGCTTTCGAAGCTCACTGGCAAAGGCTGGTTTGAGCAGCTGTGGTCTGAAGTACTCTGCTTGTGTGTGTGATTCATCCTCAGGACGACCTGGTGAAGTTAGGTGTTGTCATCCACCTTATACAGCTCAGGTGAGGTCCAGTGATATTGAATGACTTGCCTCAGGCAAGGTCATATGACTGGTATGTTCCTGACATAACCAGAGGGCAGCTTGACTGTCTGATCTAGGCTCTATCTCCTGAGATATCCTTGCAGGAAGTAAAGTCATGGCTCTACTGGGGGTGAGGTTGAGGGGCTGCTGGTCTGGACCATTCAGATGACAGCTAGAAACCCAAGTTGCTGTTCAGCTTGTCCCTCTCCAGCTAATTCTCTCTGAGGTCCAATAACCACAGGCAGAGATATTTACTTCAGTCACGTTCTCTTCCTTCAGGCACATGGTGCAATGTTATTCTTATGCCACTGTGAGCTCACGGCTCATATGTCTGCACCAACCAATGAAATGTGATGGGAAATGATGTTTGCTGCTTTTTGGGAGCTCCAAAACAGTACCTCGCTTTTGCCTCCTCCCACAGGGATCCTGGAAGTACATGTGGAGATAAAGCCTTCATCACCTGGGTTCCATGAATCCACACTGGATGAACATCATAAGGCAGAAAAAAAAAAATAACCCTTGTGCTTCTAAACTGTAGACATCTGGGGGGTTGTTTGTTACCCTGGCACAAGGCAGTCTGTCCTGGCTGACTCTGAGTCATCTTCCTTTTCTCCAGGGACTGATTTACGCTGCAGGAATGCCAGCCAGCAGCTCCGTGGGTGGGAAAAATGTACCTGCTTTTATGTGTTCAAGCTAATAGCCTCTTTCCCCCTACTGCCTGTGAGAGTTTGTCTCCTTTCTCCTCCTTTCTTTCTCAGTGCCAAATTTATTTCTGATTTGTTTTCCTTGTTGGGTCTCTACAACTTCTTATTTTCCAAGGCTATTTTTAGTGGCTCCATTCTTCCCTGAAGGAAATAGTTCACATCTTGATGCCCAGGGCTTTTTTAGCTCCTTTTAATGGGGGAGGACAACACATATCAACAATTCTTTAGTCACCATGTCATTTCCCCAAGAGGCTCAGAGAAGAACAAAATGTCTCCTTAAAATGACTTTGGGATGTTAGTCTGCTGTCTCCTCCCTGCAAGGAGACTTCCAATTCTTTCCTTCCTTCCTTCCTTCCTTCCTTCCTTCCTTCCTTCCTTCCTTCCTTCCTTCCTTCCTCTCTCCCCTCACTCCCACCCTTTCTCCCTTCTTTCTTTCCTTCCTTCCTTCCTTCCTTCCATTGTAGGTTGAACTATAGTCCTTTGAACATGGTGACTACCTAGCTTACTGAATCAGTCTTTAAGAATTGGGCTCATAAAGAGGTGTCACCTCCAGTTCCATGAATAATTTATCTACAGGTACACATGTTTGTTAAGTCTTGAGTTTCTATGTATCCTACATTCTGAGCTATATATGAAGATTACTATAGCTTACCCCCACTCATCAAAAAGTTACAATTGATGAAAATAACTAAAACTTTCTTCTTCTAGATGTTTATAGTGATCATTCATTATTACCCTAATTAGGAAGATAAAACCCCAAATACCCTTCAGTATGTGAATGGACATGCAACTGTGTTGTGCCTGGATTATGACAAATTATTCAGTGATTAAATCAACATTACTGAATGCAAGAAATTAAGCAGGAAAAGATGTAGACTATAGGAAAAGGTAAAATTTGAAAACAGTAAATGGTCAGTGTTTTCCAGGGGTATGTGGGATGAGATGAATGCATACAGGGATTTTAGGAAATTTTTATAGCAATGAAACCACTCAGAGTGTTGCTATAATGGCAGGAAAATGCCATTATGTATTTATCAACACCCACAGAATGAGCAACACAAGAGTGAACCTTAATGTAAGCCATGAACATGGGTGATTGTGACATGTCTATACAGGCTCATTGCTCATAAAATTGGATCACTCTGGTGGGGAATGTGGTTAATGGGAGACTGTGTGGGTACAGACATGAGTTGGAAGGAAATAACCTATTTTTTTCTGCTTTATTTTGCACTAATGTAAAAGTACCCTCAATTTTTTTTTTAATTTGGGGAGTTAAAAAAAAAAAAACCCTCCACATTATCTTCTATGGTTCTAGAAGAAATTATGTGTCTTTGTGAGCAAAGAGTAATGGAAGAAGATGGATATTCCAGTTCTTTATGGACCAGCCATTTGCCATTCAATGTCTCCCATCTAACAAGGAGGGCCAATCAGGAGAAAAGTAGGGCCAGTGTTCAGGGTACAGTTGTATGGGAAAGTGCTGAAGCTGTGGAGTGGAATAATCAGGACAATCAGGGTCCTATTTATTACAAGTTGTGACCTATTTCTTAACCAGCAATTCACAGCCAGACTTTTCCAATCTGCCTTCACAAGGGATGCCTGGGAATTTACCCTGGTAGAAGAATGCTGCTCCTAGAGAACTCAGGCAGTGGAATAGGATATGCCTCAGAAACTTCTAGAGGTGGGAAGTCTAAACAGACCATGGCCAAAGAGTCAAGAAATACAGAGAATTTGACAGCTGAGGTGAAAGCTGGGTGAATAGTCTAGGCTGTGGATGGAAGTGTGTGTGGGGGTGTGGGGGGGGGCGTCTGAGAAACCGAGAATCTTCTCAGTGACTTCCTTCTAGACAGGGAATCGACATACAGGGAATTGGCATACAACACAGATACGTTCTGATGAGGATACAACTTACCTGGAAGCTGTGTTCTTTGGCGTAGTGTTTTTGGAGCAAGGTTCCTGGCCTTTGTCCAACCCACTGGGGTCTGACATTGCTAGTCAAAAGAAGTTGGGGACCAAGAAGAAGTGAGAAGTCTGTGTTCTGAGTTCAGCATGCCACAGGCTCAGCACCTGAACACATAATGGGGAGTTAAGTCAGTTTCCCCAAGGTCACCTAGCAAGTCAGCTGCTCAGTGGAGGCTATTTCCTCACCAGAAGGCAGAAAACTAGTTGAGACAGCCAAGGATGCAAGATATTCCACGAAATCCCGCTACTACATTGTTCCCATTACTCCAAAGAAATCATTTCCGCTTCCTCCTGTTCTGCTTAAATTTACTAGTCATCCAAAACTTCCCCTTTGGTACAGCTTGTGAATATTTTAAGAGAACATCTGTTGATACTTAACATGAATTAAAACAAAAGGATTGGCTTAGTTTGTGGATAGTCATGAAAACATAATCAGCAGAGCTTACATTGTGTGGAAGAAGCAGTTATTTGTTGGGCTAGTGTTTACTGAGCAAATTAACTCTAATAGTAATAGTTGTACTGACTGTGAAAATAGCAACAACAACAATAATAAATATGTTAATTGCTGCTGAATCTCTCTGCCAAGGTCAAATGTTTACTGCTGTACAGATCTGGCTTAGAGAAAAAAAAAATCTGGATTCTTCAGTGGTTTTTCAGGTTTGTTTCCTCTCTGTTATAACCCACTGTGAGTACAGGATCTGGCATAATTTACACCCTAGTGTGAAAAGCTTTAGATAAGCTGAGTATTTTAGGTGGAGGGGCTCACTAGATTGTATTATGGAAGTGTACATCTGTGACATTAAACTTTAAAGTTGAGAGTCCCGTGGCGGTGCTGCTCAGGGTTAGGGATAGTATTTGGGTAAAGGCAGCCTGGGGACTTGTTAGATGTTCTAGGATCATCCTTTAAAAAAATCATATAAATGAAAACATTTGCAAACTGCACTGAACCATTAGATGCCAAAAGAAACTATTCTTACTCCAGGTGACAAAGGACAGATATTGACAACCAGTGGGTGAAGAAGCCAAGAGCAAAAGGTAAATTATTGAGTCTCCAAGTGTATGAAGCAGTAAGGTGCAGCCATTGAGAAGCAGCTGTTCTTTGCAGCCATTCAAGCCAGAAATCTAAGGACAAATAACAGCTGGAGTAAATGAACAGAGACACAAAGTAATATGACACACACACAGGAAGCAGAGGAGTCAAAAGCCATTCATGAAGTCTCTCCATAAACATTTGTTGAGTAACCAACTACTACACATCAGGTACTCGGGAGGTGTTGGGGGTATGAAGATAAAACCCAAGTCTCTGGTCCCATTTGGCTCACAGAATCATGGGTTTGCTGGAATGTGTGTCTCTCAACAGTCAAGGTACACCTGCCAACTCATTACATCCCCACTACCATGGCTCCCTCCCAGCCTTTGACTAATTGAGATGTATTGCATGAATGAATGAATTTAGGTTGAACCAGTGGGGAAGACGAAATCATCTGGTAAACTAAAGATTCTGTAATCCAGCCCAAGGTTGATTTATTTCTTTCTGGACACTGGACAGGAACTGTCAAAGATTCACTTTCTGCTGAAGACTCTATTTCTCTGGAGGCCTGATTCCCTGGTGTGCTGTTTTAGGAGAGGGCTGACTGCTGTCTGAGAGCCAAGTCTCACAAGTCAAACCCGAATCTTCCTCAGCTCTCCAAGGCAAGTCCTTGGGTATGAGCACTTAACATTTAACTTCAAGTTGTCACCAGTCTGCTCTTCCAAGAACCAGGCAGCTCATACCTTTTTTGGAGCTCCAACACCCAAATCTTCACTGCTAGAGTTAAAACAGTGTCTGGCATCCTGCAGAACAATTGCATATCCTCCAATGGCTCGAGTCACCCCACGAACTGGCTGGAAGACTTCCATCCCCTGTCTGCCTCAATGGAAAGGGATGAGTGAGACATGGATGCTGGATTGCTCATCATATTCAACCTCCATGTGATTGGATGTCCACTGGGTAGAGATGGCAGCTTTGTCTGTGTGACTCCTGGGCTCCTGCCTGGATATCTCAAGTTACCCTCCTTCTCTTTGAATCCAACAGGATGATGTCCACAAACTGGTCTTGGTGCTGGAAAAGCTCCTTCCTCCACATTGCTTTCCCTCCTCACATCTCAATAAACCCTTCTCATCTCATATTTATCAAATGTAATCACAAAGGGACCACCTAATTAACAGGCTGCCATTGTATGAAGGCTGATTTGGAAGCTTATAGCCATTGAAGGCACCTCACACTGTTCCAGACGACAGAAACAGTGGGATGCACCATCTGGGAGGGAGCTTCTGCAGAAACAGATGCCAGTGTTTCCATGATTAACAACCTAATATCATAACACCATGGTATGTTGTGCCATTTGGTTAGGAGATACATCCCTTGGAGCCAGTATTCTCACATCTCGCCAAATCCTGCAGCATCAAAATATTTGCTCTGGCAAATGGCCCTAGTTTATTCTTCCCTTGTGTCTGTTTCCCCCTATACAGCCTAGGCAGGACTGGGCAGGTTGAAAGGGGTCAGCTGAAATTGTCTGTGATTGTGGTCCCTTCATGGTTTGAAGCCAACAACAGGTGAATTCACAGCTCCACTGTCTGTTTCAAGACAAAGAGATTTTTTTTTTGACCCAGGATCTTGAACTTTGTTTCAGAACTTGGCCTCCTATCACCCTGCTTCATGTCAGCCTTTATCTCCATCTTCTTCATCATTAGTTCATTTCATTGAGTTCCTGCTGTGTGTAGGGCACTGGTGAGCTCAGTTCTAGGCTGTAAAATTGTTTAAGATGCCAGTATTCCAGTTCCTATATGAAATAAAAAACTGACAGTCTCCTTAAAACATAACTGGACCTGTTTAGCTTATTTATATGAGAAATACTTATTCATTGCAGAAAAATTTAGAAAACACACATGAACAACATAAAACAGGAGTTATCAATAACCACGGAGTTCCTGAGAACAACCTTCTGCATGGTTTCTTCTAGTCTTTTCTCCTGCAGCAGTATTTCTTAGGTTAGACACATTTTGGAGTGGGTTGTACTCACTTCCATGGGGACAGCTCCTTTGGTGTCTTTCCCTGAGATCATTCTTAGCCTCGTTATCTACTGTGTTTGTGATTTCCTGCCCTTCTGGGAAAAGCCTCTTTTCCTATCTGGTTATCTTAATCCTAGTTTGTATTAACTCCTAGTTTGACTAATCTCATCTCCTGGGGTTATGTGGACTATCCTCCATTGCCTGATGGATCAGGGTTTGGATCTCTGTTTCTTCCAGGAAGCTAGCTGAGGAGAGTATGCATCACTTGACTTTTCAGCACCTCAGAGTTTTCCTCACCGAGATGGGATGAGGATAAACCTTGCAGAATTATTATCTAGCTTAAACGAGGTGAGCTGCACAGATAGTAAATCAGAAAACGATGTCTCTCAGCTCCCTCCCTACTTCTTTGCATACTGGAATGTGTTGATTAGGTCTACTCAACTTACTCTGACCCTCAACCTTTGTAGTCAGTCATAAGACCCTGAATAAGATTTGATGCCTCCTGACCAGTCTTATATTGTACCAAGTTCCTCTTTGTTCTCCATCATCATAATACCAACTTCCTTCCTGCTAGAGATGCTTGCAGGTGATTGTCCCTCTACCTATAGGTGCCCTCCTTTGTCATCTGTGCCTCTTTACCTTGTTCTCAACCTTCCAACCCTGGCACAATTGTCACATCATTGTGCTCTCCAGAATAGAGCAGTCCTCCTCCTGCTTCGTCACAGACCCTATTCCTATGCCTACAGGCACCCTCATAGCTGACATCAATTTATGCAGTTTTCCCACTAATTTTATCCTTCTAAAATTAACCCACAATGGGATGAATGCCAGGCTTGCTTTCACTGAATGATGAATTTGTACATCACCTGGTATTGATGGGGGATGTCCTTCTGTATGCTATGAATATATATTTCTCTTATTGGTTGATGAATAAAGCTGTTTCAGTCAATGGGCAGGCAGGGTGTAACCAGGCAGGAAGTATAGGCAGGGCTACCAGACTTAGGAGAATTCTGGGAAAAGAAACACAGAGAATTGCCAGAGAGATACTATGTAGCTGCCAAAGGAGTAACATACAGGGATATTACAGGTAAACCACAGGTTCGTGGCAATGCATAGTTTAATAGAAATGGGTTAATAATCATGAGAGAGCTAGCCAATAACAAGCCTGAGCCATTGGCCAAATAGTTTATAATTAATATAAGCCTCTGTGTGTTTATTTGGGTCCAAATAGCTTCGGGACATGGTGGGACAGGAACTCCGTCTACAATGGTATACAGTGAGTGCACCATAAGCATTGACTGATACTAAGTGAATTGTTTCCTAATCATCAATACCAGTGGATAGAAGCTACCATGTCTTCCTTCTTGCTGTCTTCATTATAGACCACTTCATCCACATGACAGGCTTCAGGCTTTAATAGAACAATGCTCCCCGACCTTTCAAAAGGGCCAAGCAAGCACTGGAATGAGTTCTAAGCCAGCCATACCACTTTTCCAGGTTGTTCCTCTTTTTTTGCAGAAAAAAAAATCATACTGGGGTCCAGCCAAACACACCTCCTCCACTGGGAAGCCCTCCCTGGACCCCAACAGGGTGGCACTCATTCTGCTCTTTGGGGGTATAAACAGTTCCAGCTTCCCTCTCTCTCCTTGCACATGCAGAGGCTGTGTGGAAAGATGCTGGCACCACACTCTGGCTAGTCCAGAGCTCACAGTAAGGTTCACTGCAAGGGCTGGCTTCTAGCTTCTCCCGCCACACTTCCTCCTGGGCCCTCCAAGCAGCAGGCAAACTTGGCTTTTAGGTTAAGGATGTTCAACCTGTACTATTTTTATAAACTGTTTCCAGATGAAAGAAAAGGGGGATCTTTGCTGTTAGGAGACTTCAGGGAGTAGACAACTATTAAATGCCCAAACAGGGTTAGGCTAGAACCTTGTGGCTTTCTTGACTGGCATTTGTTTCTTAGAGAGATAATGCACTAAAAAGAGTTAAGTTTAGGGGCTGGGGAAATGGCTGGTCAGCGAAGTACCTGCCTGGCAAGCATACAAAGCCCACATGGTATGGTGCCTGTAACCCTATCAATAAAAACTTCTGATGCCTAGAAAACTGAGATGCCTAGAAAAGGCCGAGGTGCCAGGAAGTCTTGCCTGGACAGTTTGACTGTATGCTGTATAAACTGGACATGCAGGACCCACAGGTAAGTGACTACTGAACTTGAAAAAACAAGATGTGATAGTCCTTCAGGGTTCCTGCTTCAAGGAAGAGTCTGCCAGACTTTCTGCAGGACACAGAGAAATTGACAAACTGCCAATACAAGCAGACAGTTTAAAGTTTCCTGCTTCACTAAGAAGTCTGTAGGCACACTATGACCTATGGGCTGAATATGGATGCTCCAAGTTGCAAAGAAGGTTTGGGTGTCTGTCCAGGCAGCAAGATGTCTCTGTCAATTCTAGACTTTTATATATTATACTTCTGAGGTCTTTGATGGAGTTAAAGACAGATAGTTATGGTTTTCCTCAGTAATGATAAAAGATAGGTTACATATAAAATTTTAGACTCACAAACATAGGATAGATGATAGAATATTTTCTTTAAATTTTGCCGAATATTTATGGACTAAATATTGTTATCTATAGTTCTTACTTGATAACTGTTTTGTTATATATAATTTTACTGTGTTAAAAACTTTCTTTTTATTTAGACAGAAAAGAAGAGATGATGGGGGATGTTCTTCTGTATATATGTTTCTCTTATTGGTTGATGAATAAAACACTTAAAAAAGACATTCCCCAACTTGTCAGGCTGACTGCAAGTTGTGTGTGAACTTCAGGTTTCCAGCTTTGGTGAACTGTCACCCATGCTAAGTTGGCTTTTTGGTTATGCAGCTGTCTTTGAGTCATTTCTGTTCCTGTAATAACCCTGCACCCACACTTCTATAACTAACCCTAAATTGGTTCGCCAGGTTGGACTTTGGTGGTATCTGAACTTTGACATGTTATTGGTTCCCTAACTGAGCAACCTGACTTTTGTTCTTGTCTCCCCAGGAATGCTGGCACACAATTAGTGTGCAGACATGCAAGTACACATATAATATACAAATGTCCACACACAAATAAAATGAAGCTGGAAAAACTGCTCAGTGACTTAAGACTACTGGATACTGTTGCAAAGGACCTGGGTTTGCCTCCCAGACACTACAGATGGTTCACAACCCTTGTACCCCCCAGTTTGAAGGGGTATAGTACTCTCTTCTGGTGTCCATGTGTTCCTGCATTCACATGGTGCGCAGACATACATATATGTAAACACTCATACACATTGAAAAGAACTTTAAAATAAATAAAATAAAAAATAGTTAAGTTTGATCAGTAAACCCCTAGTTTTCTTCTCTATAAAATAAGGACCCTTCTCAGAGACACTTTAAATATTCAATATTCAATCTTGTACTAATTTGGAAGGAATGGTGTGTCTGATAAACTAATTACCAACCCAGATTAGGGAATAAGAGTGGGGTCCAGAGGAAATTAGACATATTTATTTTTATTAACATCATCCATGCTCAGCATAGAACAATTGAAGATCATCAGAAAGAAAGTCTCCTGATCTCTCTATCTAGAAACTACCACTGCTAACATACTGGTTTTTGTTCTTTGAAATGTTTCCTGTCTTAAATACACATGGACTTTTTGCAGGAAACATTGGTGTAGCACATTATACAGAAATTTAATAACGTGGTATGTCATAGATATCTGTCCTGTATAGAAAGACATCCACAGAGAGACAGCAAACCACCATCCTGGATGCTGTGTCCTCTCTTGCTCACTTTCCTCCTCCCCCTCCCCCAGTTTCCTCTTCCCTTTCTCTTTCATTTGTACTAGAGGCCCCAACTGCAGACAAGAGAATCTATTCCAGAGAGTTTGAGTAGTTGAGATTTATTAATAATAGACCAAAAGTGCATTTTATATTTGTTTTTGTTAGAGCACTATTGCTAAATAGTTCATAAAATTATTGAGCAGGCTGAATAAACAGTATCTGGGGCAAGCAGTCAGGAAGATAGTGCTGCAGGCCACAGCAGGCCACCGAAGGAGTAGCAGAATGAGGAAACTGCTGTCATGGTAAAGCAAAACAAAACAAAGACAAACCTAAACCCAGCCCTAACACACACACACACACACACACACACACACACACACACACACACACACACACACTAAACAAAACAAAAACCCAAAAAACCGTCAATGCCCATCTTTGTATGAAATTGCAGAAACCTCAATGGCTGAAGCAAGACACCTGGGGAAAAATTTAAAAAATTAGGATCAAGAAGCACAGAAATCGATTTCATGCCTTCATGGGAAGAGCTCTGAAGCCACAGGAAAGAGTAGGAAACCAGGAGAGGATGAAGACTCTAGGCCAGTTTCATTATCTACAATGAAATGAAGACCAAGGCAGGAGGGAACTGAGCTAGTTTTGATGGCTGATTTGTAGATGTTTGGGTGACAGGATGGCATGTGAGCACCTGTGGGGAGGTGACTCAGCAAGTATCATAGCAAGAGCAAACATTCAAGGCCATATCTGGAATGACTAGTGGTCTCCTGTGTTTACAGCATTAAGAATACACGATGAGAGTAGCAGTTTAAGTAGGTAAGTGGGGAGCCAGATCATGAGAGGTCTCATCTTTACAGTCAAAAAAAGGATGGACTTTCTCTGGACAGTATTCACAGAACACTTCTCACATCAAGTGCCTAAGTTTTGTCCCCATATGAAGTAATTCTCCAGCTCTCTGGACACTGTCCCATAACTTAATTACAATAATAATTATGTGGTCCTGGGGGACAAGACTTGAGTGACCCATTTCAGACACCTGACAAAAGTCCCCAAAGTAGCACCTGTATTGATCACTCCAGCATAAGTGAGGAATCCCCAACACCCACTGCTTTGGTTTGAAAATTTCCTAAGTGAATCACACCTAGAACTGTTTTTTGGGAACAAGCAAATGGTGACATGCTAAGGCCAAGGCCCAGGTTGGGTGTTGCATGGGGTGTCTGTGTCCTACGTGGGTGTGCTAGCCTTCAAGCATCTTCCTGCATTCTCCAGTCTAGCTCTCTGAACTAGTTTTATGGAGGCATCCTAGTGTTGGCATGCTTGATTGAATGAGTGTTCATTTGGAGATTGAATTTCAGTGTCCCAGGAAATTAGAAGCTGGGGCTGAAAGGACCAGTTCTTTAATGCCATGGCTGGTTCTT
This sequence comes from Phodopus roborovskii, assembly GCF_943737965.1. Lineage (NCBI taxonomy): Eukaryota > Metazoa > Chordata > Mammalia > Rodentia > Cricetidae > Phodopus > Phodopus roborovskii. Next base: position 34,972,255 of record NW_026126407.1, on the reverse strand, counting down.
CCGGCAACCAGCTCCAATTCTCCCACTTCATTACTACAAATTCAAGCGTAGTTGGAAGGACCTTACTGTAAATACCAAGGCATTCCTCTGTGGCCCAATGCTGTGGAAATTCCAAGCATTTTGGGATCTCTGTGTAAGGAAGCAGGAATGAAGATAAATATGTACTAATATCATAATTAATGAGCCAAGATCATATCTTAGTAGTGGTGAGGTTGGGAGAGGAACTTTATAAATCTTGAGAAATCAACATCTGCCTTTGAAAGAATTCTCTGTGTATGGCTTTCAGAGAAGATGAGAAAAACCAGGACTAGAGGACAATAGGAAAGAGAATGTTAGAAATGATGGTGGCAGGAGTCAAGGCACTGGCCTTTAAGGTGGAAACATGTGAGTCTGTTTCCCAGATACTAAAATTAGATAGGGTTTGCTAACTGATCAGATGTATTGTTGAGAGGAAATGAGTCAATGATGCTTTCATATTTCTGATTGACCATTGGTGTGGTTGGAGGATGGTGGTTTATTGCCAAGTGTCTTGATGAGAAAGATGATTCAACGTTTGAGTGATCTGAGGTTGGGGTGTAGGATAGGTAGAATAATGGCCCCTCAAAAATAATCACATATATTACCTTATTTGTCAAATGAAACCTTGTAGATGTGGTTATGGCTTTTAAATGGGGAATTGTTTCTTGAGCATCTGGGTGTACCTGATGAAACCACAGGGTCCTTACAAAGGGTAGGTAGGAGGGCCACAGGGGATGTGACAACAGAAGCTGAAGATGGTGTGACTCAGCCACAAGCCAGGCTTCCCTAGGAGACAGAGTCAAAAGAGGGAAAAGGATTCTTCTAGGAAACCTCCAAAGGGGATGTGGCTCTGTGGGAGTCTAAATTTCACCCCACTGAGACTGACTTATGCCCTTCAGTGTGTGTTGTGTTAAGTTACTGAATGTGTGATCTACTCTAGAAGCAAATTAAAAACTCATTCTGGAGGGTTGTGGAAAATCCACAAGGGATGTACCTGAGCTGAGGACAAAACACCCAGGCTGAAGATTCAGACATAATGTGACTAGCTAATGGCCTTGGGTTTTCCAGGAAGATTCTGTGGGGTCAGAGGGTTTGATTCAGGAAGTGCCTTTGAGACTAAGCAGGAAATAAGACCTGGAGAAATGCAATGGAAAATCAAGTCTGGTGTTGGGATGTCAAAAGGTAGGGTGTCAAGATGGAGGTCTTCTCCAACCATTACCAATAAAGAGACTACATACCTGTTAAATCTGGCCATCAAACCCAACAATCGTGAAGGACATGGGTTAGAGCAGTCTCATCATAGCTGAGTAAGAGGAGCTATGAGGCAGGGAGGAGCCTTGGAAGGTGGGGGAGTGAAGAGTGAGAGCTCTGTTAGACCACTGACTTTGATGGAAAGAGATTGCACAGTGTCTGGGAAAGGGTGAGAGGTAAAGGGAGACAATTCCTTTTTAATATGAGAGAGTGAGAAAAATGAAGTTTGATTGTATCTGTGAAGAAGTTGGAGGGTGTCTGGGATGAAGACACAGGAAAAGTTCATGGGAAGTCAGGATTTTGAAGAATCTGCAGAAGCATCTATGTTAGGATCAGTCTTAGAGAGGAGAATGATTGTCCTTCCTTCAGCTATGAAGGGAAGGAGGCCACACTGGTTGGAGGATGAGGGGACAGTGAGCTGTGCAAGAAGAGAAAATGAGAGACAACATTTCATGTATTAGTTAAATTGTTCAGACACTTCACAATGATGTCATCCCTCCCCATACCTCATCTGTGTTTTGTGTGTGGTCAGAGGTCAATGTTGAGTATGTTCTTCAATTACTTCTCTACCTTATCTTTTAAAGCTGTATTATTATTATTATTATTAAATCATGTATGTATGTATACTGCAGTGTGTCTGTATGCATGGGTGCATGTATCACCAAAGGCCAGAAGGCACTCAAATAACAGGCATTTGTGAGTCACCAGATGTGCGTCCTGGTAACTGAACTCTAGTCCTTTGGAAGAGAAGCAAACCTGCTTGACTGTGGAGTCTTCTCTCTGGACCCCTGTCTTATTTTTTAAAGCCAGTCTTTTGCACTGAACATGGAGTTTGAAGATTGGCTAGAATGGATGCTCTGCAACCCTCTAGTCCTCTGCTAGGACTGCAAGAACACACCAGGCATTGGGACTTGCTTTGGGTCTGAATTCAGGGCTTCATGTGTGCTTATATTTTTATTTTATTTTTTATATATTTTTAATATATATACATATTCTTATTTTACATATTGACCCCAGTTCCCTCTCCCTCCCATCCTCTCATGGTTCCCCCTCCTGACTCCCTATCTTATACTCCATCTACTCCCCAGGCAGGATGAGGCCTTCCAGGAGGGATCATCAAAATCTGTCAAGTCATTTGGAGTAGAACTTAGGCCCTCTCTCATTTCTCTAGGTTCTCCATCCATGGGGAATGGGCTCCCGAAGTCCTTTCTTGCACCAGGGATACATCCTGGTTCCACTGTCAGAGGTGCTATAGACTGCTCAGGCCTCCTAACTGAGACCCACATTCAGGGGATCTGGGTCGGTCCTATGCTGGTTTCCCAGCTATCAGTCTGGGGTCATGAGCTCCCCCCCATTGTTCAGGTCAGCTGTCTCTGTGGGTTTCTGCAGACTGGTCTTGACCTCTTTGCAACTGGATTCCAGGAGTTCAGCTCAGTGTTTAGCTGTGGGTGTCTGCTTCTGTTTCCATCAGCCACTGGATGAAGGCTTGTCATGAGCAGGTTTTCCCTGCAGGTCTTGTCCCTCTGCCACACCAGCCCCAAATAACACACAGAGACCCTATATTAGATATAAAGCTGTAGGCCAGTTACTAGTTTCTTATCAGCTATCTCTGTCTTTTATTAACCCATTTCTATTCATCTAAGTACTTCCACATGGTCTTAACTTACCGGAGAGAGGGGCTGGCATTCTGCTCTCTTTGTCTTCCATCTTGGATCTCCTCCCTACTACTTCCTTTCTTCTCCTAGTCTCCTAGTCCCACCCATCTTGCTTTCCTATTGGCCAACAGTGCTTTATTCATTAACCAGTAAGAGAAACATGTTTACAGAATGACGTCTCCCATCAAAGGCTTGTGTTTGTCTTTTTGTGACTGGGTTACCTAACTCTTTCAGCCACTTTGGAAATCAATATGGTGGTTCCTCAGGAAAATGGGAATTAGTCTACCTCAAGACCCAGTAATTCCACTCTCAGGCATTCATCCAAAGGATGCACATTGATACAATAAAGACATTTGTTTAACTATGTTCCTAGCAGCATTATTTATAATAGCCAGAACCTGGAAGCAACCTACATGTCCCTCAACTGAAGAATGGATGGAAAAAATGTGGTCCATTTACACAATGGAGTACTACTCAGCAGAAAAACAAAATGGAATTCTGAAATTCCTAGGGAAATAGATGGAACTAGAAGAAATCATGTGTGCTTATATAACAGAAACCTTACTGATGGGACCAACTCTGTAGTTAGAAAAATTCCTTTTTGAATCATGGTAGTAAACTGTGACATTTTCACTCAGTAAAAGAATATAGAAGTTGGAGTAAAGATATTGGTGTAGTAGTGGATTGGCAAAGAAATCGAAGTCACTGCTAGAAAAAACAAAACAAAAAGCCACTCCTCTACTCATCATAACAACATAAAATATAAGAAGGCCATACTGGGGTAGATCCATGGTCTACAGCAACACAGGCTGACAGTCTGCTGCCAACAGAGGTCCCATGGGATGGGCACCCAGACAGCAGAGACATGCCGTACCCTTCCTTGATCTTGGTTAATAGACAGAGAAACCATTTTCCCCATGACGTCAACCATAAAGGTTAGGTATATCCCAGCACCCATTTATGGTCCTGTTGTGCATAAATATACCCAATCTCTCTCCAACTGCCCCCACCATGTCCCATGGGGTTATGTATTTCATTAGCTTATTTCCCAACATATGACACATTTTAAGATCTATTTCTAGCTTACTGTGAGATCCAGAGTGACCATTTATCCCAGGAGGTATCAAACTTAATAATGCAAATGAAGTCCTTTTAGCATATTGCAAACCCTAGCGCATCAGATACTTCAGAAAGGTTAGCAGTGACAGAAATGAAGGCAACAGCGTTGTCATGGTCCTCTGTGTCATCTTTTTCTGTGGCAGGAGGGTGCAAGGAGAAAGATCTGCCTCAGCTGCAAAAATTGATAAAGGAGATCAGAGAAGAAATCAGAAGACAGAGAGCAGCTCATGGAAGGGCTTGGAGTGAAGGCTTGTGAGCCTTAGCTTTTTGTGGCTGAGGCCAAACAGCTCAGACAGTTACCTTAAAGGAGGAAGGGTTGGTTGGGTCCATTGCAATGGCTTGGGATGATGCACAGTGGAGAGCAACTTGACGAGGAACACGGGCTGGAGAAAAAGTTGCACATCTGCTGGTGGACCAGAGGGAGGGACAGATGGGAGAGTCAGGGGAGATGGAGAAAAAAGGAGTAGAGGGAGGGAAGGGAAGAGAGGGAGAGAAAGAGAGATAAGAAAGGGGCATGAGGAGAAAGAGGGAGAGAGGAGCTAGGAACTGGTACACCCTGCAAGGACCTGCCCCCAAGTATCTGCTTCCTCCAACTAGGTCAGTACCCCCTAAAGTTTCTACCACCTCCACTGATGCCACCAGCTGCCACCAAGCCTGTAACAAGTGGTCCTGCAGACATTTCAGATCTGAACTGTAACTGGGCTGGGAAGCCCAGGAAAAAGCGGCACCCAGACACCCTCCTTCAGTCCTTGTAACACTCCCACTCCCAGCTCAGGACTGCACAGCAAGTCTGCTTCCTTTTCCTGAGGGGAAGGCTGAACCCAACTCAGGGGCCAAGCCATCTGACACAGACCCTTCGGGCCCATGATATTTATTCTACCTTTGTGGTGGATATAGCCCCACCATGGTCCCATGCTTACTAAGCTCTCTCCCAGCCAAAGCTAGCCAAAGAATGTTAATTATCTCCTTCCACCCCCCCCCCCCACAATGAATTATTGACTTCCAGAGCACACACAATCTTTAACTGTGAGGTATTCCAGAATGAGCAGGTTATCAAAAATGTGCAGAGGGAAAGAATTTTGGTTCAGCCCTGGGAGACTGAGGTGGGAAAATTTATCCTTATTTATTTACATGGAAATAGAATGATCTTTTGGCTAGCTCGTTAATGGGTTCTTAAGGAGAAACAGGCTTCCAGGGGCCTGCTTAGAACAATTGGTAGTCCTCTCTGCCACATAAAACACTGAATAAAGAAGGCAGGAGCTCCCTTCCAGATTCTTCTTAGGTTGGGGGTTGGGGACAGAATAGTAGGCAAACAAGGTGACTCTGTCCTCCAATAGTTTCCACGTCTCTGCCCTCATATGTAATTGGCCTTTGATGATGTTTTATTCTTGCTTGCTCTGGTCTTAGTTTTTCTATGGATCAAATGGGGATGTGCATTTTGCCAAATCAACCCAGTGAATCCTGAAGATGAGATTAAAAAGTTGGTTTTTTTGGGGGGGGTAATTTTATTTTGTGTTTCGGAAGAGCACATGTGACTTTTCAGAAATCTAGAGACAGGTTCTAATCATATTTAAAAATAAGCATTAGCATTTCCTAAGTGCTTGGCCAATTATTACAAATAACATTCATTCCAGAGGCTGCTGGGGGGCAGGGTGTGTGTGTGTGTGTGGGGGAGATGATGAGTCACGTGATGGATGGCTTAGATGGTGGAGCAGCCAAAGACAAATGGTGTCTCATGTCACAACTGAGCAGGGCACCAATCACCTCAGATCTCTTTTATACAGTGTGGTGTCTACAGCAGATGCCTGAAGACCTCTCTGGGTTCCTTCTGCTATGTTTCTGCTGGGAGCCTCCTCTGTGTCAGCTACTGGGCTGGATGCTACACACACACAGTGAGGGATAGAAGGAGGGAAGATGCTAAACTAATACATAAAAAATATGCAGTTATTATGGCAGGTGGTACCATACTACAATCTCATCAGGAAGATACAGTGAGGGAATGGGAATTAGAGTAGAAGATTCAGGCAGGCCTCTCTGAGGTGGTTCTGTCTTAACCAAGGTCGCCAGTAGGGGGAATCATTATGGAGGTGAGTGTGTGGGCCCTGAGCAGGACTGTGAACTGTGCTGGAAGACGAGAGTTGGGGTGGATGTGGACATGAGCAAAGAGGGAGGGTGGTGTCCGGTGAAGTGGACCAGCTAGTTAGGCTTGGGTTTGAGCCACCGCTCTCAGGTCTGACATCTGTATCATCTGGGGGCAAGGTATCTCACCTCACTGGGTTTCTTGCCCTAGGTAAGGCAACAAATGGCAGGTAGCTCACAAGCCAATAGAGGTTCAAAATTTACAGCTGTCTGGGAGTCCTCTCCAATCTGGCCTATTGGCTTGTTGTTCTTATTATATTTGTTTCCCCCAGTTCCAGCCACTGGTTTCTCCCATGCTCAGGTTTGTGAGGCATATCCTACTCCAGATTGTGTTCTCCAAGGTCACTTGCTGATCAGGGGCAAGTCTTACTTCCTTAATGCCTTTGGGTCATCATTTAGATATTGTACTCTTTTTCTGACTGTTTGGTTTAAAATCACCACCCCAGTGAATTCCAGACATCTGTCTCTATTCCCCGTTTTACTTTCTCAACAGCACTTAGCACAGTTTAAGCACCCTTTCTCTTTCAGTTACTGACTTCATATATGATCTACTTTCCACAAAGAGAAGAACTCCATGAGGCATAGTGTTTGTTCATTTCACTCAACCCAGTATCCGTAACATCTAGAGAAAGAGCCTGTCACCTAGTAGTAACTCAGTTAATAATACTGAAGTTTGGGCTGGAGAGATGGCTCAGTGGTTATGAGCCCTGGATGTTCTTCCAGAGGATCTGGGTTCAATTCCCAGCACCCACATGGCAGCTCACAACTGTCTGTAACTCCAATTTCAGAGGATCCAACACCTTCATATACAGACAAAAATACATACATACACATACATACATACATACATACATGCAGACAAAACACGAATGCTCATAAAAGACTTAGAAATGACAGTGTATGAAGAAGTCTTTCACACAGTTTTGTGTTTTGGTTTTAGCTTCTTTTTCTTCCTATTCAGAAAGCTGTGTTCCATTAGAATCACAAAGATGAGTTCTTCCGATCCATCCAAATCTTTCCAAGCTTTGATACCTCTGCTAGCCCAGTTTCATGCAGGTTGCAGTCTTCCCATAAATCCATCTCCACTTTCTTCTTTGGAGCCTTCAGGATCTCTGTCCCTTCTCATTATACCCAATTCTTCCAGTCTTTGCCTCTTCTGTGGCTATATTATTTGGACACCCAGTGTAATCTTGTGCTTTAACTTTTTGAAATGTTTCTTCTAGCCAAAACGTATAACTCAGGGCTCATAACATTTTAGAGACCGAGCCACAAACTTAGTGATCCTTTTATCGAATTCACATTCAGTGTGCCAACTCACAAATAAGGCACCGTGATGCGATGCAAGCCTCCACATAGCTTGAATTCTGAAGCTCTGATGATAAACATATTTGTGCCAAAGAACAAAATGAATAAAATACATATCCAGTTTGAAGTTGGACATGGCAGACTAATGAAGTCACTTTGATCAAGTTGGGACAGTAAATATTGTTTCTTAAAGATTTAGGGGAGGAGGGACATAAGCATGGAGGTACATCTGAACACCCAGATGAAGATTCCCAAGTAGCCCTGATTTAACTTCCCTGGAGTGTGGAAGGAGGGTGAGGGTGGGGTATGTGGTGGTTACTGTTGGCTCTTAGGCAAATCAGCTCTTGATGGCAGTAGTGAGGGCTGGGTCATAGTTCACTCTGCATCCTGTCATCTAAGATCTACTTGAAGAGACCTACCAGAAGTTCTGTCACTAGGGACCCCCTGTCTAGAGGACAGAATTCTCTTCCTGGCTTGCAAATGATTGCTTATGGGAAATGTTTTTTTTTTTCCTTTCTCTTAGCAATGGCACATACTGTCAAATTCATTTATGCCTCTGCCAGTGTGCTCTCAAGGGGGATGTTGTACTGCCAAACAGCTCCGCCTACTTGTCAGACTCCAGTGGCTTCCAGCACCTGGATAAGGGTGGGGGTGGGGTGAGGGGTGCGGGGGGGGGGGTGGGTGGGTCTGATATCCTAAGAGGCTATATGCCATCACTTCACCTAAGAACATCTTTTAGTGTATGGTGTGACTGCCACGGGCCAACGCTGCTAAGGGTGAGGGGTTGTCAGATGCACATGGCAAACTGCACACATATAAAAGATGCTCAACGTCTGCATCATTCTTCCTTTGCCCCCACTGTACATTAGGAGTGTTCCTCACACAGATTCAGTATTGTTGTCATCAGCATCTTCAGCATCATCGCCACCAGCAAGATTAAGCCCCATCAGATCATTCGCAATTATCCTTTAATAGATGCAATTTTCTGAGCAGAGAAGCCCTAATCAACAAAATGTTCTAGGTCCTGTAGCAGCCTTCATAGGGTTTGTTTGCTTGATTGTTTGTAGTTTTAGTTGGGATGATGTCTCCATTCTATCAAAATTAAAGAAATAGCCACAGATCTGGAGATGATGTCCCCAGGCTGGCAGGTGCAGACATGGTGTGTGTGTGGGAAGCTGATGTGGATTTTTAGTGAAAGAACCTGGGCTGAGAACCACAAGCCTAAGATCTCTCATACAGGGAGTATGACTTCATTTGTAAATTAGATACATTGCATAAGCTAGTTATTGTTATTGTGTGTGTGTGAAATGTGAATGTGGGGGAGGGACACTGTACCACGGCTTGTGGAGTCACCTCTCTCCCACCTTTATATGGCTTCTAGGGAGCAAACTCATCAGGTTTTGCCACAAGTGTTTTATGTCCTGAGCCATCTTGTCAGTCTGGGTTTCTGAACTGAATTTGTGGGCTCTCCTCTGGATCCTCAGTAACTCTGCTTTCCTGGGTTCTGGTGAGTGAAACTATCAATGTGGGAGAGTCTTTTGCTATCTTTTCTAGTTCAGAGAACTATGGTGGGAATTCAGTGAGTTAACTGTTGTGAAAGCCTCAGAAGAAATAACAAGAAGGTTGTAGTGTATAAAGTGTTATTTGCAAAGTATTTTATATGTTATATTAAGTCACCATGATGAGAAGAATGATGGAGTTTAAATACTAAGAACTCATAAGTGGCAGGAGTCATAGGACTTGTTTATATACATGGCAGATGCAGACTCCATATCGTGTTAAGCAAGAAAAGAGACTTGGTTGGTATACAACACCAGTCCATTCAAAGTTAGATTCTGCTTCTGGCACAACTGAATTCAACAAAAGATCTTATCAGGACCCTGCCTCTAGACTCTGTACTCCTCTCCTTTAGGACATAGCTTCATTCCTAGACCAACATACTGGCAAAGTGGCTAGGCCAGTCACACCCTCCTATCTTCAAGCCTGATGGGATCTGAGCTTTGTGTGCATCACATGCTTTATTCTGAAATAAACACTGAGGCCAAGGAATTGAGCTGGTTCTGTCTAGGTCAGAAGACAGGTTTTGGAGTAAGAGTCAGAGAACTTTAACGAATCCACACAATAAACATGTATTTAATCAACACAAGGGCATGTATTTAAGTATCCAGCTGGAAGACAGGAAATGAACTCTTGGAAAAACAGAATGGAAGTCACTCATGACTATCAGAAAAGAGTTGTCTTTTTGAGTAAATGCTCTGTTTTCTCTTAATGCTGCTGCTTTGATTATGAATTCCAATTTCGTGGATGTGTCTACATCTTACACCATGTGTTTTTCTGGCAGGGACCCAAACTCACCATCATTTTCTTCTGACAGGAATGATCAAGGCTGTAATGAATATCTTCATTCTCCCTCCATTGCTGTAATTCAGAGTGCTCATTTGGCAATTAACCACACAGTGATGGTGATGGAGTTTGCATTTTTTTATTTGTATTGTTTGACACTCATAATTAAAAAGAAACTTTAATGAGTATGCAGCTTGTCTTCTACTCAGATAGTAAATTCCTTAAAGGCAGAGACTATATTTCATGCTTCTCTGACTAGTATTGTATGCTCAAAATACTTGTTGGTTTTCTTTAAATTAAATATTCTAATTAAACAGCCCTCCTCAGAGCTACAAATTCTAATTTTAAAATGGAAATGTAAATACCACTAGGACTTTAGGCTAGGCAGTCTGCTTCAAAGTAGAAACAGCCATGGAAGTTTGTTGGGTGGTTATAAAGCAAGAGGTGTAGCTACGCAAATCCTCCTGACAAGGTGGCAAAATCATGACATGAGAGCTCCTTATTGTTCCATAACAGTTGCAACCCATCAATCAGATCTCTATTTTCTACAAATCTGGAAGTGGCTTTGGAATGAATGAGTTTCAATATTGCAGCTTAAGAGCATTGCTAACTGTTTAAGCAGCTGTCCCAACAATGAAACTACTTACTATCTGTATATCCGTATGTATTTACTTGTTTATTTATTGTCTTTTACATTGGGTGGCTTCCTTCTTTGGGAAAATGGAAGCTTCAGGGTATACCAGAGGAACTAGGTGGGGGGTGACAGGGACATTTACTCAATACAGCAAGTTGGCAAGACAAGGTAGAGACCATCAACTTCTCCCCTTTTCTTTTAACTCTGCCACCCCCATCCCCTTACAGGGTCTACATAGCCCAGGCTGGTACTGAACTCATTATGCAGCCAAAGGTGACACTGACCTGTCGATTGTCCTGTCTTTATCCACACTTAATTGTCCCACTCTGCTACACACTTGTATATGACTTCATCATCTAATCTCAGGCAGTAAGACACCCGTCTACAATGGCATCAGCTCCTCTTTGATGTATATGAGTGTGATAAGATGAACCAGTTGATGGGAGAATGTCTTTAAAAACGCAATCACTGTTAAACTTGTCTGAGGTAGAAAATGGTAAAGGTATGGAAGCAGTAAGGTAAATAAATACTGCCTTGTGATTAAGATATACTGAAATCAGGGACAGATATGTTAAAGAGGGAAGCAGAAAGAAGGACATGCTGCCAGATTTCGTACTATCCTTAATGTCATGTTATGGAATTTGGACCTGTGCTTTGAATATCAGGAAACTGATCACATCATTAACTGAGAGAGGGATAAATTGAAATCTAGATTGCCTCAGTTACACTGAAGAGAATGGCCAGTAGGGGTTCCAAGATTAGAGAGCAGGAGCTGGGCAGAAAGAAGCCACCACTTGGGTGTTAAACAGGGGGGAGGACATGAACTAGGACAGTGACCATGGTGTAGAAGGTGGGACAAAGTACAGAGGCATTAAACTCATGAAATACCTAAGGACAGGGTGGGAATCAGTGAAACTCTTGTCATTTCTCAGCTTGGTGTTAATTGAGGTGTTGGCTTGGTTTAAGGCATTCTTTGGTTCAGAGTGTTGGGTAAAATAAAGTGGATGTGACCAGGAAATTGTAGGGTCTATCCATTGCATGTACTAAAGGAAGATGACATCAGCATTTTGATGTTCAGGAGTTGCCATAAAGGAAATGGAGTGTGGATAAAGTCTAGAAGAGTGGGGTGGGAAAGAAGACAGTAATATAACTTTAGGAATATCAACACATACAGCCTACATCAAAATAGGAGACCCTTCATTTGGCAGAAAAAGAGTGTTTATAGAGCAAGAAGAAAGATGGCTGTGTTTTGAGAACACTGAAGATTTCAAGAAAGAAGAAAATGACAGAGATTAAAACATGGAAAAAGAGCAAGGAAATTGGGCTGTCCCATATAACATGTTAAAATATAGTTAATTTTGAATTTCAGACACAAATAGTCTCTATCATCTATCTATCTATCTATCTATCTATCTATCTATCTATCTATCTATCTATCTCCATCTTTCTCAAACATTGAATATAACTGGAATCTTGTATTCTATCTGCTGACTTTGCAAGCTGCCCAGACAATGACCATAAATCCTTGCTTGACTTTGTACATGAGGGAATCTTAGAGGTTCTATGCCAGAGCAGCAATGTGGAAGAAACCTGAAGATTTGTGAGTGGATGTTGGAATATAAATGGAAGAAGTGAGATTTACATGAGGGAATTGATATAGTAGAATATTTTGGGGTCAAAGGAAAGGGAAATTAGAAAGTAACAGGAGAAGAAGAGAAGGAAGACAATTTTGTTTTGTTTTAGAAAACGGGGGAGAGGTGTTTATAGAGGGACAGGATAGAGAACTGAGGAGATGAATGAAGAAAGCAAGAAGAGGTAGCCATTTGTTGGTATGGAGCCTTGAAGCAAGGTTAGAAGAAGAGCTGAGATGCCCATAAGACTACAAAAAAAAGACAGTTTCCTCAGGAAGTAGAGAGGCAGAGAGGAAACTAAGTAGTGGTACAGGACAGTGTGAAAGGTAGGAAGGATGATAACAGTTTGTGTGTAATGGCCTCTCTTGTTTTAAGATCCATGAAGGGCCATCACTTGTTGAGAGCTGAGTTTCAGCGTACACTAGGACACTGAATTGAAGGAAATGGTACAAATAACATGTCTTGGGTACTGGGGATAAGAAATTCTTAAATCATAGGTTTGAAAAAGTGATTTCTGATGACAGACGCTGAAACAGATGGGCAGCCATGAGCATATAGCTACGCATGTTGGGAAAGGGACAATATATTTCAAGGCAGACAGTCCTGCATGTAGATCTTGCCTGCATTCATTCTGTTTTATTAGCTTGCTGTTTATTTCTAAAGGCATATCACGTAACTTTCTTTGGTGGTAGTTGTAGGTAGTTGTTGCTTTCCCTCAGGTAGGAGGTACAGCTCAGACTATTTCTTGTTGCAGTGTCGGCTGAGTGGAGCAGAGGTTTGAGGTCCTGCATTCTCATGGCAGAATTATGTCTTAAGCCTCTGTTTAGATGTGTCTGATGTTGTATTTACTCATGTTCAAATGGCCAAACTTAGCATCTATATGGAAGAAAGATGCACTATATTACAGGGAGATGAAAGTAAGCATTTATAAACAGTCATAGAGTCTGCAACACTTTATAAAGGATTTGAAACTCTGGGCAAGTTACTTCAGCTCATTGCACTTTAGGTTTCTCATGTGCAATTTGGTGGCACCAGTGTCTGTTCTAAGACTATCAGGAGGAAGAAATATAATCTCTCTCTCTCTCTCTCTCTCTCTCTCTCTCTCTCTCTCTCTCTCCGTGTGTGTGTGTGTGTGTGTGTGTGTGTGTGACACTGACAGAGTTCATATATAATAGGTGGCTCTAAGATCCAGCGAGGGTCATCTGTTCATGAGAGCCTATGTATGGCATGAATGTAAGAGGGAAACTATGAGAGAGAAAGGAGTCTAAAGGAAGGAGGGGATAAGAGAGCAATGGAGGAAGAGAGACAAAACATCCAGTTTTCTCATAAGTGAATCTAGATTTATACAGATTTAAATATATTTATATGTATCGATAGGGGAGAGGGAGGTAAGGAGAGAGAGAGAGAGAGAGAGAGAGAGAGAGAGAGAGAGAGAGAGAGAGAGAGCGAGCATAATTATTTGGAAAGAGATCAGCAGGAAGGATGGGAGAAGGTTATGGAGATCAGACATCAGCAAAACACAGCAAGGCACAATGATGATACACATGTATGAAAATGTCATGATGAAACTCATTATTTTTGAGCTAACTAAAAATTTAATTTAAAATATTAAACAGAATATCAAAAGAATCAATAATTCATTGCTTTTAAATTGCATGCCATTCTGAGGAGCTCCAAATGCTTGGGTTGGGGCTCAAAACTCTCCAGCACATCCATGCCTTCTAAGTACTGGCCCATGAGTCTCTTAGCAGCTGACTCTGTCATCAGTGCAATATCTCAGTATCTTTGCATGGGTATGCTAGTAACCGTCATTGTACTCAATAATGGCCTCGAAGTACATGAATAGTGATGATGGGAATTAAGATATGCATGAAAAATCATAAAGTTGCTTGCTATGAGTTCCCTCTGCCATCACAAGAGTGAAGAAGGTGAGTGAAACATGATAAAATTTTTTGAGGTACAGAGATCACGTCCACAGAATTTTATTATACTGTGTTGCTATAGTTGTTCTACTGTGTAATAGTTGATAGCAACCTCTTGCTGTGCTCAGTTTGTAAATTACAACTCATCATGGATCTGTATGTATAGGGAAAACATGATATATAAAGAGTATTATCTGTAGCTCCAGACTTGGATATCTTGGAACCCAGAGGACTGTGCAAGATGGCATTTCCTAGGGACTAAAAATATATAACTCCATGACCACAGAAGTTAAACTGAACTTTCTCCTCCATATCTACTTCTGCCAAATGCCTGAGTGACCTGTCAGATTATTTCTGCCTCTCAAATCCCGTTTCTAAGAGTCTTACTCTAAAGAATCAAACAGCCCCTTACCCCCAAAGGACCCTCTGACTTAAGAGGAAATGGCAAGTTCATCAGCAGCTTCATTTATCTTGCCTTCCTTTGACCCAGCCAAATACCTGGGGCATAGAGAAGATGGGCTTGAATAAACCTAAGGAATCCGTATCATCGGATTGCCCTGGTACTTTGCCTCTCCATTAACAGCACCGTTTAAGTCTGTAGAAAGGATGATGTTTCTCAGGGAAGGGTCAGGCTATTCTCGCATCACCTGGAGGAGTTTAGCCACCTTGAATAATGAGCTATGCCAGTGCCATGTGAGCTCTGACAGCGACAGAGTAGACAGCTGAAGAGGAGGTGGCAGAAATGCCCCGAGTCTTCCCAGGTGTCACTCACTGTTTTAAAAATGTGTGAACGCCTGGGAACCATGTCTGGCAGATCCCCAGGAACTGCCCGCCATATGTTCCTGACTTTTTCACAGAGTGCAAGACAATGGAGGCATGCTGAACAATGTTGCAGTGACCAGTTACATTAATTAGCATTGTGAGTGGATGGGAGAGACAGGCACCATACCTAAGGGCTTACACAAGACAGTCTGTGTTATTGCAGAGGAGCAATCTTCTGCAGTATCATTGTGGTGGGCATTTCTGATGTGGATCCATCTGGTAGGTTAGTGTGGGAGGATTTCCTAGGTGGTATATTTATATCTATCTATTTTTCTTTTGGTATGCATGTGGTATGAACATGTGTGCTTAAAGATGGGGGCCTGACACTGATGTCAAGTATCTTCTGACTACTTTTCATTTTATGTTATTGAGGCAAGGCACCTCAGTGCGCCTGGAACTTTCCAATTCTCAATATTTTTGCTAGATTTCTTGCCTCATGGATCCCCAATCTCTGCCTTTTGAGTACTGGGATTGCAGGTAACTGTCATGCCTGGCTGAGTTGGGTGTGGATGCTGGTGATCTGGAGGCATTCTGGCCCTTGCACAGCAAGTGCTTTATCCACTGGCCTACCTTGAAGCCTCACCGTCTCTCTGTTTATCTCTCTATATAGCTATTTCTCTATATCTATCTATCTATCTATCTATCTATCTATCTATCTATCTATCTATCATCTATCCTGTGAGTATGCATGAGTATGCAAGTATGTGTGTGTGTGTGTGTGTGTTTGTAGAGATGAGAGAAATGAGAGAATAACTTCAGGTATTGTTTCTCAAACCATGATGTCCACTTTTTTTTTTTTTTTTTTTGAGGTAGGGTCTCTCACTGCTATGATTTGCTCCACGTAGGCCATGGTGGCTATAGCATCCCTAGTGCCTGCATCCCTAGTGCTGATGTTATAAGTGTACATCACCATATCTGGTTTTTCACATGGATTCTTAGGATCAAGCTCAGATCCTCATGCTTGCAGGGCAACCATTTTCCAACCTAATTGTTTATTTCTCCAGTCCTCCTAAGTGCTATACTGAAATTTAAACATGAATCCAAAGGCTTTGAAGGTGTATTCCAGTTTTAACTATAGCTCAAGAAAAAAGAGAGTTTACAGGGGCCCAATGTAAACATTTAGGCATTAAAACAGAGCCAACTGGTGGAATATTTAAATACCTACTTCATTCCAGTTCAGCGATTCTCAACCTTCCCGACACTGTGACCCTTTAACACAGTTCCTCATGTTGTGGTAAACTCCTACCAGAATATTTTTGTTGCTACTCTGTGACTTTAATTTTGCTGTTGTTATTAATCATAATGCAAATTTTTTTTGGAGATAGAGGTTTGTCAAAGGGATCATAACCCATAGGTTGAGAATTCCTATTCTAGTCTGATGAACAAAGTATAAGACTAGCCCAGGTTTACAAATAAAGAGACTTAGAAGACATAGAAAGATTATTACATGGAGGGGGAAAGAAACTGACAAAAACTCATGATAACTTTTCTTCCATCTTTCTCTAAATTTTCTATTCTATCTGAGAATAATTTCACCTCCCCATCTCTCAGTCAACCCAGCTTCAATGCAGCAAAGTGGCTTCTGATAAATATGCTCTGATAGCATTTGAACACTTAAAACTCCCCAACACATCAACTGCATTTAGAATGAAACTCAACCTCTGGTCAACTTACTAAGTCCAGCCCTACCTGGGACCAGTGTCCTCTCAGCTCCACTCCAGCTAAAATGAACTTCTTTCTGCTCACACTGGGTAACCTTTTCCACACAGCTTTTACAGTGTCACCTTCTTCCCTGGACCACTCATCCCTCAGAGAAAAGATTGGGCCCTTTCCAGGTAAACCTCACCTTCTCAGAATACTTCTCATCCATGCCCGTCATCCTATGCTCTGTTCCATTATCCAGTGTTCAAAGTTAGGATTGACATCTGAATCTGTCCTTTCTATCTCTGGTAGACTCTAAGCATTGAGGATAGAGCCTGGATCATGAGTGCACTCCATTAACTTTATGCTCAATCACTAATCACACAATCAAATGTTGCAGTTCTCTGATCACTCATCAAAGAGAGCTATTACCATTAGCTCAGAATCAAAAAATTCTTCTTGAAGGAGGAATGGGCTGGTGCAGAAGAAAGAGGAAGACTTGGGTTGTGGGTTTCCAGTTTAAATCATGGTAGAATTGGGGTCAAGAAGTGGGGGTCAGTGTGATTATTGTTCCCTCTCTGTCTCTCTGTATCTCTATCTCTCTCTGCCTCTCTGCCTCTCTCTCCTTCTGTGTGTAGGACAGATGTTGATGTCAAGTATTGTTTTTCAATCACTGTCCATCTTTTTTTTTTTTTTTTTTTTTTTTTTTTTTTGCTAGCATTTGTCACTGCAACTGGCCTTTGATAATTTGGCTAGACTTTTTGTCCAGGGAGCCCAGGGATGTTCCTGTCTCTGTTTCCATGGAGAATTTTTTACATAGCTTCTGGGCAAATTGACCTGAGGCCCTCCTGCTTGTACAGCAAACATTTTGCTGACTGAAATGTCTCTCTAGCCCACAGTTCTTCTTAACCATTAGCAAATGGTTTCCATATCTGAGTCCCAGCTGACCACAGACAGACCACGTTAGCTTAAAGAGCCATGACTAAGTCATAGACCAAAGTATTCCACTGATGACTTCATCAATAGAAAACATGTGACTCTTTCATGGGCCAAAAGAAGCTCCCCAAACTTAGGGGATGGCACTGAGGAACATCTCTAGATGAGGAGAAAATCTAGAACTTTCCAAGGCACTCTATGAGAATTGCTCTAGCCTGGAGAACAGGACTGCTCAACATTGAGGCCAAAAGCCTGGGGTGAGAAGAGGAGCCAAATCTAGCATAATTCCACATTCCTAAGGCCTTCAGAAACAAATCCTGGCCCTACTTATTTACAATGAATATATATGATGCAACTGATGACTGGTCATTTCTGAGGAGTCAAACCAATATGGCATCACTGTTGCCTAAGTTTCATGGTGTGGCCTCAGGTTTACAGGTTCTTGTGTTTCAAGACAAAGAATTGGACTAGGGACACATGATTAGAAATAGACAAAAATAGCTCATTAAGGGGAAGGAGAATGCCTGTATTCTGACAGAGCAGGGACAGGAGTCTCGGGAGCCTTTATTGGTCATTTACCCAGCACCATCTCTCCCAGATTTGTGTATCACAGGCTTTTCTTGAGCATGCTCTGTTTGTTTCTTGTATGTAACCCAGGTGGGGAAGGAATTACACCCTTTTCCTGCCAGCCAGAGTTTTTCAAATGTTAATCTTGATATGGCTTTCTCCTGTCACAGTACATATATCATCTCCCAGAATATGTCTTTTTTTTTTTTTTTTCCCCCTGGAAGCAAATCCAAGAAAGGCCTGTGATCCAAGATCAACAAATAGAGGACACCACTGGAGACCCAGAAGACATCTAGGGACAGGTCACGTTGGGTGACTCTGATCCTTGGAGGAATGGTGTAAGGCGATCAATCAAATGTGGCAGAGACCGAGAACTGGGGTGAGCAGTCAGTGTTCTGAGAGAGTCCGGCTCTGCTGCTCTTGCCGATGACCTTGTAGATAAGAGAAATCACAGAGATGTTAAGGAGCAAAGCATGGGCTCAAATTTCTCAGAACAAGGTTCTGCCCACTTTGCCCCACAGTTTCCTAGATCAAAAGAGGAATGAGTGAGACTCTCAACAGAGATGGAGGCTGGGAGCTCCTGTGGCAGGGAGGCTCCTCTTGCCTCCTCTCACCTGGTACAAGAACATATTCAGGGAGGAGTTTCAATGTTTCCAGAGCTGCTAAACCCAACCTTCCTTGACAAAGCATATTTAGAAGCCCAGGCATTTAAACTGTGACCATGTTTGTTTACTCTTTAGATTAGAAAGCTTGATATTTACCCATTACCAAATCACAGTATTGAGGCCATTTAGTGTTGCCAGTATGTCAGTTTTTTTTGTTGAGACTTCTCTTGAGTAGTTATCTAGTCCTTATTTATCATTTGCATTCCAGACCCTGCTCAGGTAGCTCCAGAAGAGCTGTCTGTTTCCACCAGAGTCCAAAGTGGGATGAGGAAATGACAGTCCTTGAAGCTGGAGGGCCATTGGCATGGAGATGCTGAGGGCCATCACAGCAACTCATGCAAATGTTTGCATCATACTAATATCCACAACAACCCAAGCAGTTCCCTTAATCTTTTACTTAGGTAAAATTGGATCCTTGACTTTGACATGAAAAAAAAATATTATAAAACAGTTTAAAGCACAGTTGGAATTTATAAAAAACAGAAGAAGGGGTCTGTGCAGTTAGCTTAGTTGGCAAAGTATCTACTGTGTAGACATTAGAACCCAAGTTTAGAATCACCTCGCCTATGTATAAACCATTTGTGATGATGCATGTCTATAGCCTCAGTGTTACAAGGGCAGAATGCATAGAGAAAAGTAGGTCCCTGAAGCTTATTGGCCAGCCATTCTAATCAAACTGATAAATTCCCACTTCAGTGACAGACCCTGCTTCAAAAAATAAAGTGAAGAGTAATTGAGAAAGACACTTGATGTTGACTTCTGGCTTATGCATCCTCAACACCATGCATATATCACACATAAATAGCAAGAAAGAGGAGAGGGGAAGGAAGTAGAGGGAGGAGGAAGGAAGGATGAAAGACACCCAGGGAAATAATAAAAGCGTACTGACAGCGTGGGCTTCTCAGAGAAGAGGCATATTTTGCTCTCTAGGTATCAGCTGCGTATACTGTTCTGGGAGCTCTCAAGTTATGTATCACAGAGTTTCTAAGAAACTTACCCTTTCTTTTTTGATGAAGAGATTATCAAGTGGAGGTGTCTCAGATGGGGTTATACTCTGATAAAATAAAACCAGGAGCACCTATGGTTAAATGAAGACATGTGCCTTTGCTGTAAAGGAAGGACAGTCTCTGGTGAGAGTCTCAGAGAACAGATGGAAGGAAAGAAAGCAAATGTGGTGAGATTCTAGAGAGGAGTTTAATTAGACTTTTAGGCTAAGGGCTCCTTTTCCTTACATCCACAACATTCCCTGTGTTTTCATCCTGTCTTGGAAGTGGTCATCCTTCCAGCCTCACTCCCTTTGGTTTGGAATTCTGTCTTTTATAATTAAAATGTATCTAATCAATTCAGAATGAAGGAAATGTGACTTAAGCAGTTGTGAGTAACAATAGTTTTAAAGCACTTTGTCATGTAACATCAGGCAACATAGCAGGAGGCTTATTCTGGGATTTGCAAACATATGTGAAAGTATCGGGCCAGTTAGTTTAGATATTTGACTAAAAGAATTGAAAACTGGTGTGTAGCTCATGCGGAGGTGTGTCCTATATTGGAAATTTTAAAGTGATTTATATGTTTCTTCAAGCAAAATTTGAGGAATATTTTTAGGACCTCTGAGATACTTTAGATCCCTTTGGTTCTCAGGATGCAGTTGAAAACTATTAATAGAGGAAGACAGGAAACATTCTAGAACATTCTAATATGTTGGCATTCCCCCCCGCCCCCCCCCCCCGCAACAAAACATTGCTTCCAAATGATCTTGCCTACTCTTACTAGAACCCAAATAACATTCTCAGATGCAAACTCAGATGGCCAGGAGAAAGACGTTGAGTCCATCCCTTTCTCTCCTCAATACCAGTGTTCTAAAAAGGTCTGATGATCTTTACCAAATATAGCTGCTAAGATTTATCCATAAGAACAGAAGCAAAAAAACCCTAAAAGCTCTTGGTTATATAGGCAGGGTTTTCCTTTCCCTCTTTTTAAAGACAGACAGTTATTAACAAACCATTCATACAAACACAAAGCCATCTTCTTCTTGAGTCAAATGCTAACTTGAGAGAGCTGCTTATGGATATTAGAAGAACTAAGCATGAAATCGTTGCAGTGCCTGATGCTGATCCAGACTATGCCCAGACTATGGATTCACTGAAGGCAAGAGAAATGCTTGCCACTTTGGATACTTCCTAATATGGCTAAACCAAAAAAAAAAAAAAAGAGAGATTTATAACTATTTGCATATAAAAAATGGGAGTAAAAAAGTCTAGCCTTATTTTGGTGACCTCTAGATGACTTCCATTCAAAAGGCTAGAGGTCTAAAATATCCAGGAATGTCTGCATCTCAAGAGAAATTTGTTAAAGAAAGGTGGAAATGTATGTGGTTCTCTCTTTTGGGGACCCCAAGGTATTAGAGGTGGAAGGGGTTTTCATCTAGCTCAGCTTCTCCAAGCTGCAGTGTTTGATCTCTCGGCTAGAAGCTCCTCATTAGTGTGACAGAACAAGCTTTTCTACCGAAGTGAAATCTATTCTGAAGTCACAGAATCATCTTGTCAGAATGTGTTGATTGCATTCACTACCAGAGACAGACAGCTGAACCAGGCAAATCTATTGGCCATCCCTGAGTATATGGTTGAAGTGGATAGACAGAACTCTACCATGAAAGGGCACAACATTGTAGGGGATTTTGGAAGATGAGAATGGTGGTAGCATCATTTTTTACTTTACCTCAGTAGCTTCATAAAAGTAGAATAATGGGACCTGGAAGCTGAAAGAGAGACATGTCAGCAACTGAGCAGCCGGTCTAGAAGACAGGAGAGAGAGCATGTCAGTGGTCGAGCAGCAGCCAACAAACTGGGAGAAAGAGAGACATATATACATACTTACATATATACATACATACAGCATCAGCTGTTGAGTAGGTAACCTGAAAGCCGGAAGAAAGAGGGAGAGCATGTCAGCAGCTGAGCTGGTGAGCTGTGGCCCTGCCTGCATTGAGGGGAGTGACCATCTGAGCCTTGGGCCCATCTACACTTGGAGGATCAATCACTGGAGGGCAATCATGCCTGCACCTGAAGGAATATTCAACAGTGCCACAACCCTTAACTGCACCAATTGGAGGACGAGGGGCCCCTAGAAACACAGGCTCCACCAGTAATGATGAGAAGAAGAGATGGGTGGACAGCAAGGTGAGAATATACCCAACAACACAAAAGCAATACAGCACCACCTGAAAATAGTGATTCTACAGCAACAAGACCTGAACATCCCAGCTCAGAGAAAGCAGAAGAAAACCACATTAAAAATAACTTCATGAAGATGATTAAGGCTCTTAAAGAGGAAATAAAAAATTCCCTTAAATAAATGGAGGAAAAGACAAACAAAAAATGGAAGAGATAAGCAAATTCCTCAAAGAAAAGAAACAAACAAACAAACAAACAAACAAACAAAAAACGAATCAAACAGGTGAAGGAAATGGTTCAAGACGTGAAAACTAAAATAGAGGCAATACAGAAAACACACAGAGGGAACTCTGGAATGAAAAAGTGGATAAATGATCAAGAACTACAGATGCAAGTATAAAAAAATACAGAGAATAAATAAATAAATATAAAGAGGGCAGACAGAATTAAAGGCTGAGTCAGGTGTCAAAGTATTTTCAAGAGCATCAGAATATAAGCTGTAAGAGAGCAGCAAGTGTTTCATATCTCACATGGCATATCTATGCCTGAGAATGGAAGGGAAGTCAAGGGGTATTGGCTAGACCCAAGAACAATAGATACCCAGACAGATTTTAGACACTGAAGAAAATGACTCCATGTGAGAGGAGAGCATGATCTGTGCAATACAGCAGTGGGGAATCTAGGGTTTCTAGGAAGATGGGTGGAGGAGCCGGGACAATGGGCTCCTTCAAACTCCCCAAGACTGATTACCTGTGTTCACTCCCACCCCCAAGAATGGATACTATATGGAGGAGAAATTGGAAATTGATTGGTATAGAATAAAAATATAGCAGGATATTGTAAAAGAAAGTCTATCCAGCTAATGTTGTGGGGTAGCAGAGAGAATGGTGAAGAAACATCTCAGAAGCCAACTAGGGTAGACACCAAGAAAGGATGAGTGGTAGGTAGGTATGAAGTTTGTAGTTCGAAGAAATGAGAATTAAACATTGGGTATTAAAATGAAAAGAAAATCCAATAAAATTATTTCCATTCAAGTCAAAGTTACTTTGATGTTATTTGATGGGGCTTTACCCTTTGTCTCTGAGATATCAAGTCTCTGGTTTTCGGTCACCCAAGCAGTGCAGGGTGTATGTTCCTTCTTGTGAAGTGGGCCTTTGGTGAAATCGGAGATTGGTTGGCTACTCCCACAAGTTCTGTGTCCATGTTTCTCTTTTAGCAGCCCACAAAATACTTTTCTGTATCAAAGAGACTAGAATGCAGGGTGAGGGCTCCAATTTGACTTTTCCATGAGTTGGGTGGATGTTGTTGTCAGCAACAGCTCTGCTTTCAGTTTGCAGAGAGCAACATCTTATCTTGGAGTATAACTTGGGTTGTTTGGGGATTTCCATGGGATCCCCTTGAACAACAACTTATTTGAATATAACCTAGTCCAGTCACTAGAAGTCTTGCCTGGCTATAAGAGTTGTCCAATTGAGACTCCATATCCTTCTAACTAGGAATCTTTATTAGGATCAACTGCATTGATTCCAGGAAATTTCCACTGCCTTAGATTTCCACACTATCCCCCAAATGCACCCTTTCCCTCTACCCTATCTACTTCTGACACCAGATAACGCGGTAAAATAAGGATCAGGATAAACAAATAGGCCGAATAGATGTTTATTCAGGGAAAAATAACTTACAACCTAGACAGATGAACACCAGGAAATTCAACTCGATCCTCTCCTGTCCGAGTCACGCCCCTCCGACCTCCTACCACAGGTCACTCCGCCCATGGCTCCACCCCCAATGGGCATGGTCAGTGCCACAGAACTATCTCACTACAACCCTCTATACCTGGTTCCCTTTCTCCTGTTCCCACCAGCTCTCGGTCCACCTGTAAAACCTTCAATTTCCTCCTCCACGGGATATATCCCCTGGTTACCTTTTTCTTTATCTAATCTCTCTGGATCTATGGATTGTAGCTTGGTTATCATTTACTTAACAGTTAATATCTCCTTCTAAGTCAATACATGCCACATTTATCTTTCTGGGTCTGGGTTACCTCAGGATTTTTTTTTCTAGTTCCATCCATTTGTGGGCAAATTTCATGATGTCATTTTTTTTTTTAACAGCTGAGTAATACTCCATTGTGTAAATGTACCACATTTTCTTTATCAATTCTTCTGTTGAGGGACATCTAGTTATTTCCAGTTTCTGATAATTATGAATAAAGCCACAATGAGTATGGTTGACAAAGTGTCTTTGTGGTAGGGTGGAATGTCCTTTGGGTACATGCCCAAGAATGGTATAGCTTGAGGTCTTGAGGTAGATTAATTCCCAACTTTCTGAGGAACGGCCATATTGATCTCCACAGTGACTATACAAGTTTTTACTCTGACCAGAAATGGAGTACTGATCCCCTTGCTCTATACCCTCTCCAGCATAAGCTGTCATTTGTATTTTTGTTCTTAGCTATTCTGACAGTTGTACAATGGAATCTCAGTCATCTTGATTTGCATTTCCCTGATGGCTAAGGATGTTGAACATTTCTTTAAGTATTTCTCAGCCATTTGAGAGTTCTCTATTGAGAATTCTCTGTTTAGATCAACTGATTTTAAATTGGATTATTTGTTTGTTTTTTTATGTCTTGTTTCTTGAGTTCTTTATATATTTTGGATATTAGTTCTCTATTGGACGTGTAGTAGTGTAGTGAGATACTTACTTTGTCTCCTTCTGTGGCACTGACCATGCCCACTGGGGGGTGGAGCCATGGGCAGAAGTGACCTGTGGAAGGAGGTCTGAGGAAGAGCCGGGGAACACTCTCTTGCTGGCGGGACTCGGACAGGAGAGCATCCGGTGGAACTTGCTGGTGTTCATCTGTCTAGGTTGTAAGTTATTTCTCCCTATCTATTCGGCTTATTTGTTTATCCTGATCCTTATTTAACCCCAATATCTGGTGTCAGAATGGGATTAGGATTTTCACGGGACCTGGGTTTCACCCAGGTGGCAGACGCCACTCCCCTCCCCCACCATCCCCAACGGGCAGGGTCCCTTGCCTAACCAGGTGGACTCACCACAGCTTTGGAACCTTTGCCTCTTCCTTATATCTCCTTTGCCGCCACAGGGGGCCTGAGAAGGCACTCATTGCTTCTCATTTTTTGCCCATTTCTGTACTTTGCATTCACGCAGAGCCGCTTGGTGCCCACCCTGCTTGTGCGTTTCCCGCTATTAGTCCTGCGGTCTCAGCAATTCCACAAGACTCCTTGTACTCATTTGTCTAATAAAATTTCGCTTGCCATAGTTTGTTAAGAGCTATTCCTCAGGGACTGGGATCAGAAGGATAGTCTGCTTCCAGGTGATATTTGGTGGTATACTTCTGGGCAGAACTGGGATCAAACAGGCCCTCTGCAGCTGGACACTATTTGGTGGTACACCTCCAGGCGTAACTACCACAAACTGAGATCTACAACATCAAAGTTCCAGGACAACAGAATTACACCTAAGGTAATTGTAACATCCTTTGCAATTTAAGCTGATATACTATCTGAGATCAATTGTTCCATAACTATGGAAATAATTTTACAATACAGGACTTTAAAAATTATTTTGGGATAATAGTCATCGTCTTTGGGTTGGTTTTAGTTATTTAGAGTTGGGAATAGAAGGTGATGTTTACACTCAGGTTTATTTTTTAGACAGGACTAGGGTATGGTTGGGAAAGGTATGGTTTAGATGGGATATAGGTAGATTAGCTTATTTTCTTGTGAATTTGAGTAAGAGTGAGATAATAGTATTTTACAGCTTATATTGTTATATATTCTTATATGTGGTAAGCTATGTAAAATTAAGTTTATATTTTGTTATATTGTGTGAAATCTTTCCACTTATGATGTTTTATGCACATTATTGTTACCATATTCTATGTACGTATACTTTTCTTGTATTCAAGACATTTTGTATATTGATATAATTTGGAATATTTATCCTGCTGCCCTTTATAGTTCTACCTCTTGTCTTGACATTTCTACTCTACCTCTATTTTAGGGATTTATATGTATGTATATGTACATAGTTATATTGTTTAGGTATTTGTTCCTGCTTTACTCAGGGAAGTTTCAATCAGTTTTTTAGCTAAGTTCCTGAGTATTACAGATTATCTTCATGTTTCCTTTACCTATGAGATTAGTCAGACAGAGATGCTTAATCTTCAATCACTTCATAGACATGTAGAACATGACATTTAAATGTTTTAATATTAGTACTCCCTTGACATGAGACACTGTTGCTCCTGACAGCACCGTGCACTTTCCCGAAAATATGTTGGACACTGTTGTTGCTTCTGCTGGAGTTCATTCTCGCCTCAGCTAATGGCCTGTTGGGCAAAGAATTGCCCCCATCTTGACTACTGATTCGGACATGCAGTCCTATGTGCTTGCAGGAGACAAATATAGAAGACTGCTTGACCTTGCCAAGTCAGGGTAAGACAGCAATTCTACCTCCCTGCTGTTGTTGTGGTCTGTCAAGTTCTCTTGGCCTTAGCCAAAACTGGGTGTACCAACATTGCTGTGAGACCTAGGGTGACTGTCCAGGTAGTTTGCTGTTTCTGTCCTCACTGCACCTTTTGGAAGTAGCCCATCTGCACTTCCTGTTTACCCTAGTATTGTTATTTTCCTTCTCAGGTCTTGATGAGGTTGAAGATTAAACTATCACAACTATTATTCTCTCTTCCTAGTTAGATATATTAGGTACTAGACTTATGTTTTCCACCTTAGGACAACTCTATTGTAAACTCCTTATGCCTTCACCCTGGGACTAGAGATGTAGGTCATTTTGTTCTCGATTTTCCATTCCTTAGAGCACACTTGTTATTCACTGTTTTGTATATAGTTTTATATCAAGCCTAAATCTTTTTTTTAGACTAAAAGGGAAATTGTAGTGAGATATTTACTTTGTCTCCTTCTGTGGCACTACCACGCCCATTGGGGGTGGAGCCATAGGCAGAAGTGACCTGTGGAAGGAGGTCTGAGGAAGAGCTGGGGAATGCTCTCTTGCTGGCAAGCCTCGGACAGGAGAGCATCCGGTGGAACTTGTTGGTGTTCATCTGTCTAGGTTGTAAGTTATTTCTCCCTGAATAAACATGTCTTCGGCCTATTTGTTTATCCTGATCCTTATTTAACCGCAATAGAGTTGGTAAAATCTTTTCCCATCTGTAGACTGCTGCTTTGTCTGATTAATGGTGTCCCTTGCCTTACAGAAGGTTTTCAGTTTCATGAAGTTCTATTTATTGGTTGTTGATCTTAGAACCTATACCATTAGTGTTCTGTTCAGAAAGTCATCTCCTATGCCAATGAGTTCAAGGCTATTCTTCTATCAGGTTCAGTGTATCTGGCTTTATGTTGAGGTCTTTGATCCAGTTGGGCTTGAGCTTTGTTCATTGTGATAGACAAGAATCTATTTGCATTCTTCTACATACAGACATCTAATTTGACCAGAACTATTTATTGAAGAAAAAACATTTGTTAAAGATGCTGTCTATTTTTCCTGCGTGTATTTCTGGCTTAAAAAAAAATAAAATAAATCAGGTGTCCATATGGGTTTGGAATTATGTCTTGGTCTTCAATTAAATTCTATTGATCAACATGTCTGCTTTTAATGCCAATATTATGGTGTTTTATTAAAATATTTGTGTAGAACAACTTGAAATCAGGGATAGAGGTAAGTCTAGAAGTTCTTTTATTGTTCGGGATTGTTTTAGCTATGTTGGTTTTTTTTTTCCAGTATGAAATTGAGAATTATCCTTTCAAGATGTGTAAAGAATTGTGTTGAAATTTCAATGGAGATTGCATTGAATCTGTAGTTTGCTTTTGGTGGGATTGTCATTTTTCATTATGTTAAATCTACTGATCTGTGAGCATAGGAGATCTTTCCATGTTCTGATATCTTCTTCAATTTCTTTCTTCAAAGGCTTAAAGAGTTTATAGTGTAAGTCTTTCACTGCTTGGTTCGTGTTACCTCAAGATATTTTATATTATTGGAGGCTACTGTGAAAATTGTTTCCCTGATTTTTTTCCTCAGTCTCTCCATCATTTGTATACAGGATGGCCACTGATGTTTTGACTTAATCTTGTATGCATTCACTTTGCTGAAGGTGCTCACCAGCATAGGATTTCCCTGGTGGACTTTTTGGGGTCACTTACATACACTGTCATATCATCTGCAAATAATGACACTTTGACTTCCTCTTTTCCAATTTGTAATCCCTTGATTTCTTTCAACTGTCTTACTGCTCTAGTTAAAACTTTAAAGCACTATATTAAATAGATAGAGAGTGGACAACCTTGTCTTGTTCTTGATTTTAGTGGAATTGCTTTAATTTTCTCTTCATTTATTTTGATATTGGCTATACACTTGCTATAAATTATCTTTATTATGTTTAAGTATATCCCCTTTATCCCTAATTTCTCCAGGACTTTTATCATGAAGGGGTTTGAATTTTGTCAAAGGCCTTTCTACATATAATGAGATGATCATGTGTATTTTTTTCCTTTTGTTTATAGGGTGGATTACATTTACTGATTTTCCTATACTGAACCATCTCATCTCTACAGCTCTGGGATGGTTCTACTTGATCATGGTGGGTGATCTTTTTGGTGTGTTCTTAAATTCAGTTTGAATATATATATATATATATATATATATATATATATATATATATATATATATTGCATCTATGTTCATAAGGAAAATTGCTTTGTAATTCTCTTTGTTTAGTTTTTAATGTGGTTTGGGTATCAGAGTAACTGTGGATTCATAAATGAATTGACCATTGTTCCTTCTATTTTGTGAAATAATTTGAGGAGTTATTGGTGTTAATTCTTCTTTGAGATTCTGGTAGAATTCTGCACTAAAACCATCTGGCCTTGGGCTTTTTATGGTTGGGGAAGTTTTTAATGACTGCTTCTATTTCACTAGGGCTATGTGTCTATTTAAATTGTTTATCTGGTCTTGATTTAGTTTTCTTAAGTGGTACCTATTGAGAAAATTACCCATTTCTTTTAGATTTTCTAACTTGGTGGACTATAGGTTTTTAAAATATGTCCTTATGACCTCTAAATTTCTTCAGTGTCTGTTGTTACATGTCCTTTTCATTTATTATTTTTTTAATTTGGATATTTCCTGTCTGCCTTTTAGTTAGTATGGATAAGTGTTTGCTTATCTTATTGATTTTTCTAAAAGAACCAACTCTTTGTTTCATTGTTCTCTTTGTTTCTATTGTAGTGATTTCAGCCCTCAGCTTGATTATTTACTGCCCTTTACTCCTCTAGGGTGTGAGAGCATTGAGGTGTGCTGTGAAGTTGCTAGTATGTAGTATCTCTAATTTTTTTTTTAATGAAAGCACTTAATACTATGAACTTTCTCTTAGCACATCTTTCATTGTGTCCCATACGTTTGAGTATGCTGTGTATTCATTTTCTTTGAATTCAAGAAAGTCTTTCTTTATTTTTGTCTTGACCTAGTAGTCATTCAGTAGATTGGTGTTCAGTTTTCGTGAATTTGCAAGCTTTCTGTTGTTAATACCCAGCTTTAAATGGTGGTGGTCTAATAGGATGCTGGAGTTATTTCAATTTTCTTGTTTATGTAGAAACATGTGTCGTGTGTGTGTGTGTGTGTGTGTGTGTGTGTGTGTGTGTGTGTGTGCGTGCCCTGTGCACAACTGTGTGATAAGTTTTGGAGAAAGTTCCATGAAGTGCAGAGTAGAATGTATATTCTTTTGTATTTGGATAAAATGTTCTGTAAATATCTGTTAGATTCATTTGATTTATAACATTTGTTAGCACCAGTTTAGTTTTTGTTTGGATGACTGGTCCATTGATTAGAGTGGGTATTGATGTCTCCCACTATCAGTGTGTGAGGATCAATGTGTGATTTAAACTATAGTGGTATTTCTTTTAAAATTTTTGATGTATCTGTGTTTGTGTTAGATTTAAGAACTGAAATGTTATCTCGGTGGATTTTTCCTTTGATGATGCAATGTCCTTTCTTATCTCTTTTGATTAGTTTTGGTTTGAAGTCTGTTTTGTTAGATACTAAAATGGCTGTACCAGCTTGCTTCTTAGGTCCATTTTCTTGAAATATCTTTTTCTAATCCTTCACCCTGAGGTAATGTCTATCCTTGGTGTTGAAGATGTGTTTTTTAGATGCTGCATTCAAGAAGGGATAGATCTGGTCAACATCCATTCTGTTAGTCTTTATCTTTTTATTGGGGAATTAAGACTATAACTATGAGAGATATCAATAGCCAACAATTACTGATTCTTTTATTTTGTTGTTGTTTTGTATCTGTTCCCTTCTATCGCAGTTAAATAAGGATCAGGATAAACAAATAGGCCAAATAGATGTTTATTCAGGGAGAAATAACTTACAACCTAGACAGATGAACACCAGGAAGTTCCACCCGATGCTCTCCTGTCCAAGTCAAGCCAGCAAGAGAGCTTTTCCTGGCTCTCTCTCTGACCTCCTTCCACAGGTCACTTCCACCCATGGCTCCACCCCCAATGGGCGTGGTCAGTGCCACAGAAGGACTATCTCACTATAATTCCCCTTTTAGTCTAAAGAAAAGATTTAGGCTTGATACAAAACTATATACAAAACAGTGAATAACAAGTGTGCTCTAAGAAAAGGAAAATCGAGAACAAAATGACCTACATCTCTAGTCCTAGGGTGAAGGCATAATGGAATTTACAATAGAGTTGTCCTAAGGTGGAAAACATAAGTCTAGTACCTAATATATCTAACTAGGAAGAGAGAATAATAGTTGTGATAGTTTAATCTTCAACCTCATCAAGACCTGAGAAGGAAAATAACAATACTAGAGTAGACAGGAAGTGCGTATGGACAACTTCCAAAAGGTGCAGCAAGGACAGAAACAGCAAGCCACCTGGACAGTCACCCTAGGTCTCACAGCAATGTTGGTACACCCAGTTTTGGCTAAGGCCAAGAGAACTTGACAGACCACAACAACAGCAGGGAGGTAGAATTGCTGTCTTACCCTGACTTGGCAAGGTCAAGCAGTCTTCTATATTTGTCTCCTGCAAGCACATAGGACTGCATGTCCAAATCAGTAGTCAAGGTGGGGGCAATTCTTTGCCCAACAGGCCATTAGCTGAGGCGAGAATGAACTCCAGCAGGAGCAACAACAGTGTCCAACATATTTTCGGGAAAGTGCACGGTGCTGTCAGGAGCAACAGTGTCTCATGTCAAGGGAGTACTAATATTAAAACATTTAAATGCCATGTTCTGCATGTCTATGAAGTGATTGAAGATTAAGCATCTATGTCTGACTAATCTCATAGGTAAAGGAAACATGAATGAAGATAATCTGTAATACTCAGGAACTTAGCTAAAAAACTGATTGAAACTTCCCTGAGTAAAGCAGGAACAAATACCTAAACAATATAACTATGTACATATACATACATATAAATCCCTAAAATAGAGATAGAGTAGAAATGTCAAGACAAGAGGTAGAACTATAAAGGGCAGCATGATAAATATCCCAAATTGTATCAATATACAAATGTCTTGAATACAAGAAAAGTATACGTACATAGAATATGGTAACAATAATGTGCATAAAACATCATAAGTGGAAAGATTTCACACAATATAACAAAATATAAACTTAATTTTACATAGCTTACCACATATAAGAATACATAACAATGTAAGCTGTAAAATACTATCTCATTTTTACTCAAATTCACAAGAAAATAGGCTAATCTACCTATATCCCATTTAAACCATACCTTTCCCAACCATTCCCTATTCCTGTCTAAAAGAGAAACCCAAGTGTAAGCATCACCTTCCATACCCATCCCTAAATAACTAAAACCAACCCAAAGACATATCCCAAAATTCCAAGGGTAGGGAAAGGGGGCGTTGTTATCTTAAGGTTACTTCCTGCTGAAATGGGACAATGATTGCTCCAATGGATCCTGTAGGAAGAAAATTTTTAGCAACCAAATTTCTCAACAGAACTGGCTGTGACATATGTAGCTAGTCACTGTGTGGCAGAAAATTCTTGACTGTAGTTCTATTTGAAACTCTGGCCAGGGTGTAATAGAAAGGTGCACCATTATAGGTAGCTAGTCATGAGTTGTCTCGAGCAAAACAGTCTCAAACCGGTTTTAGGGTGATGTTTGTAGTTCAGATGCATCAGATTGAGTCAAGAGGAAACCATTATAGGTAGCTAGTCATGAGTTGTCTCGAGCAAAACAGTCTCAAACCGGTTTTAGGGTGATGTTTGTAGTTCAGATGCATCAGATTGAGTCAAGAGGAAACGATGATGTGGGGCCCCATATTCTTTCCGGAGAGTTCAAAGACTGCTGTTAGGAATCGTTATTCTTCCTTGTGGAAAAGTTACACATCAATATTAAAGTAAAATTTTCAAGTTTTATGGTATGCATTAGGGAAAGACAACAATAAGCATTAAAAGTATGTGAGAAAATTAGGATTTCAGAGAGAAAATTGCATATAAGAAATGAGTCCCCAGATTTTGTTTTCTTCTGCCTTACACCAATTGGCTTCTTGATTTAAGGCAGAAACCATGAATTTAATCTTAACAACATGCTTGAATGTAGAGAAGGAAAGCCAAATCCAACTCCAAAGCCAGCATTGGTTTACATAAGTTGGGACTTCAGGAATACTAGATAGTAGAGAGAAATAGATTTCTGTATAGAAATAGTTTACTACAATTAAATATTTTTTTTTTTACCATATATCAGATTCTGCTTCCTTAAGTGATTGTTTCTGAAGAGCTGTCTTCTTTTCTGTAGGCACCTACATGTTCAGTGTCTATTGGCTATTTGATGATAGGTTTTTCTCTGTTTTCCTGTAAGAACAAGAATAGAACACTTCCCCTACCTTTGAGAGGCCTCCGCACACCTCATGGGACCTAATTTGTTGGATGACTTGTCATTTTTCTTCATTAAGATGTTTCTCTTGTTCAACTTGGATCTTGATTAACTTAGATGGTATCCATAGTTTTTCTTCTCCTGTAGATACAAATGCAAAACCCCTACCCCAACGTAACACATATCCTGCTTTCCATTCTGAGGTCAGTACATCCTTGAAGTACACTGGCTGATTTAGTTCAGAAGTTTTTTCTATTGTCCAGTGTCTTTCTGCAGCTGTTTTTCCTTTTTCATCAGCATTAAGAAAGTTTAATGTTAATAAAGCATTATGTAATCTGTGTTTGGGTGTCTTGGTTCCTCCTGCTTGTTTATGGAGAATTTCTTTTAAAGTACGATTGGATCTCTCAACCACTGCTTGTCCTGTAGGATTGTGTGGTATACAAGTTATGTGCTTTATGTTATAATACTCAAAAAACTGTTTCAATTTGCTGGAGACATATGCTGGAGCATTGTCAGTTTTTATTTGTGCAGGTATGCCATAATGGCCATTACCTCTAATAGGTATGTGATAACAGAATCAGCCTTTTCAGAGCTCAGAGCAGTAGCCCATTGAAACCCTGAAAATGTATCTATAGTGTGATGTACATATTTTAATTTTCCAAATTCTGCAAAATGAAACACATCCATTTGCCATTTTTCATTCCTATTTATACCTTTAGGGTTACTGCCTGGTGGTAAAGGAGTTTGGTTATAGAATGAGCAAGTAGGAAATTTCCTTACTATTTCCTTAGCTTGTTCCCAAGTGATAGAAAAATCCTTTTTTAAACCTTTGCTGTTCACGTGGTGTTTCTTATGAAACTCTGAGGCTTCTAGCACACTTCCTATCAATAAATGATCAATTTTATCATTGCCTTGTGCTAGTGGACCTGGCAGACCCGTATGGGATCTGATGTGTGTTATATATATAAGATGAGTCCTCTTTCTGATAGTATCTTGTAACTGTATAAACAATGAAGTTAATTCTGTATTGTCAGGAATAAATTCTGCAGTCTCAATGTGTAAAACGACTCTCTCTGCGTATTGAGAGTCAGTAACTATATTTGAAGGGTTCTTTAAAATCCATAAGTACCATGAGAATGGCATACAATTCTGCTTTTTGTACAGAATTGTAAGGGCTTTGAACCACTTTGCTAATTTTTTCTGATTTATATCCTGCCTTACCTGATTTGTTTGCATCAGTGTAGAATGTATGAACTCCAGAAATAGGTGTTTTTCTTACAATGCGTGGAAGGATCCAAATCGTTTTCTTTATGAATTTGATCTCTCTTTATTCTTTATGAATATTCTTTATGAATATGATCTCTCAGTTTTGGGATAGTTGTTGCTAATCATTCCCAAAAAGTTACTGCAAGCTCTCTGCCAATATTCATTATCTTTCCATAAGGAGGAAATTTTCTCATTAGTTAAAGGTACTATAATTTCTGCTGGGTCCCTTCCTATTAGCTGACGAAGTCTTAATTTACCTTTTATAATCAAGTCAGAGATCTTTTCTATATATGTTTTTAGTTTTTTATTCTGTTTATGTGGTAGGAATATCCATTCTAATATGATATCTTCTCTCTGCATCAAAATTCCTGAAGGATATTCTCTAGATGGTAATATAACCAGAATACAGTCTAGGTTTGGATCCACACGGTCCACATGTGCTTCTAGTATCCTCTTTTCTACCCATTCTAATTCCTTCTCAGCTTCAGCTGATAGTATTCGTGGACTATTCAAGTCCTTATCTCCCTTTAGGGCCATTTTCAGGTTTTTCAAATCATGCCCTTCTACTCCAATAATGGTTTGCAGTTGAGAAATCTCTCCTAGTAATTTTTGAAGATCATTAAGAGTCTGGTAGCGATCTCTTCTGATCTGTACTTTTTGTGGTCGAATTTTCTGTAGACCTATTTTATATCCTAAGTAGTTGATAGACTCTCCTTTTTTTATTTTTTCAGGTGCAATTTGTAATCCCCAGCGAGGTAAAACTTCCTTTACTTTCTCAAACATTTTTTCTAATATTTCTCCTTTAGAGTAAGATAACAAACAATATATCATCCATGTAATGATAGATTATGGATTGTGGAAACTGTTTATGAATTATTTCTAATGGTTTTTGTACGAAATATTGGCACAGGGTGGGGTTATTTAGCATTTTCTGTGGCAAAACCTTCCATTGATATCTCTTCACCAGTTGAGAATTATTGTAATTAGGTACCGTGAAGGCAAATTTCTCTTTATCTTGTTCTTGTAAAGGTATAGTGAAGAAGCAATCCTTTAAATCAATAACTATAATAGGCCATTCTTTGGGTATCAAAGAAGGCAAGGGCATTCCAGGCTGTAGAGAGCCCATTGGCTGGATAACTTTATTGATGGCTCTCAGGTCTGTAAGCATTCTCCATTTACCAGATTTCTTTTTTATCACAAATACAGGAGAATTCCAAGGGCTGGTTGATTCCTCAATATGTCCAGCATTTAGCTGTTCCTGAACCAGGCTTTCTAAAGCTTCTAACTTCTCAGAGGTCATAGGCCATTGTCCTACCCAGACAAGTTCCTCTGTTAGCCATTTTAAAGGTAGGGCTTTTGGTTCCTCTGTTTGTTCAGCACTTGTATTCTGTTTTTGTACCGCCTGGATATTTGGTATCTGTCTTGTATAGTACTTAATATTTTTTCCACAATCATGAGGTCGTTTATGGTTCCTATCTAATACTGGAGGAATGTTAATCTGTGTATTCCATTGCTGTAATAGATCACGACCCCATAAATTTATCACTACATCAGCCACATATGGTCTCAACCTTCCTCTCTGTCATTCTGGTCCTATACATTCAATCCATCTCGTGCTTTGTTTTACCTGAGACAGGGTTCCAATCCCTAAGAATTGAACATTTACCTCATGCAGGGGTCATCTTCGAGGCCAAGATTTATTAGATATGATAGTTACACCCTTCTTTTTGTTTTAATGGTATAAGATTATTTACTTCCTGTGTTTTCATGGGTGCAGTTAACTTTTTTAGGTAGAAGTTTTCTTTCAAGTACCATCTGTATGGTTGGATTTGTAGGTAGATATTGTTTAAATTTGATTTATCATTGCATATCTTATTTTCTCCATCTATGGTAACTGAAAATTTTGCTGGGTATAGTAGTCTGGGCTGGCATCTGTGATCTCTTAGAATCTTCAACATGTCCAGGCCCTTCTGGCTTTTGGAGTCTCCATTAAGATGCCAGTTATAATTCTAATAGGTCTGCCTTTATATATGTTACTTGGTATTTTTACCTTGCAGATTTAATATTCTTTATTTTTCCATATGTTTAGTGTTTTGATTATTATGTGGTGAGGGAACTTTCTTTTCTGCTTCATTATATTTGGTGTTCTGCATGCTTCTTGTACCTTTATAGACATCTCTTCTTCAGGTTACAAGATTTTTCTTCTATGATTATGTTGAAAAAATTTTCTGGGCCTTTGATCTGGGTTTCTTCTCCTTCTATTCCTGTTATTCTAGGTTTGGTATTTTTTACAGTGTTTCATATTTTTCTGGATATTTTGTCTCAAGAGTGTTTTAGATTTAACATTTTTTAACTAATGTATTTATGTCTCCTATCATTTTATCAATGCTCGAGATTCTCTCTTCCATATCTTGCATTCTATTGATGAAGCTTAACTCTGTAGTTCTTGTTCTGATTCCTAAATTTTTCATTTCTATAATTTCATCAGTTTGTGTCTTGTTTTCTTTATTGATTCTGTTTCCAATTTTAGGCCTTGAATAGTTTTATTTCACTGTCTGTGTGTTCCTGGATTTCCTTAAGGCATTTATTCCTTTCCTGGGTAAGAATCTCTGCCATCTTTATGAAGTCAGTTTTGAAGTCTTTCTCTTGTGCTTCAGCTGCATTGTCATGCTCAGAGCCTGCTGTGGTGGGATAGCTGGGCTCTAGTGGAGACATATTGCCCTGGCTGTTGTTGACTGTGGTTTTACACTGGTGTCTTGGCATCTGGGTTTGGAATGATTAAAGGTCTAGGTGCTGATTTCTGGATAAATCTTTTTTGGGGGTGGGTATTTTGTTTACTTCCTGGAATTTTGGAGAGTGTGATGGCTGTGTGTTGTCTGTTTTTCTGGGCCTCTTCAGCTGGTGTGTTCACAGGAAATTCCTGCTGGTATTGGAGGTTGGCTTACAGGGATGAGTTGGGGGAAGGTATGTTGGAGGAGAAGGTTCTTGTGATATGTTAGGGATGAGGTCAGTGAGGAAAGGGAGACACAACAAGTTTCCTGCTACAGAGCAGGGGATGTGACTAGGTGGATTGGATTCCAGGAGCAGTAGGTGAGGTCTCTGTCTACCTACAGCCTACTTGTTGTCCTGGGAGTTTTGTCCCTTGGGTTAGTAGGCAGTGTCTGCTGGAGTTGAGGTCTGGAATATATCAACTGAGATGAGGGGAAGGATAGTCTGGAGCAAATAGTCTGTGTAATCCACAGTCTGTGTAATCTCTGTGGGCAGCTGAGATAGAAGAGTGTAACTAGTGTTCTGTTGAAGCACTGGAGACAAGACTGGAGGAGAAAGGGTGTGTGTGTCTGGTTTTCTGGCATGCATGTCCTATGGTTCTGTTGTTCTCATAGACAGAAAAAAATTTCAAGCTTATGAGGAGGTTACTTTTCCCCCAACAACTATTCATTGCTGAACCCAGACTCTCACCCTTCTGCTTCTATAACTTGTTAACTTTCTTTTGTAGATGTTGAAGACACAAGTAGCGTTGTACTGACCTGTTTCCACAGCTTTGTTTGGACTGCCCCCTTTCTTACTCCAACAAACAGAGAGGGAACACAACAGTGTGGTCAAGGAACAGTCAATTGAAGAATTCTGGGAAGATGGAACAAGGACAGGAAGGATGTGTGCCTCTACAGTGCCTTCATCAGAGGCATAAACAAGTTCCCTCTGTAAGAGGGATCCAAGAGGCCAGTGAGGCAGCTGGCTAGATCTGTCATACACATAGAGCTGACACAGAGTATGGCATTCCTCTCTGCTGAAGTTTAAGTGTAAACAAGAAGCAAGTAGTTTTCATGATAATTACTAAATATTAAAAATGTATTGTTCCTTCTCCACTTCTAAGACACTTCAAGGACCTCCAGCTGTGCTAATAATGCTTCACACACCACTTCCAGGGCTGGAAGTACTGTTCCAAAACAAAAGCTCTTCGTCTGTGTTTGTTCTTGTTTTCTGTCAATACTTGAAACCTACTTCATCTATGTTGCACTGGTGCTCAGAGTTTTAATTGGAGACAATAAAAAACCCAGCAGTTAGAGCTTAGATCTTCTATAAGATATAATTCTTCAGTCCCTAGCTCTCAAAAGGGGAGTCCTATTTATCTCCTCAAAGACCTGGTATGTATTTCACTGGGTGTACATCTCTAAAGAGCTTCATGTAGACTTTGGTGTACAGTGGGCACAACAAAGATGTCCCTCTACCTCCCATTTCCAGGACACCTTCAAAATGAGAGCCAAGAAGGCAGATGCTGGGCACATGTTCTTCTTTCCTGTGTGATTATCTTCCTATTCTTTTCTTCTTGGGTTAGATCTACTGCTGCTGTAGTGAAACACTATACTTTTTATCACTTTGTAAGAAAACAACTTTACTTTCTTATAGCTGTGTAAATCCAAAACAAGTCTCACTAGCTAAAAGTTAATGTGTGGCCCTCATTGAAAGACACAGAGACCTTGGAAAATAACTGGAGACCTCCTTTCTGCTGGTTAGCTTTCAAAGTGTTCTGTAGGCTGTTAAGAGAGAAAAGACATCAATTGTATTACCCAGCAATGGACTCTATCCCCACTGCCAAATTCTCAAATATGTTGTGATCACAAATAAAATAGTGGCCTGACTGTTATTAGGACAATCAACCAATCTCTGGTTAGAAGCTCCCTGCACAGAAAGGAATCCAAGTCTGGTACTATAAACCTGGTTTGAAACTCCTGGCTATGGAGGCCATAGGCCCTCTAAGGGAAATTGCTACTAACGTTCAGCTAATTAGACAAAATGTCAAATTTTCCTCTAAATATCTATTTTTATGTCTGTAGGAAACCCTGATCAGAGACATCTTTTTGCAATTAATGACCATGAATGAAAGAAATTCATGGCTACCCAAGACACTAAGCATGAGGGACAGATAGGACCTAAACAAGCCATTTATGCAACCAACTCTAAGTCTCAGGGGATATTGCAGAAGAGGAAAAAAAATGAAAGAATTGGAAGGCAGAGAGAAAGGGAGAAGAATTTCGTTCTGTAGACATGGCATAGCCAATGTGCAACTTGGGGAGAAAAGAGTAGTCAGGGCAAAAATTCAAACAGAAGCAGTGGCAGAAACCATATAGGAACATTACATGTTAGCTTTTTTTATGGATTATGCAGCCTGTTTTCTTATACATCTAGGACCACCTGCCTAAGGATGTCACTGGCTATATACTTTTCTGAAGGTCAATATGATAAAAGCATTTTCTCAGTTGAGGTTTCCTGTTCCCAGCTGATATTGCTTGTGTCAATTTAACAAAAAGAAAAATAATAATCAGCACACACTGTAATCATGAACTAATAGCAGTTATCATTACTTGTTATGGTTTTGTACAAGGTAGGCCCTCTCTATAGTCAGTCATCAGTGAGGGAAAGCCTAATAGACCCTATCTCCCATTGCTAACTAGTGACTACTAATGAACTCTGGGGAAGAGGAAGTCATTGTCTTCTGTGGTTAACCTGTTGGTGACATATGTGAATAGTTCCAATCCAATGGCCACACAGAGGACTCTTGTTAAATCCAGAGGAATATGAATAATAGAAAAAGACATTAATGTGGGAAAGACATCAGTAGGGAGGCAGATGGTCAGGGGAAGGAAGATATTAAGAAATTGCAGAAAGATGAGAGAACAATCATAATGTGTTCTCTCTCTCTCTCTCTCTCTCTCTCTCTCTCGTGTGTGTGTGTGTGTGTGTGTGTGTGTGCATTATATTGTCAAGGAATAAGTTTAATTGATTACTTTAATTAATACGAAAGAAAACTCACCACATATCTGAAATACTACAAATTGAGCTTAGTAACCATTGGGGAAGTAGTAATTTTTTTTCACATCTGTACGAATTTTTCCATTACACTAACAACTCTCTTACTGTCAATGACACATGTTCAAAAAATGTAATAGATGGTAAAACAGCATTGCTATCATTTCTACAATAAAAACACTATCAGAATTGTTTTCTTCTCTCTCTCTCTCTCTCTCTCTAGAGTGTTGAATTGGTACTGTCTCTTTCTGGTTACAGCCAAGGATGGTTCTCTGTTGTTAAGGACATGTGAATTGGCTGAGGCTACTCCCAGGATTATTTGCCTACTTGCAGATCTATAAATTTAATCATATCTACAAAGTCCCTTCCACCATGTAAAGTACACTCATGATTTATGGATTGTATGGCTTGAAGTTCTTCCCCTAAACTTTATTTGTTAGAAACTTAATCCATAAATTCATATTTTAATGGTATTTATAAGTAGGGCCTTGAGGAGGCAATTAGGATTAAATGAGTTTATGTTGTGGGGGCACTGTGATGGCATTAATGGACTATTACTACCAAAAGTCTATTCATGTATTCTACTATTCCTCTGTCATGCCTCCTCTAGTCTCTCTCTTATTCATAGACAACCACTATCCTGTTGCATGTTACTACAGGGTAGTTTCCATTATTTAGAATTTTACATAACCAAGTCATTTTTGGTTTGCTCTCTTTTAGTGAATACAATTATTTTAACATTCTTCAATGTTCATTGATTTATACTAGGTAGGATGTTAACTAGCTCAGGCTGGCCTTTAACCCATTATGTAGTTGAGGATAACCTTGAACTAATGATCTGCATGCTTTGATCTCCAAAATACTGATTATAGTTTGTACCACTGCACCTAATTTTTGTTCATTTTTGTGAGTTCCAAGCATTCATTCATTTTAGTACTGAGTGTTTACTTTCTACTGGATGATGAGTTAGGTTGTCTCCCATTTATTTTTTTAAATATTTATTTATTTTTATTTTATGTGTATGAGTATGTCTTAGTTAGGGTTTCTATTGCTGTGATAAAGACTATGACCCAAAGCAATTTGGGAAGTAAAGGGTTGGTTTTGCTTTGTACTCCCATCATATAAGAAAGTCCAGGCAGGAACCCAACTCAGGAAATGAATCAAGGCCATGGAGAAACAACAATCATTGGCTTGCCCTCCATGACTTGCTCATCTGTTTTCCTTATACAACCTAGCACAATCTGGCCAAGGATGGCACCACATTGAGTGAGAAGGCCCACTCCATCAGTCATTAATCATGAAAATGACCTATAGACTTGCCTGCAGGCAATCTGATGGAGGAATTTTCTAAGTACAGATTCCTGTAGCTTGCATCAAGTTGATAAAGCAAGCAAACACCCTAAACAACCAGGAGAGTCTTTTGCCTTCATGTATGCCTGTGTACCATGGGCATGCCTGGTACCTTTGGAAGCCAGAAGAAGGCATCAAGTCCCCTGGAACTGAGTTACAGGAGGTTGTGGGATCTGGGAATGGAGTCGGAGTCCTCAGCAAGAAACAGCAAGTGCTCTCGTCCCCAAAGCCATCTCTGTAGCACCTGTTGTTTCCAGTTTTAAGCTGGAAAGATGAAGACAACTGCTGCTAACATTCATGTATACATCTTTGCTTGGGCAAGTTTATGGGGAAAAAAATGCCCAAATATTTTCTAATGTGGTCATGCCATTTTCTAGAAACTTATCAGTGCTTCAATTACTTCATGTCTTTGACAATCCTTCCTATGGTCAGTTTATTTAGTAGCAGTCATTCTGACAGATGTGCAATGGTAACTCCTTACCTTATTTGCATGCAAATTATGTTAATGATATTGAGCATTTACATAATGGCTGATTTGCCATGCATTTGGTGAAGTGTCAGTTAAAATTTTATATAGAAGTTTTATGTATATCTTATACATAATACTTAACACAAATTTGATAGTTTGATTACAGATTGTACCTTTCAAAATTTTGCCAATTATTTAAGTTGTCAACCTTATATGCAGTTATTTTATTTTTTACACATGTTTGTGTATATTCTATGTATATACATGTGTGTTCCCATGCAGTTGGTTGCATATACATGTATGTATCTCTACATGTGGAGATCCAACATTGACTGTGGGCACTTCCTACATCCCTCTCCCCGTTTATTTATTGAATCATGAGCTCAACTTGCTGATTCTAGCTCCTCTAGCTAACCAGCTTATGCTGGGATTATCTGTCTCTATCTTCTGAGTGGTGGGATCACAGATTGATGCCCGGCTTGCTCAGCTTTGATGTGGATTGTGGGCCTCCAGATCCTGGCCTTGATACTTGTGTGGCAAGATCTATAAGCATTGTGCCATCTCCTCAGACTGTGACATTTATTCTTTTCATTCACCACAGATGTCCACACACTGATGTCATTATATTTCTCACGACTTATATTAGATAACTTATATGCTCTTTCTTGCTTCCTACTCAGTCTGGCTAGTGGTTTATGTGTTTCATTCATCTCAAGAAGAGGCCTTTGATGCTAACAATCTCTGTTAATTCCTCATTTTTCTATTTTATTGGTATGCTCATTGATTTTTTTTTTTTTTTTTTTTTTTACTATTTTCTGTCTTTTGCTCATTTTGAAATTGACTTGTTCCCTTCTCCCCAGGGTCATTATTGATTTGAGACCTTTTATCTTTTCTGATTTAGGCCCTGGGTGCTAACATTTACCCCCTAATATTGCTTTAATTGTGTTCCATAAAATTTGATATAAGTGTTTTCATTTCACTCAAAATACTTTGGTTTAAATTTCTTCTTTCATTCAAGGGTTATTAATCAGTACCATTTACTGGTAAATGTTCCACATCGTGCTAAACACTGAGTAACTTTTTTCATATATATTATTCATGATGTCACAACCATGCCCATCTTTATACAGAGGCTATTTGCTTTCTCCTCTGTTTTAAAGATTCAAGGTTGCTATGATCAATTTAATGTCAGACAGCTACCAAATACCAGAGGTAGAATGTAGACCCATAACACTCATCCACGTTGAACTGTTAACCACACTCTGTGATTTTCCAATGTCTGTTCCTTATAAGCAGACTCAAGAGGCTGACTTCAGAAGTTAATTCAGGGTTAGTTAATTCCCTCTTTCTTTGAAAGTCCTGGTGTCCATCTCTGTTGCTGCCTCCTAACATACACACAACACAGCTGTGGCTAATGTAGACATAAAGTGGAACTCCATCTGTCTGTGAGAGGAAGTGCACAGCTGCACCAAAGACCTGACTCGGGAACTTGTCTTGAGTTTCACTGCTGACTAACATCCAATTACTAGATCATTCTAACAACTCTCGAGAATGAACACAGGAGTCAGAGGCTTTTACTGCTTCCCAGCAGGTAGCAAAGGATGGCTGATTAGGCCCTCAGAGCCCACTGGTGATGAGGGAGTCTGGGAACTACTAGGCCCTACTTACCTGCTTGTTGAATTACATAATAGGTTTCAAGTCAACTTGGCTTGAAATGACTATTTCCCTTTTCCTCTCTTGAATTTAACTATGGGGTATTAAAAGTATGTTTGTATTGCTAGTAAGCATCCTTGTTTATTGGGACTGATGTCAATCAGAGAACCTATTAATCCAATTCAACAAAAGAGTTTTTGATTGTCTGTAGCTCCAATTAGCCAACTGATCCAATCGCTGCCTTTTACTGCTACCATCACAGTAATTTGACAAGCTTGTTAATGATCTCACTGGCTGTGCCCATGGTTCTATACAATGAATGGATTCACTTGGAGAGTGGTTTTCCAGGGCCAGGCTCTTCTTACATACAAAGTCACTTTAACTTCCACAGTTATTTGCAGAAGCTCAAATTGTCCACGATTGACTACTTCCTAATGCCACTTAGGTTAAAGACTGAAAGGAGAGGGGGTGTGCAGTCTGGGTGAGCAGTTCATTCTGAGTGTCATTTTCCTGCCACTTGAAATGCTAAATGGCCGGCACCAAAGAAAGGAAAAAGAACTCCTGGGGACATCCGCTCAGCACCTAAATTTAAAACTTTATTTCCTGAGAAATGATGCAAAGGCTGTAAGATGCAATTGTTAGCACCAAAGCCCAAAGAAGCTGCCATTTGGAATGACAGAAAACTACTTTCAAGTCTTCTTTCTGCTACATGGAAGCTACATGGCTGAAGAGAAATCATTTCTCCTTGAGGCCTTACAATCAGTTGACGGCCATCTTGTCAGGGTTGGCAATTCAATCTTGGTGTATATGGTGATATTATTTGGCGGCATTATCTTACATTCTTCAGATTCTATGACGAGAGGCCATGCCCTCAGGTGACTGAGAGAAGATGCACATTGATTAGTGATGCCTGCCATGAGCTGTCAGGAAGTATATGGTTAAATGATGTGCCTGTAGTGACCAAGGTAGTCAACTGATGAAGCCTCAAGTTTTAAAGAATGGGAAGGATTAGTGGATTCACTCATTTTGCAATTTGAAATGTCTATGCTGCCCTCTACTCTCTTGTTTCTGTACACAACCCTTGCTGTTAATTGGTCATTGTAAAATAGTCATGGTATCATTTTAATGAGCCCCTAAAATTATAGAGGTTGAATCATGTTTCTTCAATGCAGCAGTATGGATGAGAGGGATTTCTGGGAGGTGACAAGGTCACAAGGGCTCTGCCCTCATCAGTAGATTGACTCATGCAAGCATAAATCATAAATGACTTATCATGGGTGAC
This sequence comes from Phodopus roborovskii, assembly GCF_943737965.1. NCBI lineage: Eukaryota > Metazoa > Chordata > Mammalia > Rodentia > Cricetidae > Phodopus > Phodopus roborovskii. Next base: position 34,927,714 of record NW_026126407.1, on the reverse strand, counting down.
TTGGTCACAAAAGTTATAAAGCGCTTTCTCTTGCATGCCTCCACCATAGATGATACAGAGAGGAGGACTAAACTGGAAGCTGAGAGGGTGCAGGCACCATGTTCTTAGGCTACCCAGCATCCAGATTTTGTCATCTTCAATGCTTGAAAACTAACCATTCTGTGGCAGTCAGTTATGGCAAGAGAATCAAACCACAATGAGCCATGATGTCAGCTGAGACCACTTACTCCAGTCCTCTAGCAGAGAATAGCAATGGAAGAAACAGTATCTCCATGAAAGTAAGACTGTCTCTTTGTGTGTGTGTGTGTGTGTGTGTGTGTGTGTGATTTTTATGGGGTTATGTGACTTTTTATATGAGGGTTCATGTACCTGTGTGTTTGCAAATGTGTTTGAGAGTGTATGATGAGCATGGGTGAATGTGTGTCTGTGTGACAGAGTGCATGCCTGTGAGTGTTATTGTGCATGTGTGCTCTATGTGTGAATTTGTGTGTGTGAGGGGACATGTCTGTGTGAGTGTGTATGTGACTCTGTGTGTGCTCCTCTTTGAGAACACATTGGTCAAGAAAAACATTCATTGTGGTGGAAGGGCTCCTTGCCAAGTTAGCACATGTCTCCATGAACATAACAGCTGTGATCCTGGACAAGGTCAACTCTTGTTTACAGTGAATGGGAAGTAATATGTAATAGAAGCTCAACAAGGGATGAGATGTGGCTAAAGCTACTGTCTTTTCTGGGGCCACATGAGAAAGCAAGTTCTGAGGCAGAGCCATTACCCATAATCAAATGGGCATTTGCTTTTCTGTTAATGGCTAGCAGCTGTTTCCAGATGTTCCCTCATGCCAGTAATAACATAAGACATTCTCTCACACAGGCAAAGTCCTTCTTCACACAGCCCAGAAGAAGCGGTTTATCAGCTCTTCATTGTAATGAGAGCAGTCCTGCCTGTGAAGGGCACATAACGATAATTCCACAGAGCTAGCACCAATGCCAGGGGTTCAGAGCCTTCTGCAAAAGGGCCCCTTATGTCCAAAACTGACACAGTGGATTGGTGTCATCCTCACCATGGTGACAGCAGTTGACATGGAAACTGTTGTTCCTGGCTTCTATGCATAACTATTGTGTCTCTCTCAGGCTTATTGAGTGTCAGAAATATTTGCCTGCCATTATCCTTTCCTGTTACCCGTAGGAACTGCACTGGGATTACCTTTTGGGAAAACCACCCTTTCTGAAACCCGGAACTCATTATTTTAGATAGTATCTGTCCTATCCCACTTGAAGTTAAGTGTGCAACCTTTCTAAGTTTGTTTAGGTGTGGTTATGTGCCTCATTGCAGGACCCCAAGTGTCATCTCTGGGCTCCTGCTGAAATGATCAGGAGAGTGACATGATCTTGCTGGCCATTGTTAAGCTGATGGAATTCGAGCCTGGAGCTGCTGGCATCTGTCCTTACCACAGCAGCAGCAAGCATGCTAAAATAAAGACATTAAAAGGCAAAAGAGCTGAGGGGCTCTGAGAAGTGAATTCCTGCAGATATGATTTGGGAAAGGGTTGAACATCTAGATCAAGAAATTAAATGTGTCTTTAGACTTTCACATGCACAGAAGAAAAATTTTGAAATACTGTCTTGCTACATAGCCCATGGCAGCCTGGAATGCTCAATCTTTCTGCCCAAGCCTCCTGAGCCCTAGGATTTGAGGTGTGTGCCATAATGCCCATTCATTTGCCTTTTTTTCCTGATAAAGATGTTTGCATTTGAGCCAGGTTTCTGTCACCTGCAGCCCACAAAGTCCTTTAAAATACAACAAATAATACTGGTGCAATTTTCTCTTTCTGTAGAGATTCTTATAGAGATTAGACAGCAATAGATAGAACACTGAAAGATCCATTTTGGAAAGCTTCCACCTAAGTCAGTGGTTCTCAACCTATGGGTGGTGGTGAGCCCCTCAACAAAGTCCTATTGCCAAAAAGTGTTCACAGTAGAATTCATAACAACTGCAAAATTACAGTTATGAAGTAGCTACAAAAATAATTTTATGGTTGGGGGTCATCACAACATGAGGAACTGGATTAAAGTGTTGCAGCATTAGGAAGGTTGAGAAATGCTACCTGAGCACTGCTCGTTACCAGCTCCTCTGGGCATCATTATCAGGATACTCTTAAGAAAGCATTGTGCTGGGTACCATTGTGAGGAAGTGAATAAGACAGTCAGGGGCTGCCCTCATGAAGTCTTCTGTGTAACCATGAAAGCAGAACTCGCACCAGAGAAGTTCATACCTTCAGGGCTACAGCATGGTGGTGAGTCACAATAATATTATGAGGTTCACCACAAGGAATTTGTGACTCATAAAACTAAAGTACCAATGTTAGCAGATGATTAAAAAAAATAAACATGAATTAGAGTAGATTCAAGGTTATCTTAATACTAATGTCATATTCATTCAATTGCTTCTCTGGGATGTTTTCCTAAGTGGGAGAAAAAAGGGTTGACATAATAGCTAATGCCCACACAACCCTGTTTCTAGGACTTCATTGTTCCCAAGGATGCCATCTACCATATGTGTCCAAGCAATGATAATAATATCCCTGTAAAGCAAGAGAAAAACAAGCAGCAGGAGAGTCACCAGTGGGTGCTGACATATTGCAAGGGCTATTTCATTTGCAGGAGATAACTTCCCTGCAATGTCTCCTGCTCTGGAGATTAAAGTACCATTGACTACTAAAGAGAGTGAGCTATTACCAGTACCTCTGGAGCTCAGTAAGGATGGGTTGTCTTATGTTGGAACTGTGAAGGATGTTGAGATTATGATGAAGGAGGAAACAAGGAAGAATACAGGCTCTGGTACAAAGGAGATGGGTGCAATATGCCAGCATTTCATGCCCACCTCTGGGAACCTTTAGTGTTGGTACTGGGACATCAGAATAGAAGTTAGCTGGGATGTTGCAGGTACTGTCTCACCTACTGGCCCTTGTCCATGTTGCTGCCTTGTCCACGGCCATCTTTGGTTAAGAATCATCCAGACTCCCAGAGATGGAGGGCTGTTCTACTCTTCCTTCATAAGAGAGACTGCTTCCTCTGGGACAAGCAGAGTGAACTATCCCTCATTTGTTGTCAAGGTGAAGACTTTACCCCATTCACCCAAAACCCCAAACTCTAAACCAGGACCTCCTGTAACTGTGTCTCAGTTTCCCTTAAGCTGCATAGCTAGCTTTTCTAAAGTAGTAACATTGTTAGCATCCCATTTTTATTTTAAATAAAGAGAATCCAATTTTACCTTGTCCTTTTAAAACCTTTAAAGCAGTTAATGAGCATGGGCTAATGCTTCCTGTGTGCTTGGTCCCATGCAAGCAGTTGCATGCATTGCTTCATTGCATCTTATCCGGGAGACTATCTAATAGAACTCACATCATTGGCATTTTGTTTTCTTGCAATGCTGGGGTTGGAACTTAAGACCTTGCATATGCCAAGGAAATGTCCTACCCAAAAATGATGCCCCCACTTCAACTACAATTTATAGATGGGGAGACAAGACCTTAGACAAGTTAAACAAATTATGGGTTGTCTGAAGCAAGAGCAGTGGCAGGATGCCAGGCAGACCAGTGCTTTTAAGCATGGTATCCTCTTGCACCCATGTATCTACTGTTAGCTTCAGAACAACCCCCCCCCCCATGGCCTTAACCTGGCAGATTACCTCTTCTGCCATCAATATGTGGCTGAATTCTGGAGTCTTTGCCCAGACTGCCATGTGATGAAGCAGACCATCACTATGCTGTTGGGCGATGTTATGTTCCCACACCTGTGATCATATTTAGTCTGAGTCCTCTACCTGGCGTGCACCTCCACTTGCTAAACTACTCCCTTGAAATCTGTCTTTCTACAGAGATTTTCAATTCACTCTCTCACTTACTGCTTCTCAGATCTATCTCTGCTTCTCCCACATATGTCCTTCCTGTCTCTTTCATAACACATCTCCTAGTTGGTTTCATTTTGCCCATATTTATGAGCAGTTCCTGTATTGTGAACCTCTATCAGGCAGGAATTGAATTCTACTCATCTTGGTTTCTACATAAGTGTTCAAGTTGGAGCTCAGCTTGTGAAAGATGCTCAAAAAAGGACAGTGAAATGATACAGGCCACAAGTACTACATTCCCACAGCAACCCAGCAAACACTTAAATACCTTAAGGTCAGTTGCTTGACTTAACTCTCCCCTTCAACCGGTCTTAGCTGAAATGCAGAACAGAGAGGTTTTAATCAATTGATTCATTAGTACTTGGGTTACTTGACTATAGGAGTTTAATCACCAAGTAGTTTTGTAAGAAAAACAGCAGTGAATTCATTTTTCAAAGTGAGCAATGCTATGTGGGTACATTCAGGAAAACTCTCAGACTTGCCTTCTTCACTGGTGTGAGGTGTCTGGATGCTGCCAGCATCCTGTGCATCCCCTGTGACAACCCAGAAGCTACTTACTAAGAGGCAACAAGGTCATTGTGGATCTTGGCACTGTATGAATAGAACAGGAAAGACACAATACTTCCTGCCTTTTAACCATAGAGAAGGCTGGATTGCAGCCTTTCTTCCAAAATACTGCGATAGATAGATAACAAGGTTAAACAGGAACTGTAATGAGAGAAATGTGTACTCAAACCCGTGTCCTTCAAAACCCTCAGAACAAAGTCCCCTTAGAGATGTAATTTAGTTAAGATGAAATTACACTGGACTTGAGTGGGTCCTAACTCCAAGTGTCTTTATAAGAATAGAAGAAGACACATACAGAGTAGAGCACGGGTAAAGATAGAGTCATCATTCTCTGTCACCCATTTACTAGCCAAGGCATGCTAAGCACTGCCCACCACCACCAGAAGCTAGGAGAGAGGAGCCAGAAGATTTTTGTCTCAGCAGTTTCTCCATAAGGAACTAATCCCAGTGACACCTTGACTGCAGACTCTTAGCCCCCAGATCTGTGACAGAATACATTTCTGCTGTTTGAAGCCACAAGAGTGTCATGGCAGTCCTTGGAAACTAAAATAAGAACTAACATGCACAGATGGCCTCACACAGAAACAGGTGCCTTGTGTCTGCTCTGAAGTAACCCTTAAGGAAGGAGTTAAGGTCCCTTTCCTCAGATAGGGAAGTGGGTTATTTGTTTTCTCTTTTTCTGTGAAAACCAGCTGAAGAAAGGCAGGGTTGATTTTTTGGATCACAGGCTGAGAGGTTATGCTACGTCCTGGTGTAGAGGGCTTGGGGTGGGAGCAAGAGATGGCAGGTCACATTGTGCCTGCAGTCAGGAAACAGAGAGTGGTGGTACTCAGTTGGTTTCGCCATTCCCCCCTTTTATTAATTGTGGGACCCCAGACTAGTTTATGGTGGTGCTAACATTTAGGATGGATCTTTCTACCTTAGTTAAATCTATCTGGAAATATGCTTACAGACACTCCAGTCTAGTTGGCAGTGTAGACTGACTGTCACAGAAAGAATGAGAACTAAAGAGGTTAAGAATTTATTTCTATTCAGCTGGGAATAGTGACACCAGTACCTGGGTTTATGTAACTTTACTGAGCTACAGAGCTATGTCTCCATCCATGACATCATAATTTTCTTTTCCTGGGGGCTGCCTAGAGACAAGTATTGTTCCAAAAGGCTTATATATTGGCTCATTGAGTTAGCATCTTTGTCTATTTTGATCACAGATGTATCCCAAGAGCACAGAGCAATTTCTGGCACAAAATAATTACTTAATAAATATTTTATGTATAAGTATATCTTTCTGCAAATTCCATGAGCTTAAGTGTAATCATTTTATTGACTCTAAAGAAGAGGAAATCAAGGTAAGGAAATGATCTGTAATCTGCCTAGAGTCCTCATCTGCCTAGTATCAGGCCATGTGGTGTGACTGATTTCTCTCCCCAACATATCAAATGACACTGACATTTGTAGACCCAGCTCCTTGGAATCAGATGTTAACCTGACATTGCTTTACGCCCAGCATCACCACTAGCATTTACTGAATTCTCAATGTCAGGCACTGAGCTTTGTGTTCTGCAAACACAACTGCTCAACATTAAGCTGGAACGCCCCCACAGACTATTATACTATTGCTTTAACGTGCTGGGAATTGAAGCACAGAGGATAAAGCTGTGTGTTCAGGACCACATTGCTGGAAACAACAGCACTGGATCAGTTCTTTCTGATACTAAGACTTCTGCTCATAGCCAATAAGTAGGTGGCTTCACTTAGCAGGTGTCCCACCAGGGTGAATAGTTACAGAAGGCTAGGAATTGACAAGGAGTGACTCTGTTACCCCAACCTTTCTGCCTCTTTCAGGCTCTCTCTTCCAGGTGTATGGATGTGACCTTTCCTCCCTGATGCAGATCTGCAATGTCTGTGCACACTTAGCTCATGTTAGATAGATTCTCTTCCATCTTTTGTGGAAAGCCAAAGGTACATCTAACCCTTCTCTCCACTTTCCATCATCTGAAGCTGAGGTTGGCTCTCATTTGCTTGTTTGTCAAGCAGATAAAAGACTATGAATACCTGAGGGACACATCAGAGAAAGGGACAAACACTGTTCCTCTCCCAGGAGACCTAATCCAGTGTTTTCTCCTTGCTCTTACAGGTCCCATCTTATTTATGACCCCTGACAACTTCCAGCTTCATGTCATGGAGAAAGATCTCCTGTGAAATCTCAGGAGTAGATCTCCCTTGAGCAAGGGGTCCTTAACACTAAGGTTTTGAATTGGCATTGTGTTCTAATTGGGATTAAGTTCCCCCAAATGATAATATAGGGGCATTTCTGCTATCACAGAAGGGTTTCTGGTGAAGGGTGGTCATTAAATGATAGAGGTGGAGGCTCACCCTGCTCATGAGAAAGTCTGGCACACTATGACTTGTTGGATCTGAGTGTCCAAGTTCATTTGAACAACATAATGGTACCTGTAAAGAGAATGTTGTGACACTTGCCAGTTTGTTAATGGAGAAAATGAGTGCTTCTCCTCCCCGAAACTGGAATCACTTTTCCAAGTGAGAATCACTAGCTGCCCTGAGCTCCAGTGTCTTCCATGTGGACCATCACACCACAATATCACCTGTTCTTCCTATATGCCCTAGATAGGACTCAGAGTTGGGGAAAGGAGTTCTCTGATGGAAAGGGAAGGGAAGTAGGTACATCCAGGGCCTCTCTTGGAACTTGCCACTTAAATAATCAAGTCAAAATGACTTATGTTCTTAGCTTTCGTGCTGTGGTAAGGAATGAGAGGAGGAAGAAAATCCCGAGGACAGGGAGGAGAGAGGCTTAAGAGAGCCCTGATACAAGTAAAGGCAGAGGTGGCAAAGGTGATGTTGAGTAGCATGAGGGCCTGCCTATTTATCATCACTGGGGAGGAAAACAATGAGTTGGCAGATAGCCTGAGCAGAGTCTTGACCCAGGGGAAGGTATTTCCCAACAAAATCTTCCTTCTTTGGAAGGTATGTTCTACCTTTCAAAACAGGACCAAGTGATGTGGTTAATCCAGAGTTAAGTGGTAGGAGGCATCAATTATGATGCTCTGTTGCATGGATTCAAGGAGATTCTAGAACTTTCCATATGTATCCTTATATCTATAGCACTATAGTGAATACTCCATCAATATTTATTAAGTGAATGAGCCTCCTGGGAAGTGTAATATATTAGCATATTATCCCCTGTTAATAGCTTTGTGAAAATTTGCTTAAAATTAAAATGCACATCTTATTAATGTAGCAATGCCGAATCTCATTTAATTTCCACAGTTTTCTTGAGAAGAGTGTGTTTATGACCTTGAATATATCAGGTAAACTTCCTGTGTATTGGTTTCCCCAGCAGAGATCAGTGTAGCCCCTACCTTTTAAAGTCATAGGGAAACAAAATGGTATAATACACATATAGCACTTGGAGTGCTTTGAAAACTGCCTACCTCTGCATTTCAGGAGCCTGCTTTTTCATTCCTGGAAGATGATTCCATAATGGGAACCCCACAATGGTGCCTTGGGATGCAGTGACCAGGTTGACTGTTGAGGTCCATGTTCCTGTTGCAGTCATCGTCTTGGATCCTTACAGTTTGATAAATGCTTCCCATTAAGAAGGAAGTGGCTGGCATTGCTTCCAGCCTCACAACTTTAGCTTATAATGCAGCGTTGGAAGGAATTACTATTTCAATGTTAGTTGTTCTTTTCAGCAAAGCCCTCTGAAACACATGCATTGTCTTGGGCTAGAGAAGCTGAAGGCAGAGGAGGGGAGAGCAGCTGAAGTATTATGGTCTGTCTACGATCCCTGATGCCTCCACACTCTTCTGAACTGTATCCCCATAAGTTTCCAGGGTGTGGGCATGCTGACTACTGGATTTCCAGCTCTGAACTCTGCCCACCCTACCTGACCCTGAGGAATGAGTCTTTCTGATTCTATCTTTCTTTTTCTACCAATTCTATGTTTCTGATGTCTGTGTTAGCCTTGCAGGCAGACAGGAATCTGAGGACATCGAAGATAAGGGGAAGAACATAGAGCAGGGGAAAGAGAGGAAGTTGAGGGGGAGAGCAGAGTGAAGAGGAACAGGATGGAGGGACAAAGGGAGGAGAAGAGAAGAAAGCACATAAAGAGAATAGATGCAAAGGGAAGTGAGATATAAAAACACCCAAGGGGAAGTGAGTTCTGCTATGTACAATGACTGCGATCCAGGGACCATGAGCATTAGGGCAGGCAAAAGGCTAGCTTATGGGCCGCATTCAGTCAGACCTTAACCAAACTCTGGTCTTCTGCAAGAACAGCAGAGTCTCTTAACTGTTGATACTTCTCTCTAGACTGGGATTCCAAATGTAAAGAGAATCTTCAAAAGGCAGCACTCCTTACTTGAAAGATCTGGTCTGAAATCAACATTTTCTCTTGGCAACAATGGTGGGAACTGGACTGCAGCTACCCACTCTGAAGAAGGCCGGTGCTTGCCGCCTCTAATTTACTACAGTGCTCACCACTGTGTTTGACACTGTCCCCTTCATTAATTTAAATCCTCTGCCCAGTTCCTAAAGGTACCTAGACTTGGATGCCTTCATTTAAATTGGGACAACTTTTTGTTTTCCTCATAACCACAATACAAAGGCAATAATTGAAAGCTGCGTTTGAAGGAAGTAAAGAAAGGGGAGAGAGGAAATACAGATGGAAGGGAGAGAAAATTTTAAAAATGGGAAGGATGGAGTTGGAGGCAAGAGTCTACGGTACCTACCTAGAAGGGGTCCCAGGCATAGGACACTTGGTCATCAGCTAGTTTGAAGGTGTGGGTGGAGTTGATGGTAAGAATCTAGGGTTCCTACTTTGGGATATGAGCTAGAGGCAGGTTGTGGAGATGGTGGAGTAGGCAACTTGGATCTGAGGTTGCTCCCTAGAATAGGGAAGGGAAAAATCTAGGGCAGTGGTGTGTGTATGTGATGGTAGGGCGGGGTGGGGGGGGACAGGTGGAGCAAGTGGAAGGAATTACAATGTTCCTTTCCCTTATGACTCAACTGGCCTGTTTCCTTGAACAAGGAGTATAAACTTTGTGGGTCAGTAATTTTCTTCATTAGTACAGGGTTGTACCAACATGTTCATCATTAAATAATGAATTTCTGAGGGACTCTAGTGAGCATAAATCAGAGGAAGATCCTTAAATAAATTAGTCAACAACAGTGTGCTGTTTATATTAGCTTTCCCCGATGAATGATTTAATATTTATCGAGCCTAAAATTTTTGGTAGCACACGAACAGCCTCATTGCTGTTTTCTTCTGGTTTAATATTAATTTCACAAAGCAAGGTACTTGGCCCCAAGTGTATCTAGGCTCAAGCCTCCATAAACCATGGTGGAATTGTGTGGGAGGGGTAAGAGTGGGAGAAAGCTAGGTTTATTGTGGATTGTTTCATTAAAACATGAGTCAGTCTTAACCGTGTAAGTAGTTTTCATCTCCCTGACAACCAGAAGTTTGCCAATATTGCAGTTTATTTCCTGTACACTGCTCATCAAAACTGTACACTGCTTCTGAAAGACAGAGATCTCTCCTGCTAAGGGACTTATGACTTCCTGTTTATTTGTTTGAGTGCAGCAGGCGTAGCTCTTTAAGTAGCTTTCCCTTTCCCAGGCAACTTGGTCTGGAGAATGCAGTCTTCATTCAGTAAATGATATGAGCCAAATAACAGAGACCTGCCCCTGTAGAAGTTCAGGGCCCAGCAGACAGTGATAGGTGCTACTTAAGACCACAGAGCTCAACTGTAGCTCCCAGCTGTGGTAGACATCCTGAAGGAACTTGAACCAAGCCAAGAAAGGTCATGAAAGGGGGCCAGGGACTTTTGGAAGAGTTTACCATAAGAGATGAATGTGCCCTGCTCCTGAGGTGTGATGAAGAATTGCCCCATGAAGATGGGAAGAGAGGAGAGGAGAACATCCCCCAGTGCAGGAGTGGGGTTGTAAAATTTGGAGACAAGCAGGACCTTGTTCTGGATAGAACACCAAAAGAGGTGGGAGAGATGGGCTTGCTGGAATCAGCAAATGATCATTTATGAAATGCTTTAAGGAAAATGCAGTTTTGCTCCTTTTAAGTAGCAGCATTAATTGGAAGATGGTTAATAAATATCTGTAGGGAAAAGCCCCTAGGGAACTTATTTTGATGACTAGAGAACAGTTGTAATTATCATTACAGGACTGTCTGTAAATAAATGCTTCTAAAAATGCTCAATTTGACATTTTGAAACAGTTTGTCTCCTTAGTCAGTTTAGTCACACTCTCTCCAAAATGGTAAGACCATCTGCATTCATCCCTAGTCTTCTCCTCTTTTTACCATCCTCCATAACAGTCCTGAAATCTTTTAGAGTCTAGAGTTCTCTGGGTCAGTATCAGGCACATTTTAATCTGAATTATCACCAGTTCTTAAAGTCTAGAGTTGGGCATTAGAGAGCTAGCTTAGGCTGGTTAGTTTTTTAGTTTTTAGATTTTGTTTGTTTGTTTGTTTTTGTTACACTGACAGGGAATAGTGTGATTGGGAGAGGGAAACCTCAATTGAAAAACTGACTTTATCAGAGTGGCCTGTAGGGAAATCCAAGGGGACATTTTCTTAAGTATGGATTGATGTTGGAGGACTCAGCACACTGTGGGTGGAACCATCCATGAGCAGGTGGTCCTGGGATATACAAGAAGGCAGGCTGAGCAAGCCCTGGGGAACAAGCCAGTAAGCAGCATTCCTTCATGGGCTTTGTTTCACTTCCTGCCTCCAGGGTCTTGCCTTAAATTTCTGCCCCAACTTTCCTTCATAATGAACTGTATCCGGGGAGTTGAAATAAATCTCTTCCTCTCTAGATTGCTTTTGGTCATAATATTTATCACAGCAATAGGAACCAAACTAAGACAGCTATTCCTAGAACTGTAATAGTGGATAAATATTGCATTAGTTATATTAATGACAAAAGTATATCATTTAAGCCCATTTTGCAATAGAAGAAAATGAGGGAAAAGATGGTCATGTAACCTGATAACATTTGCAGGGCAAAAGAATGGATCGGTGACTATTAAAACCCGGGCTTTCTGGGTCATCTGCTTCTATGAACTCAGTATTAGAAGGTAAGAGGCCTGATTCCAGCCTCTACTTCACCGTTAATTAGACTTTGGGCTTATCATCCACATGGCTTGATTTCTTTGGTACCTACTTAGTCATTTCTGGTAAGTGCTGTCAAGTGCTGTGGGTGCTGCAGGTGTCATGGAAACAAGAAGCAGAAGCTAGCTTCAAGAAGATTACCATCACAAGAAAAGAATAGACATCATTAGATGATCCACAGATACGTGTAGAATTCCAAGGTAAGTGGATATCTCATTACACAGTAGGCCTAATCTAGCTTGAATGTCCAGATAAAGAGAAAGTAACCCGGAATGATTTTTTTTTTTTTTGCAGTTGTTTTTGTTTTTCAAGTTAAGCCTTACTATTGAGTAGAGCTAGCTACATAATTGAGAGATAATTATTTGTAGGATAGTAGATGTTGGAGAAGAAAATCAACCCAGCCTGAGCAAAAAAAAAAAAAAAAAAAAGTTCTGGGCAGAGAACTTAACCCTGAAATAAGATCGCCATGTTTGGGGACATAGAGGTTAGGAGATGTGACAGGAGAACCAGAAAGTGAGGCAGGCCAGGCTTGAAGGTCTTCTCAGGCCTCCAGGGGATCTAACAGTGTCTAGATTTTTACAACTGCTTTCCCTTCATGCTGCCTTTCTCTTTCAAGAACTTTCTTTCACCCCACCGTTTCTTTCCTAAGAGGACAGGCTTACTTAAGGGAGCAGCATGTGTAGGGGGGCTTACCATGACTTCTGGTTAGTCATCATCACACCATTTACTACCTGGAGCAAACAGAGCTTTGACCTGGTGTTTGTGTCCCCTGGAACCTGCTGCAGGCCAGTGAAGCAGCACTTTCTCTTCCCAGACAAGAAAACCCCTGACATCCTTGTTTTGGCAAAAAAGCCAGAACTGCCAGGAAGGCCCCATGGCTGAGGCCTTGGATGCTGGAAAGGGAATTAGTCTCAGCAAAAACACAGAGCTGTCAGACTCTTTGACTCTGCCTGGGATGCTGATCTGGCTGGCCACAGTGGCTGGTAAAAGACCAAAGGGCACACAGACACTTCATACAGTGTGTCTGTACAACTCTCATTTTATTCCTGATGCTGTGATGAAGAGGGTCTGCTGGGCCTCTGCATTTATCAGATTCACTCCACTTTGTGGGTGGAGAGTGCTGCCTCGTGTCTTGGAGGGAATAAAGATGATGAATAGAGGGACACCTCATACTTCATTAGCATGGATAGGCAGACAGGTCCCAGTAGTGATTAATCCCAGGATGTTTGCAATTAAAAAAAAATTGTTAACTGAGAGTCAGGGTTTGCTGTTGCTGTCCTAAAGGAAGAGTGGCAGCTAAGCAACTATGTTCTCATTGTGGAGAACTCCTTTAATCCCAGCACTCAGGATCTCTGTGAGTTCAAGGCCAATCTGGTCTACAGATTGAGTTCCAGGAAATCCAGTGCTACACAGTGCTACCTGTCTGGTAAACCACCCCTTCTACACAAAATCCCAAACAAACAAAAAATCAAAACCTTCTTCTTAACAGGAAAAAGGAGGTATGTACAATGTAGGCACACACATCCCTATGCAAAGCATGATAGCAGTGAAGGAAGCAGGTTTGTTTGAGACATTTTGTAAGAATGAGACAGTGCCTTAACTCCTTTTCTACAGCTGTAATCAAATACTCCAACAAAAGCAGTTTGAGGAAAGACAGGTTGGCTCATAGTTCCAAGGTATGCTCCATCAATTGGAAGCAGCTGGTCACATTGCAACCTCAGTCAGGAGGTAAAGAGCAACGGGAGTTTGTGCTTAGCTTCCTTTTTGCATAATCCAGGATCCAAGATCAGGGAATCACTCATGCCACATACAATGGGTCTCTCACCACCGTATCTAAGCTATTTAAGATAATTCTCAGACAAGCTAAGAGGCCCTTCACTCAGGGTAATTCTAGTGCTCAATCTGAGATTAACCTTCAGAGGCAGGACATCCTTTCATTCCAATCCTGGGACTATTTAACAAGTTCCCAGACTAATTGTATTCTTTTTCTTGCCTAGAAAGGACAGGATAGATGAAAGCCAGGCTTTCTGGACCATTTGGAGTGCTGAGGAGCTTTGGGGCCAGATGCCAGACTCTCTGGACCACTTGGAGTGCTGCGGAGCTTTGGGGTCAGTGTTAAGAGCTTCCGTTCCTTTGATGCTTTGACTCATGAACAGGGGTTTAAGATTTGGCCCTATTCCTGTGAATCTTGATCCTCGGGAAAGCCACATCACCTCACCCCTCTGAACCACAATCCACTCATCTTTAACGTCCAGGCATTGTGGCCCTGTGTGATTCAAAATGGCTAAAATTAAAAGTAAAAATTTTAGAGTATTAGATGGAGAATATAATCAAACCATTCCATCATCTCCTCAAAGACATTTGGAGGCAATTGTAGAATGGTGGTGCTAGGAAAGGGTTTGGCTGTTTATTCTTTAAATGATTTGGGAGGGGGCTGGAGAGATGGGTCAGCAGGTTAGAACACTTGTTACTGTTGCAGACCTGGGCTCCACTTCCAGCACCCACATGATGGCTCTAAACCATCTGCTACTCCAGGGGGTCTGGTGTTCTTTTTTGATCCTGGTGGCACCAGGCACACATGTGCTGCAATACACATATGCAGAAACACTTATATACATACAGTAAAAACAACATTAAAAGATAAACACATATAAGAAGATTTGGGGAAAACTTAAACAGCTTAGAAGTCATTGTAATCTATAGACTGAATAAAGAAGGGCTGATTCCAGAGTCCTACATTACTTGTACCCTTGGCTATTGATTTTCCTGTTTTCTTTTTTTCCTTTCTTTTTTCCTTCCTTCCTTCCTTCCTTCACTCCTTTCTTTCTTCCTTTCCTCCCTTTTCTTGAATGTATGTGTTTTATTTTGTTTTGAAAAACTTTATTATTATAGTGTAGACTATATAGAGCAGCACTGGTAAATATGTTGAGGGTACGCATTGCATGAGTTAGAAAAATCACTTTAACTTGTTGGAGCTCTGAACATCTCCTTGGATCTCAGACTACTGAGAGGCTATAAGTGTACCTGCTGAAACAAAAAGGAAAACCTTTGCGAGAGGTACAGATCGGATTAGACTCTTCAAATGGCCTACTTGTCAGCCTTAGCCTGTGTGTCTTCTTATACATTATATCCATCATACTTCTCATGAGAAAATTATTAGGGATACCCACAGATTTGAAGAGAAACTACTGGAGATGTGCTATTGTATGTTAGACTAGACAATAATGTTGTCCAACATATATAAAGGGAAATCTAAAGTTTTTTAAAAATATTCGAAGTAGGAAAGTACCTCACTGTGTCTTGTGGAATTCAGCCTCCAATATGAATAAAAGCTGGAGCTCTCCACACTAATATCCTAAACCTATTGAGCCTGATCAAATCTCTATGTCTAAACACACTGCTAGCCGAACCAGAACAGGGTCAATATTTCATTTGGTTTAAATCCATGTTTTTTCCCTCCCTCACAGAATCACCTAAGTGATTTGGTAGCCAGCATTTCTCACTTAAGAAGCCTTTAGGAGTGTGTGCGTGTGCGCGTGTGTTTAAATGATAGTTTCTATCATTAAGTAGAGTATCTATTTCTCAATTGTAAAGTTCCTTCACATTTTTGATGTATAATAAAGTACTATTTTGTGAAGTCAAGAATTGCTTTTCCTTTTTTTCTTTTTTAAATTAGGAAAAACCAACACAGCTGTGAGGACTTTCACATACAATAACCCAAGAGAGTTCCTGTTTGACCAGTTCCCAGATAACAGAGGAACAAAATGAGTGTGGAGCAGTTTATCATTTTTTTTTTTAACAAGATACATTTTTTCCATGTTCAGATCTGAAAATACTCAGCTGTAATTTAATCTACCTTTATTAGATTACTCAGTTATGTCCAGAAAATTGTGGAAAGCATCTAAAATTAAGATGTAAGGTCACAGAAGTGGGCTGGATGTGAGAATTCCTGCTGCTCTCCCCTAACATGCCTTCTCAGCAGAGACACCATGGGCGTGGACAAAGTCCTTGACTTACTAGAGACAGAAGGATTCAGTGTCCCTTAGGAGTCTCCAGTAGGAAATTTCTTTCCATCTCTCTCATTTTAACTTCAGAGTAACCTCAGGGCTCATGTTGTCCAATGTAGAGTAGGTGAGACATGACTAGGTTGTCAAGTTTTCCTTTACTGATTAAACAAACAAACAAACTTTAATGTCAAGCATGTTGATGTGCACCTATAAACCCAGCTATTCAGGAAGTTGAGACAGGAATATACAGAGCTGGTGGACAGCCTGAGTCACATAGTGAATTTAACTAGACATTCTGTATTTATACTGTTACAGTATAAGCCATAACATCATTTACAGTAGCAAAAGTAAAAAAAAAAAAAGAGTATCTTGGTAGCAGTTACTTATCTTGGGTCATAAATACAGATATATAGAATATAGCATCTTGTGTGTGTGTGTGTGTGTGTGTGTGTGTGTGTGTGTGTGTGTGCGCGTGTGTGTGTGTGTGTGTGTGTGTGTGTGTGTGTGTGTGTGTGTGTGTAACCTCATTGAGAATGTGAAGTCAGTAGGAAGTTAATCCTCAATTGTTATGGATGGAGTCTGGTATCTCCCCAGAGCTCCATGTCAATCCAGGTAGATTGGGTAGAAAGTAGAGTTCAAACTCCAGGCTATTATAGTGGCCAGTCATGGGCTCGTGGTTTGGAGCTCACATAGTAGCTAATGGGTTCTATTGAAGTCCTTATGGTGATAAATGCATTTTTCTTTTCTTTTAAAAATATGTTACTGTATTTTTTTTATTGTGTATGAATGAACACACATGCCTGTATATATGTGTGCTCTTGCATGTGTGTGCAAGTGTATGTTTGTGTTTGTATGAATGCATGCATGTGACAGGGTGAAGTCAAAGACTAATTTGTGGATATTGATTGCCATTCCACCATGTGAGATCCAAGGATTGAACTCAGGTCTTCAGACTTGACAGCAAACATCGTTAGCTGTTGAACTACCTCACTGGCCTGATTGTTTTTCTTTGTGACCAAGCAGTGATATACTTAACAACTGAGTTGTCAGATGATCTCCTTGTCTGGATGGCTAATACTTTTCAAATTTTGTGAACTCTTTCTTTGTCCTCTGGCTAACTTCAAAAGCAGTATTTCACTTCTGGTTGATCTCAACAGTCTTTTTGGGTTTTCATGACCTGTAGGAACCATTGCTGTCTTCTGGTAATTTCTATTTTCTTTTACTTGTGAACAAAATAATCTCTGAGGAAGTAATACCTTCTGAGTCTATCTGCTGGTAGTGGCAGAAGAAAACATCCTGGAGACTGGTAGACAGATGGTTGACAGTGGATGTTCTCTTCGTCTCTCTGCACTCCATGTCCACAGCAGATTCCTCTTCCTCCACCTATT
The DNA here is from genome assembly GCF_943737965.1 of Phodopus roborovskii. NCBI lineage: Eukaryota > Metazoa > Chordata > Mammalia > Rodentia > Cricetidae > Phodopus > Phodopus roborovskii. The sequence goes on along the minus strand of NW_026126407.1, from coordinate 34,910,701 downwards.
CATGTTGGGCTTTGTCATGTGACTTGCAGTGGCCAATGGGATATTAGTGGACAAACCTTGACTGAACTCTGGCTTGAAACAATGCAAAGAGCTTGTGTGTTTCAGTGTGTCCACTGTACCTCAGCCCTTGTCATTGCTACAGGATCAAGTAAAGCAGAGCTGGGTCAATACGTGGAGCCAAACTCAACCCGTAGACACATGATAAAGAAGTAACTGTTGATAAATAAACATGACACTGAGTTTTGTGATGACTTTTTTTAAAAATTACTAAGTAGACAGAGATGAAAATAAAAGTTAGACTGAGTCATGATGGCACACACCTTTAATCCCAGCACTCAGGAGGCAGAGGCAGGTGGATCTCTGAGTTTGAGGCTAGCCTTGTCTACAGAGTGAGTTCCAGGACAGCCAGGACTGTTGCAAAAAGAAACCTTGTCTCAGAAAAAAAAAAGTTTTTCTGGATGCACTTGGTGTTCATTCATGATATTGAAACAGTAATTGTATTAAAAACCATAAGGCCCAAGACTGTGAAACTAAAGCTATCTGCCTCTTTCCATATGTATTAATTACTTGTTACAATGACAAGACAACCTGCAAAAGCAACTTAAGGAAAGAAGGGTTTGTTTTGGCCTGCTGTTTGAGGGTACATCTTGGCAGGGAGGACCTATCAGCTAGAGTGGCTCAAACTGTGGTGACAGGAGAGTAGGACAGTTGGTCACATTGTGTCTGCAGTCAGGAAGCAGAGGGGTGACTACTCAGCTGACTCCTTCATTTCCTCCTTTTTATTCAGACCAGGACATTGGGCCATAAGACAATGCTATTCATTCCATAGTATGTCTTTCTTCCTCACTTTAATTTCTCTAGAAACTGGATCGCAAACATACCCAGAGGTGTGCCTCCTAGGTGATTCCAAATCCAGACAAGATTGTAATGAAGATTAATCATATTACAATCTGACATCATCTTATAAATTATTTATTCTTTTTAAAAGCTAATGTTCATTTAATGCCTTGAAGTTCACAGTGTGTTCTCCTATCCATTATCCTTTTCAATCTGTTCTACTGTTCAGGGCTGAGGTGAGGTTGATGTCATTAACACTGTCTGATGGGAAGATCAGGGTTTCTCCACAGTAATAAGTCAGTTTTGAATTCAAGATTGCATCTGATCTCTCTACTCTTCCTACAATACTGTGGCAGTCCCTAGAACATCCAGCATGGGGCTAGATACCGTAGTTCTCTGCAAATACATAAGGAAAAAGAAGGAGATAACTTCTGTGTTAGAGTTATAAGAGTAAAGATAAAGTAAGAGGTTCTGTCCCCAGTTATCATTCTTCCTAAAGTGTTGGGAGTGGAGAAATTGTGTGTAGGGCTGTTGTCATAGTTAGCTTTAGTTGTCAACTTTACAAAAACCCAGAGTCACCTGGGAAGATAGAACTCTAGCTGAGGAATTGCCTCCATCAGATTAACCTTTGGCCATGTCAGGGGGATAATTTTGGATTGGTAATTGATATCAGCCCCGTCAGCTATAGGTGGTACCATCCCTAGGTAGATGGGCCTAAACTGTAAAAGCAAGACAGCTGATGGTGAGTCTGGGAGTAAGCCAATAAGCAGTGTTCCTCTATAGGTTTTTGCTTCAAGCTTTTGCCTTGGGCTCCTACCCTGTTTTCCTTTGATAATGGACCTGTACACCAAAATAAACCCTTTCCTCCCCAAATTGCTTTTGGACAGAACGTTTTATTATAGTCACAGAAAATAAACTAGGACAGAGATGGAAATAGGGAAGGGAAAACTAGAAGCTATTTGAAATATGTTTCAGAAATTCTGACTTAACCATATTAAATGTCTTTCCTGGGGGCATATGTGTGAGTCTGGAGGGCCTATTTGAATGACTTCCTATGTGAGTATTAGAATGTATTTCAGTTCTATAATTTAGAGCTCTTGATAACCAGATCATCTTGTTGAAGGGGGATTGCACAACACCCACGGTGGGAGCTACTCTGGTTCTTGCCTTTGGGATCTTCCTTCTGTGATACCCAGAGCTGTTCTTATAGCAGGCACTCCATGGGCCCTTTGAGAGTTTATTAATGACTCAGTTATAATTCTAAGAATCTTAACTTAAGGGGATGATAATGTAGCATATCCCTTAAGGTTCATTGCAATACCCACCCCTAAACAACAACAAAAAACTACTTTAGTTAACTTGAAGATACTATGAAAACTCATTAGATTAAGTAATTAGGATTTGATAAAATAAGAGATCTGACAGGTTGAGAAACGTCAGCTCAGAGGGTTTCTGGAAATGCCACTCCAACAGTGGACACAGAGATATCCCTGTCTGCAGTTTTCTACTGAGGTTGCAGTGTCCTGAGTGGGAGAATCTGATTTCCCTGGCTTAGGTCAGATATCCCTGGCCCAGAAGCATTTAGTACAGAGACAGGACAGAAGGTGCCATGGAGACAACCTCTGTGATCTGGGCAACCATCCCAATTCGTGTCTCCTGCATCTGGCCTGAACAAGAGTCACATCTTCAGGAAGAGAGGGGAGAGGTTTGTTAGGAGAAAACTTCCCTTGAATGGCTGCAGGGTTTGAAGATGGCAATGTTCTTCCTTTGATCACCAAAAACTTGAATTTGAACACTTAGACTCACACACTCACCCTTGATGAAGACAAGTACTTTTCCAATTGGAGAACTTTCTGAGACACATGAGCTGTTGCCCAGGGGTTAGTAGGATATGGAATGGGCTTCTCTGTTTTTTCCTAGTCCCCCTTGCATTCTCTTCTTTTTCTAAAGGCACACACCTGAATTTAGACAGTGCATTGTGTATATGATACAACTCCACCACATGCAGAGATGATTTAGTAGTGGGACAGCCTGAGAAAATGTCAATATCCTCCTTACACATTACGGATGAGTGGATGATGTCATCAGGATGGTCTCAAGAAGGGAAAGGGAAGTTTGGAAGCCATATTTTTAGGCATTAATTTAAAGACAATCCAAACTTTTACTTTTTAGACCCTGAGTCAAAGACTGAGATTTTTCTTCTGTCTTCTAAAATTTCAAATTCAGAAGCAAATGAGGCAGTTAAAAAAAAAAAGAGCCCCCAAGGATACCACCACCTACTACTGAACAGCACTGTAGGGCTTTATTTGAATATATTTTGCTTTTATTGCTTTGTTCTCATTCCTTACTGTGAGTTACAAAATAGTGTGGGAAAATGGTTAATGCAGAATAAAAGTTAAAATTAAAGCAACTTTTTCCACTATGGTGCTGTCTCCTTCCCACCCCCTTGTCCCAGGAGGCCTGTTCAGCCGGGTTTAGTAGTGCAAAGGCTACCAGGATCTGGACCTGTATTTATGATCTATCTACATGGATTGATCTACTAGCTGCTGGATAACATCATTTATGGTGATAATGCAACCAGGACCGGTTGTTATGTGATGGCAGTGCCTCCCCTAAAAGTAATGGAAATTTGAGGGATGTTTGAAGGATCCACTTTAGCTCAAAGGACTTCATGTCTGAACAGGACAGTATTTTAGGTTCAAATAATCTTTAAGGATGATAGTCACTATTGATAGCCTGTGACATCAGACATGTCTGATAAGACATACAGCTTCCCTGTTTCTCTCTGCTCACCAAAGGCATGGCACCTAAATCTCTTCACCTTGTCCAGAATATACTTCCATTCCAAATAATGACTGGATCCTACTTCTTATCATCACCCAAGTCTTTGTTGAGTATTTATGTTGCCAGGTACTGGGGGAGCACTTTTATAGCCATTTTTCTGTTTAATTCAAAACTACTTTTTTTTTTCAGAAAACACATTAAAATCTTACTTTATATATGAGAATTTGGGACCTACAGTAATTAAGAGTCTTGACTCCTCCTCATCCTTCTTCCCATCACCACCACCATCATCTATTGGCCAGAACAGAAAAATCACCCAGAATAAATAGACTAACACAGAGGACTGAATCCACATCTATGAGATCAATCAGCTCTATGCAATGATAACAGCATGTCAGAACGAAGGCACTAGGTGATTTTAGGTACCACATTTAGTGTAATCATCACCCTGGTGCTCTGAAGCAGGTAGTGATACAGACCCTATTTTAGAGATGGGGAAGTGGATGCACTAGGGAGACTTAGAAATCCTTGGTAGCTGAACATTTGGTTCTATCCCCTAAGCAGGCACCAGTGCTACAATAGAGCAGGGGTCAGTGACACAAGACTGAGAAAATTCAGAGCAGCTTCAGACCAGTGATGACAAACAGGCCAATGGAAAGGCCTTCCACAAATGCACATATATTGGGTTGTGTCATGACAGCCAAGTTGTTGGGACATGGGAAGTTATCTCTCAGTAGTGACTTTGCAGAAAGTCATGGGCATGTAATCTAGTGGCTGCTATTAGCTGGGGCTTTTCTACAATGAGTGAGGTACTTTCTTTGCCTTCTCTGCTCTCTGCCCTCCATGCTGTAAGTGTGCATGGCAAGGTGCTTCCCAATGTTACCCACAATCCACTGTTTTCATGGAGAATTTGGGAAGCCAGGTTTAAGGTTGAGTAAAGAAACACAGCATTGCGTACCTGACCTTTTTCTCCTCCACTCCGTTTGGCAAACACAGGGATTCAACTTTTTAAGTCAAACTGCACACAGAATGTCCCTCTGAAACATAAGCCATGATGAATTTTTAAAGGGATCAAAGCCCTGCAATAAAGGAGTGAGTTTTAATGAGTCAGGAGGTTGTCAGGGATCAAGAGAAGCAACAGTGAGATTTGGGTAATAGCGCTTCTCCAAAGTGCTAGAAAGTACGGACAGATAAGATGGGGGTGAGGAATTCCAGAACCCCAGAACAAATAGTGAAGAGAGAAATGGGTATGAACAGTTAAGAAAATAAATAAAATCAGAGAGGTCATGATTTGATAATTATTGGATCTCTGTGATGTGTATTTGAGGTGTTCATTATATTCTGTTGTGCTTTACATACATTTGAAAGTGTCTATAATTCACTTAAAAAGAGAGAGCACGATAGAAACAGACTAGTCTTCTATCCCATAGAAAACTTCCTCACACTGGAAATATTAATGTGACCAAAGCTATGTGTTCCACTTAACCTACCAGTCCTGTTTCTTTGACCTCTAGGCTTTATTGCCCATTCTGTCTGCTCTCCTCTATTCCCACTGCGGCTACCCTAGACCCAGCCACCACTGACATCGTTTATTCAGATGACTGCAGTGTTTGACTATCTTGTTTCTCCAGTTCTAACCTTTTCTGTACGTGGGAGTGATCTTTTCAGAATGCAAATCTGATACTCCCATGAGAAAATAGCAAGACACAGAACAGTATCCTTAACTTTTGTGTAAGGAGAAAGGTGACCACATTTGTGTGTTTCTATGCTACTTACCTTTGTGGATGAAAACTGTACAGACAAGTCAAAACTAATAAAGATAAACATTAATAAAATATAAGAAAGAGCACTGGGAAGGGCACAAGTTAGTAGTAAGATAAACGGTCTCCCCTAATGTTACTGAGAGAAATTTCATTTAGTTATGATTTGTAATATATGCCATGGTGGATTTGGTTTGCTAATGCTTGTGGATGATCTTTATGCATATGTATGAGGGGTGTTTGATGATGAGGCCTTCTTGTGTGATGCCTTTGGCTTTAGCTTCAGGCTAAGAATTGCCCTCTCCTACTTCATTTTCCTTGAAGGGGCTGTAAGTAATTGCTTTTGTTTCTCTAACTGATAGAACTCATCAGTGGGATGGCCTAAGCCTGAACTCTTTTGTGGGAAGATTTAGTTTTGAATTCAATTTCTTTACTGTCTATCCTGATTTTTAAATTTCTTTTTTGGGCAGTTTTTTAAAAAAATTTTTTAATTATGTCTAAATTTTTTTTTCTGTGTCATGTGAATTGTTTGTATGCTGGCCTAAAGGTAGCCTAGGGGTTGCCTCTCCTTTTTAATCTCAGTAGAAGTGGTGGGACCACCTTCTCATATCTGATGATACACATTTGTTTTTCTTCTTATTGGCTAGTCTAGTCAAGGATTTTTAAATTTTATTGACGCTTCCTCTTGTGACTGTGTGTGGGATGTTCACTGATTGTTGTTTTCAAAATATGGTGAAGTCACTCTTTAGTCATGTAAGACCATCTTGTCTAGTCTCTAAACTCTCTTATGTATCTCTCTTTTCCAGCAAGGTGTGTGTGTGTGTGTGTGTGTGTGTATGTGTGTGTAATATGTGTGCATGTGTATGTACAGGCACATGATCATGACACCCAGAGGCCAGAAAAAGATGGTTGATATCCGCTGTCACTCTTCAACTTGTTTCCTCAAGACAGGGTCACTTACCAAATCAGAAGGTCACTGGGGTTTGGTTGGGCTGGTAACAAGCAAGCCCTAATGTTCCTTCTGTCTCCATCTCTCCCAGCATTGGGGTCACAGGTACATGTGGCCATGTCTGGCTTTTTACATGGGTGCTAGAGAACTAAACTCAGATACTCATGTTTGAATAGAAAGTGCCCTTACCCACTGAGCCACCTCCCCAGCCCATCTTATGTACCTTATATGATTTCCAGCACAGCTTGAGCACACTTTGTGTTTTGAGTGGATGAGCTAATAATCTGCCCTTCTTCATCCTTTGAAGTTCAGCTCTCATAATATCTCTGTAAAAGAATTTCCTGATGTTTTCCAAAGTTAATCCCTCATCTTCTGTACCTTACATATACATTTATAATCTCATTTATGCTGCACAATATATTATTATTTTTGCCTCTCCAACCATACTGTGAGTCTTGCAAACTAGAACTGTACTTAATCACTTATGCCTTTCTTGGGAACAAGCCTGGCCTGGTTAGGGTCTTGACAGAAATGATAAACTTTCAAAAGTATCAAACTGCAAATCAGCCAGCATTTGTATATTGTCTTTAGCAGAAATTTTACAACTAAAACATTTGTCACATTTGGGCCTTAGGAAAGGATCTCAGATGTGATTCTTGACATGATTAGGGAATGAAAATGATCCTTAGTGAGATAATATTACCACCACCTGTTTAAATCTTCCTGTCATTCTCTGGCACCTGCCTAGTAGTTTTCACTTTGCATTTATGTTATTTTTTTCTCTTGCTAAGATTTTAGTAGGACAATGATTAAAGTATTGCTTTTAAAGAGATCCCTTGTGGAAAGTTAGATTGCCATAGCAGAGAAGATAAGAATGGAGAAAGACTAAAACAAATGAATGAAGCATATGGGAAGACAGGTGGATGGAATTTCTCTCTGCCATCTCACACAAGTCACTTCCCTCCTCTGTGCCTCAGCTTTCTCATCTGTCAGAGCAGATCTCAGGGCTGGGGAGAGGGCTCAGCAAGTAAAGTGCTTGCCACCAAACCTGAGGACTGGATTTAGAATTCTCAGCCCTCATCTGAAAGTTGGGCACAGTGGTGCACATCTGTAATTAATTATAGTGTTAGAGGGGGTCTTAGAGACTGGTAGATCCTCAAAGTTCACTAGCTAGCTTGTCTAGTCAATCATCAAGCTCTGGGTTCAGTGAAGGCCCTTGCCTCTATAGAAGAAAACATATGAATGTGTGAAGTGGGGTTTGTAGGGAGGAGGAGATGAAAGTAGGGGTGGGATCCTGGGTCTATACTGTTACTACTACTACCATTACTACTACTACCACTACTACTACTACTAATAATAATAATAATAATCAGAGTGAAGACCATTATTGTATAGAAATTTCCTCCAAAGTTCAAAATTCATTTAAGACTTACCACATGAACAATTCAGAAGTCTCAGGAACTTCCTGAAACTGACCAGATATACAAGGTCCCTCCCTCCATCTTCAAGGCTTTATAAGTGGTGAGGACTGCTAAGGAGACAGAGACAAGATGAGCTGTTTGGGAAAAAGGCAGACCTGACAAGCAGCCTAGCAGATGCTCTCTGACTTGTGTTTCCTTTAGGTTGGGCAGAAAGCTCCAGAACTCTAGCGTTTACAAGCTGTCACTCAGGCTGGGGTGGGCTTTTGGTGAAATAGCTGTCTTTGAGTCATTCTTGCTCCTATAAGTAACCTATCACTCATATTCTTGTAAGTCACTACAGCAAACTGTCGGTTCACCACGTTGGATTTTGGTGGTATTCTTCCTCTGGTCTATCATTAGTTCCCTATTTAGGGAGAATAGACGTTTGTTCTCATCTCTTAGGAATAGTGACATACAGAACATACACATGTATGAAATTGCCAAAAAAAAAAAAAACTCAAGGAAAATTAAAAAATAAAACAAAGATAAAAATGAGGCACAGTAATTGAGGAAGGCACCCAATATCATCAATCTGTGCTCTCCACGTGCACATATGCATGTATGTGCACCTGCATGCAATATGAACATGCACTCATAAATACAAATGCATGCCTAAACCACAACACACACATGCACACATACAAAGCATATCTCCTTGTATAATCTATCTTCAAGCCTCTCATATGTCCCAGAGGCTGTGACATTTTTGTTTCTAAATAAAACCAAGGAAAATAATGATAGGACTGTACAGCCAGACTGGTCTTATCCAGGAAAGAAGGTGCTTGGCCAGAAGATTGGATGGCACAAGAGGAGAAACAATATCTGGCTGGCTCAGGCTCCAGCATGGAAATTTATGTCTGATCTTGCAAAAGGCAGAGCAATGCTTTTTGCTACTGTTCTATATCTACCATGTGAGAAACAAACGGGAAAAATAAACATTCAAGACCCTCTGTAAAAAAGGTCAGAGAGTCCAAGTGATAATACTTTACATTATTCCCCCATGCCTGCTACAATCACATACAGATATGTGCTGGTCTGGACTTCCAACTCCTGGCTGTGGTCCCTGACAGATGTCACTAATTGATTATAGCACGGTTTCCTTTTGAGACCAGCCTGGGGAGCTCTCCCAGCTTGGCACATTTGATTGGAGTTGGCATGGGAGCTGCAATCTCTTTTGCCATCCTGAGCCCAAATTTCCTCCTGATTCAAGTAGAGAAAAGTAATAAAAAGAGGTTTGTAATTTAAAACAGATAAGGGACTGTAGGCAGGTTGCCTGTTTTGAATGCCAATATGGATTTGTAGGCAGACTCCTCAAGGCCCATGCATTTTAGAAGTTCCTGTTTACTTTCAGGATATGGGGGCATCTTTGGGACACAGCAGCCCCTCAAACTCTAGCTTCTTCAGAACACATTAGGATTCAGGAGATCTTGAGTGCGTCTGGACACATTAGATGTGTGATCAGCCTTAGGTGCCCACACAGCTGCTGGCCAGGAGGTACTTTTTGCTAATCCTGTCTAACTTCTTGACAAGTTCTCTCAGGTCAGAACAATCAGATTAGTCCTAAATAAAACAAGGCTGACACTGACAAAGGAAGCCCATGGGGATAGCCTCTTCAGGAGTCAGTGCTAACATCTTCCTGGGCAAGAAATTCTTTTGTGTGTCTAGTTTCAGGCTTAAATTGCTTTTATTTGTTTTAGAGGCTGGATCAATAATCTCAATCTCCGAGGCTCTGTCTTTTTCTGTGTGTGTGTCTGTCAGTAGACCTGAAATAAATCACTTTTGATGGGGAAAAGAAAAGTATAGAAAATGTCATAGCAGTAGAGGCTAGGGAGGGAGGTTTGTGAGAATATAAGTAGAGGAATAATAAATAATGTTTATTGGGGGGACTTTACATGGGAAACTGGGTCTTTGCATTAAACCATGCCAGCCTATGACAGCCAGTTATTAATCTCCATCTTAATGATGAAGATTTTAGAATCTAGTAGGTTAAATCATATTTCCTGATCCCCACAGTGAGTTTTCAGTAGGGGAAAATCTGAGTCACATACCTGAGTGCTTCCCAACACTGTTTTTCCCAATTTTTTTCAGTGTGGATGGCACTATTGCCAGCATCAAGCTATCCTCTCTCTGTTGGCTTTGTTCTCATAAAATGCTTCATGGAAGTAAGATGGCTGCCATCAGTGTCAGGACTCAAACCTTGTCCTTCTGAGACTCAACAATAGAAATGATTCTCTCCCTGAGTTTGTGTTTGTTTGATCTGACATGCAATAAATCTGACATGCAGTCCTGAGCCATCACTATGACCATACTTGGGTTAACTGCATATCCCTGGAAGTAATGAGAAAAGGGCCTAAATAAATCAGGGACCAACTCTTGATGGGGTAGTCTTTTATGCAAAAGTCAAATGTAGCATGTTGAAGCAAAGTATGGGATATTATTAGGTGGGCAAAAACAGTAGAAATTCATTTATTAAGACTTTTATTTGTGTGACACCGTCTTAAATCTGAAGAACTAGCTTATGGCCAATGCTTTCTATCAGCTAGAGCTTTGTTCTGGTCAAATTCCAGGTACTTGACCCTGGGCAGGGACTAATATGTTACTGTTGTCATCCTATGTGTACTGGTCAGGTTTTTGTTGTTATTGCTTTATTGTGTTTTTGTTTCATCAGTTGACAAAAGCTAGAGTCTTCTGGGGAGAACAAACCTCAATTGGAAAAATACCTCCATCTGATTGTCCTCTAGTCAAGTCTGTAGGGCATTTTCCTGATTGATGGTTGATGTGGGAAGACCCATCCCACTGTGGGTGGTGTCATTCCTAGGCAGGTGGGTGATCCGTGAGAAACGAGCATCCCTCCACTGTCTCTGCTTCAGTTCATGCCTTCAGTATGAGTTCCTGCTCTGACTTTGCCAGATTGTCTCTAAGCTGTAAACTTAAATAAGTCCTTTGTTTTTTTCATGTTGTTTTTGGTCACAATGTTTATTACAGCAATGGAAAAATAAACTAGAAAAATATGCAATGTCCATTGTCTATTTTTCTCCATCTTCATCTAACAGGTCACAAAGACTGTCTCACCCTCCCTGGGAAGCAAAAAGGGGATGGGATGGGCGTTGCTAGGGGGAACAGGGGAGGAGGGGAGGGTAAGGGAATTGAGAGTGACATGTAAAACAAGCTTGTTGCAAATTTAAACACACACACACAAAGGTATATGCATACATATATGGTTCTCTTCTCGTTTTGGAAGAGATTTATCTTTGCCTTCAAGAGGCTTCAAACTCTACCATGTCACTAGGGGCCTTTGCCTCTTAATTTTATTTTTCATTAAATTCTGCTGGACTCTCAGTCACCTTTTCCATTTTTTTCCAGTATTCTTTTTTTTCTTCATAGAACTGAAAAAGATTCTTTGCTGGACCAAGCCTCAGAGGTTCCTAAGACTTCTGTGAAATCTGTCTGTGGTTCCGTGGAGAATCCAGTTTGAGTAACATCCCCTCTGAATCAGTGAAGCAAGAACTTGCCCACCCTCACCATCTAACCCCTCAATATCTCACCCAGTTAGAGCCTCATCTCCCCCATCCTGCAGGTTATGTCATGTTACGCTAATCTTCTGTCAGCAATAAGAGAGATGACCCAGTCATTAAGAGCACATTTTGCTTTTCAGAGAACTGGAGTTCAGTTCCCAATACCAATGTCCAGTGACTTACAATCACCTGTTATTCTGACTCCAGGAAATCTGATGCCTTCTTCTGGCCTCCATGGGTATTTACACTCACATGTACATACCCACACATAAAAACACAGACACACACACACACCCACACACACACACATACACACACACACACATGAAAAAAATGATGATAATTCTATAAGTGATTTTAGATAGAATCCCTTTTACTTCTGTGGTTTCCATTTACTATTTTCCACACGTGTTTCCCTGCCTTATCTCTTGGCTATAAATTCTCACTTGCCCATGCTGTATTTTGAGTCGAGTCTCCTTCTCACTGTATAAATCTTATTGCAGAGGTCTCTATACCAATTCCAATGAAGTCCAATAAAGTTTTCTTTACTTTATAACAAGTATCATTTTTTTTTTATTTAACAGTACTTAATTCACTACATCCTCTGACACTGGATTTTATTTCTTTTAAAAGATCTTTCTAAATTTCAAAATTGGAGCTGGAGAGATGGCTCAGTAGTAAAAGTGCTTAGTGAGTTTTCAGAAACCTGAATTCAGTTCCCAGCAACCCCGTGGCAGCTTACAACTTTAGTTCTATTTATCCTCTTGTGATATCTTCCTGTACTGTACACATGCGGTGCACAAACACAAAGGAGGGCAGACAGTTGTACACAAGTGAAAGAGTAAATATTACACTTCAAAATTGTTGATATGTATAAAGGTGTCAATGATACAACATACTGATACATTTAAACAAGTTGCAATGTATATACAACTTACATAGAATAATTATTAAACAAGTGTCCATGAACTCACCACCTCTTTCAGGAATTCTTCCTGCTGAGGCTACGTGTGTTCTTCTCCAGTTTCCTTCTCCTCTTTCATACAAACAATCATTATGCTGAGTTTTTACTCATGTGTTCCTTGCTTTAAAAAGTATTTTATCTTGTAACATATAAGTTACTGGGAGATACTTTATAGAGTGAATTTATGATTAATAAAAAATCTTATACTGCACATTATCTTCTATAAGCAACTAATTTTTCCAAACTTTATTTATTGATGAGATTCATACAGGTTATTGTGCTTTAATGTATAAGCCATTCATTTATATTGCTACATACAATCCTCTGTATGGCCACATAGTCATGTATGTCGTTTTCCTGAACAGTCATTTGAGTCATTTCTACAACATTGCTCTTACAAACACTGAGGCTTCCTATGCTCATAGTCAAAGCCTTTCATGAACTCTTTTTCAGTTTGTGTTTAGAAAGTCAAATGATTTTTATACATTAATCTTATTTCTAGCCTCTTTCTTAATCATCTTTTATTCATCTTAACAATTATGCCATACACCGAGTTTTGAATTAATCATGTTCTGTGAATAATGACAATTTGTCTTTGTAGTCGTTATCACTCAACAATTTTCCCCTGTCTTTCTGCATTGGTTGGACATCCATGAAGTATGGAGTAGAAATTGTGAGGAAGGTATTTCTGGTACCTGTTGTTGTACATTTCCAGATGAAGAACTTGTCCTCCAGCTGTGGTGAGTACTACCTAAGGGTGGCCCTCAGTAGGACTACAAGGACTTAAAAGCCTGTCTTATGCAAAATAAGGCTCCTTGGAAGACCAACCCATATTCAATGACAGACTATGTCTCCCAATGAGGTATAACTCTGAAGGGCCATCTTAAATGCAGACCCTCCATGAATTGGGATGAATGAGTCTCTTTTGGGGATGATTCCTAGCTAAACTCTCTGTGCCTAAGATAACTTCCTTCCCCTCAATTCTGCATGGGTTTAAGTTCCAGAGCCTCCCTGAATAAGCATTTTGTACATCAACCTCATTTTCAGGATCTGCTTTCCATAGGAATGGTCTATAGAATCTTTTTTTGTCTAAATCCCCATTTTCAAATGAGAATGCTTTCAATGTGTAGTTACAAAGGATCAGGTTGAAGGGTGTGTATGTGTATGTGGTGGGGGGAGTGGTAACAGGCATTCTTTATTTGGCTAAAGAAATTTTCTTTCTTCTCTTGGGCAAAACATTTTAAAAATTATTATTAATAATTAAATATAGCCGTATTTTCTTTTCCTAAAATATAATAGTTTTTTGAGAGCTGGCCAAGATCTACTGCCTAACAGATTTCCATTGAATTGCCAGTGTTGTGTGAGGGAGTGGTCATCTGTGTGAGCTCAGCTAAATTAGCCACAGGTGTGGGAAGAACCACTCCCTAAACCCTGTTAACATGAAGAATGATGACATTTAATCATTGGTATTTTAAGCTAATAAATTTTGTGTGATGTGTTAGAAAGCAATAGATTATGGAAACAGTAAAATTCTGAGAATGTGGTCCAAGATACTGCTGGAGGCTGAAGGTCTATTTGTAATTTTCCTCCTTGACTAACACGTTTGTTTCATTCATTGTCTGAGCATCCATCCTTCATGGCAGGAGGGTGATAAAGTGATAAAGATCATGGGCAGGATTCCTGTTTTGGATTGGCATGCCCTAGTTGTAAAAGTTAATCATATTCCTTAACCTCTCTAGTCTCCAAAATTGTTATTATCAAATAAGGACAATAATTTTATCTACATTACATGGTTGTTATGTAGACTGTGCAAATGTTATTTGAAAGTGTTATTCAGCTAGAGTCATAGTTACTCACACACAGGAAATGTTTTCTGTTGCTGTGACCATCAGTCTTGGCATTGAAAAAAATTCCAAGCCTCTAGGTTCCTGTGATGTTGTCTCTGGCCCTGGTTTCTTGTACATAACTTCTAACATCTTTGGACTGGCTGGATCTGTGAAAATCTTTTTTGCATAATAATAAGAAGACTGATGGCTGGGTGGGAGGAGGACTGACTTATTATTACAAGACTAGAAAGTTCAGTTCCCACTTCTGCCACTGAGGAAGGGAGCAGGGCTGAAAATCGAGTTGATGATGGCCAATTTGATAGACAATGTCCAATAATTTAATCAATTGTGCCCACATAAGGAAGCCTCTGCTTCTTGTGGTGACAAAATTCCTGAAAAAAGCAACTTAAGGCACTGAGAGCTTACCTTTGGTTTACAGTTTAAGAGTTTGATTTTCTTTTCTTTTTTTTTAATTTTTTAAAATTTATTTTATATCACCAAGTCCATTTAAATGAAAACAAACATTTATAGACAATCTTTGGGAATTTGGGCGTTGTTCTTTCCAAACTACTTCCTGCTTATAAGGAGCGCTGTCATGGGGAATTCGAAGAAGATTCAGAAATCCTGGCTGTAGTCTGCAAGGCTGCTTTGTCCAGCTGTTTTGAATGTAGGATCACCTCGTACTCTGTTTCAGGTGGTCTGGCTTGATCAAACCACATTAGTATGGAAGGAATCCACATCTTTTCATTTTCTGTGGAAACAAAAATAGAAATCCTTTTCCCCAGTAACTTGTCCTTGAGCTTAAATTTTGGAGTCAAAGCAATTTTTTTTTTAAATTTAATTTATTATTTTACATGTCGATCCCAGTTCCCTCTCCCTCCCTCCTTCCTTCCTTCCTTCCCTCCCTTCCTCCTTGCCTCCTTCCCTCCCTCCCTCCCTCCTTCCTTCCCTCCCTTTTACCCTCTCTGCCCTCTTGGTTTTCATAGTGAGGAAGGCACCTCAAGCAGGACCACAGGCCAATGAGTAGTATAGTGTCTCCTGGCAGAGAACACAGAAATATGAATTTTGATGTTTAGTTCTTTTTCTCCTTTTTAATTCAACTGAGATACCAGCTTACAGAATGGTGCTGCTGCCCCTACACAGAGTGGGTCTTCTGTCAAATATTTCTGGAAATGTTCTCATAGTCATGCCCAAATGTTTATTTCACAGGTGATTCTAAATCCTGACAAGGTGACAGGATTTACCATCACACAGCTCAAAAGATCTAAGTTCAAGGAAATTCCAGACTAGTAACCAAGAGCAAACTTAAATGCTCTTGGTTACTAGTCTGGAATTACTAGTCTTGGCATACCCACTCAATGACGATGGAAGATCCTACTCTAGGGACCTTTCTATACCATGTCCTATGTATCTTTCTGTTCACTTTTAGCTTTAAAATAGCCATTGCAATCAATGAGCAAAGCCTGAAAACAATTGTCCTGAACTCTGAAGGTTCTCTAGAAAGTTAGTTAACACTGAGTGGAGTCCTGGGGCCCCAGTTTATGACCAGTGAGAAGCGCAGGTCCCATCCAGGAAGACATAAGTAACTTCTTCAGTCTTTTGGGGTCTAATAGGCTCTGATACTATCTCAGGTGGATAGTGGCAGAATTGAGTCAAAGTCAATGTCATCAAGTATCTTCTGGGAAATCTGGCTTGAATAAGTATCTACCAAAAGTCCATATTCCTAAAGCCTCAGTCTTCAACTTATGGTTTTACTGGGAGATGATAAAATGTTTGAGATGTGGGACCTAGTGGAAAGAAGTTAGGTCATTGGAGGCATGAACTCAAATGGAAAAATAGGATGAGAGTCCCTTCATCTCTCTCTCTCTCCCTCTCCCTCTCTCTCTCTCTCTCTCCCTCTCTCTCCCCCTCTCTCCCCCCCCCCTCTCTCTCTGGCTTCTGTGATAGTCTGTGAACCACGTATTGTTCACCTCCATGTTCTGTCTTGCTTCAGGCTTAAAGTGACAAGATGACCATGGTCTGAAACCATGAACAAAATAAACTTTTCCTCTTTGAAATTGATGATCTTATATATTGTCTCTCAATATATAAGGAGTGACAGGTATCTTGTTGAGTGACTGGTTAAGAGAAGCTAATTTGGGGTCTTCAGAATTGGAGTACTCAATAAACATTATTTTTTAATCTACAGATAAAAGAATTTATAGCAGAGCCCTACCTGTCCTGTCTTGGGTCTGGTGTGTGTGTGTGTGTGTGTGTGTGTTAATTCCTTCCTCTGTACTTGAATTTGCCTCTTCCAGCTAAGATGCACCCCCCCCCCCAGTGTTCAGAATCAAGCCATCCTTTTTTGCTTATCTTTACTACTACCAGAACTGAACTCACTGGAATCCAGGGCAAGATGAGTACCTCATGGAGAGGTCTTTTATCATTCTAACACCTACAATCAGAGTTCACACAAAATCCTGGGTGTAAAATCCTCTTCTGACTTATTTGCAGGTCAAGAAAATGATTGTGGGAAGCATTCCATAAAAGGCAGAAACTCAAGATAGCCCAGCTCTTTAGCAAGAGGCTGAACCCTCCTTTCACAAGGATGGAAGCTTAGAGGAAATAACTTGGCAAAGAAAGGAAAGTGAAGGGACAGTGTCCTTACCCATCATGATGGTGCCTAGTGCTTGGGTCAATGTGCACCAGGCTGTTTGCTGTCCCATTTTCCAATGACTAACAGCTCCCCTGTCTGAACACCTAGGTGTTTTTTTGGTCTGGATGGCCAATGGGGGGTGGGGGCCTAACAAGATTTGTAGCAACTTTATTTTCATCAGACAACTGCAGTCATGATTTTGCTTGGTGCCCACAGAAAGATCCTTCTTGATCCTCAGCCAAACATCATGTTAACAGAACTTAGACCTGACAGCATAAAGCAGTAGGAATGTGTTTTTCTATCTTTGTTCTGCCTGGCTAGCATTTTGCAAAATTTGACTAAGATTCTTGTCTGGAGCCAGTGCTTTTAGTTGGCCCAAAACTGGTGTCTAGGTCAGTTCTGTTAATTTCATTGGTCTTAGGTAAGTGATGAGGAAAGGATTTCTAGTCCAGCAGAGGGTAGAATTTAAGGACAGAGGAGAGAGACAGGGATGAAAGAGAGGGAGGGATGGACAAAAGGAGAGAAATTGGAGAAATAGGTGGAGATAGGGAAAGAAGAAATAAAAGGAGGGAGGGGAGGATGGAGGGAGGAAGGGAGGGTAGAGGAGACAATGGAAGAAGAAGGGAGAAAAGAGGAGAGGAGAAGAGAGGAGAGACACAAAAGAAATAGATACCCAATGTCTGAAGGCCACAGTTGGGTTAAGAAAAAGCATGGAGGTAGTAGTTTATATGAATTTGCCTTTGCTACCCACTGACTTTTGAGAATTAACTCAAGTCCTCCAAACCTAAATTTTCCCTTCTAAAAAACAGACTAAGTTGAGTGCTTCGTCCTAAAAATGACAATTTTATCACCCCCCAAGACCCAGGGGACATCACCAAAAAGGGAGTAGGCAAATCATAAGCAGTGGCAAATGGGAAGGAGAGCTGTGAAATATTGTCTTCTTCATATGACTTTCCTGATGTAATCATGCAGACATCAACTGTGGCTGCCTGCACAAGACAACAATAAGACAAGAAGGTGGGAAGGGGACAGGCTGGGAAGAAGGTGCCATCTATAGGAATGAAAGACAGATAAGAGAGGATAGATAATAAGGTGAATATTGTTTATACTACCTTGCATATATCTATGGACTTGTTAAAATTAAATTTTAAAAATTTGGTGGAATAATAAAAGCTACCTTTCTTGTTTTTTTAAAGCCCAGTGCATAGGACACAGTGATGACTCAGTAAATGATAATGATAATCTGATATTTTTAAAAAAGATATAATATATATATATGCACACACATATATATACACACACACATATATGTATATAATCTCTCTTTCTCTTTCTCTCTCTCTCTGTGTGTATACATGTATGCACACATGTGTATATGTATGAATGCCAACTGTGTTCATATGCCCAGAGAAGCCAAAAGAGGACATTGGATCTTCTGGAGCTGGAGTTACAAAATTGTCAACTGCAATATGAGTGCTGGAAAACTAATTCAGCTCATCTGTAAGAGCAGTCATTGCTCTTAACCACTAAGCCATGTCTCTTTATCACAGGTAAATGTGATATTTATTATAAATGGTTTTACTCCCATTAGATCTAATGGGTCAGAAGGGCTACCTTTATCAACTGCCTCCCTGATCAGCCTGGCGAGAAGGAACTAGAATTCCCTCGCTGGGAGTTCCTATAGCAAGCATCATACAGTGTCCACTTTCTTTTCTTTAACTTACAAGTCATTTAATGCAACAACCAGCCAAGGTGTATAGTAACACTAAAGATTTGTGCCAAAGAGGTGCATCATACTATCATGCTCAATGCTTGGCTCTCCCATTCTCTCCTACTCTTCCTTCATGTCTCCTCTTCTCATCTCTCTTTTCCCCCCTTTTGCTCCCTCCCTTTCTGTCCCTCTGCTTTCCTGGTTACTGTAGGTCCTGTGGTGCAGTCTTACTTGGTCCTCAGATAGTAACTGCCACTTGCACTCATTTGTGTCATCCACCCCATCCTCAACTAAGGGTGGGCATGAGGCTCAGGGGCCACCTATCCCAACCTTCCCCACTATCTTTTCCCTCTGGGCCCTATATCTGTCCCATTTAAAGTCTCTGGAATCTTCTAGAGCTTTCTTGTCATTCAAGAAAATCTCAGGGCTACAACCCTATCCTTACTTAGTCCAGCATCAAATCTCAGGAGCTGGTCTCTGTTAGTATTTGTGTGCAGTTGTCAAATCCTGTCCTTGCAGGCTCCTGTCACCAACATAGAGAAGAACAGAGTGGAGGCTGACATGAAAAACCTAACACAACCCTCTTCAAATACATTCTGTTTTTGTTAGGGTTACTGTTGCTGTAATGAAGCATCATGACCAAACAACTTGGGGAGGAAAGGGTTTATTTGGCTTAACTTCCATATCACTGTTCATCACTGAAGGAAATTAGGACGGGAGCTCAAGTAGAGCAAGAACTGGAGTCAGGAACTGATGCAGGAGCCATGGATGGGAGCTACTTACTGGCTCACTTCTCATGGTTTGCTCAGCCTACTTTCTTATGGCACCCAGAACTACTCACCTAAGGATGGCACTGCCCACATGGTCTGGGCCCTCTCTCATTGATCACTAATTAAGAAAAATGCCCTCCAGATGAATCTTTTAGCGATATTTTCTCAACTAAGGCTCTCTCCTTTCAGATTACTCCAATTTGTGTCATGTTAACATAAAACTACCCAGGATACATTTTCTCTACATAGCCTTTCTTCATCCCTTTATCCCTTTGGTGTGAGGGAACAGCTGAGTATCCAATTCTGCAGGGAAATTAAATTACTGCATCCCAGTCCTACACAGATGTCTAGGAGCTGCCATTAAAGCCTCCAATTCAGCATCATGTTAGGAAACCTATTCCCCAGGCACCATGTTCTTGGAGTATGAATTTTGGTCACAGAATGATGGTGACAAGACAACACTGCTGAAGGGAGAATATCCAGAGATGAAGATCTCATGCACTCACTGCTGAGAGATGTTCAGATCATGGAGAGATGGCTGGATGGCTCAGTGGGTAAGAGTGCTTTCTCCTCCTCCAGAGGGCCCACAGTGGGTTGCTCACAACTACTTGTAACTTCAGCTCCAATTGGAATCCAGTGTTATTTTCTGCTGTTCACAGCCACCCAAACACACCACACACACACACACACACACACACACACACACACACACACGTGCACACACACACACAGAGATGCACAAACACATGCACTCATGTATGCATGGGCAGCGCATACACACAAATTAAAAAAAAGGAAGTTCAAATTGGACACAAAAACAGAATAGGCTGGGAAGGAACAGTCAGAATGGAATGCATATTTAAGGAAGTTATTATTCTGAGTTGGGCTTTTCCATCCCAGTCTCAGGCTGGCCCCTGCACTGTACTCACTGGTAGAAGGCAGTGTTCCTACCTCTCTTGCCTTTGAGCAGTGCAGGGGTGGGTGGTTGAGTTTCTCTATGAAGGCATCATTTGCTGAGAGAGTAATCAAGACCAGAAATGACTTATATCTCCCACACATATATAGTATATATTATATATGTGTACATAATGTGTTGATTATATTTTTTCTGAAAGGAAAAATGGAAAATTACTTCTCCAAGGGCCTGTGAGCACACCAAGACTAGGGTATGTCCTTGTCCCTATTTTGCATAATACTATGCCTCAGTTTACCCAATGAACTGAGGTGGGGGAAGATGCATGGAGCTCAGCCTCTGCCTCTCAGTGTGACATTACTAACCATCCTGAGCCAAAGAAAAGTCTGGGAGGAGGGGTGGGGGCAGCTGGAAACTACCACTATGAGGTGGGGAAATTTCTTATGGCAATCCTCCTGTTTTTCTATTTCCTTATATATTATCTCAGAACTAAGTCTTAATTTAATGTTATCACACTGTATCTTAAGGGTGGGCACAAAATGAACATCTTGGAGCCTTTTTCAAAATCCTTTTTCAGAGTTATTGGTTATCATGTTGCTCAGTGATCTTTAATAAGGATAAGCCACACGATACATTTCTCCTAGGTTTTCAGTGCCAGGAGAAAAATACTGTTCATTCAAATGGATCTGTACAGGTTTTTAATTCTATGAGAACTGTTTGGCCAAACACAGTGCTCATTTAGTGTTGGCTGGGAAGATAATTGGAGATAAGTTTATGTTTAATTTCAGCTACCATATCATCCTGTGTTAGTAAGATTTCTGTTACTATAATGAAATACTCAAGGAGATGAGTTTATAAAGACAAAAGGTTCCTTGGGGCTCATGGGTTGGTGACTTCTAATCCCTGATTGAGTGGCCCCACTGTATTAGGCATCTGGTGAAGCAGCACAATGTATTGAGAGCTCATGGTAGGTAAAAACCACCTCCCTCATCATCCAGTAAGCAAAGAGGGAGAGCGGGAATATAATATAAGGGCATCCCCTCAATAGCTTAAGGACCTCCCACCAAAGGTCTTAAAGGTCCACAATACTCTAAACAATGACGTCCTGGGGCCAAGCCAGGACACATGGACCCCTGGGAAACACAACACTTCTCCAAATCACAGCCAGTCTATATATATATATTTCTTTCTTCCAACATCACTCATGTCTGGATGCATATATGGTGGTCCAGCATGTCTGTCACAGTTACCATGCTCCTTCTTTTGAGCTTTCTTTAGCAGCGTGTTTTAAGGGTCAACTAAGAGCCATACCTGTGAGACACAAGGAGATAGTATCAGTTGCTAACATGTTAGTGCAAAGTAGACAAGTCTTCCCTTTTTGTTTCCCAGCAGTAGGCTAATGTATGGCACCTGGGTAAATATTACTGTCAAAGGAACAGAAAGCATAAGACTTAAGGAGGCCTCAGGAAGAACGACACCAGTGATGCCATGGAAGAAAATCTAAACTTTCTCCTTGGCTTTTGCCACACCCACTTATCCCATGCCCCTTTGATCACTCTCTCTCCTTTCTTATTTCAGATTCTTTCTAACTGTGATACTCCTGAACACATGTGTATTTAAAGCAGATTAATCATTCAAATATCATGATTAGTTCAAGAATTGTGTCTTTTTTGAGAAGGAGTGAGCTAATTAATTTTTTTCTCTTTCAGGGAGCCCAGACTTAGATGTGAGCTAATTAAAGAACTGCACATCAAAAGAAGTGAAGTGTATCTTGTAAATAAGATGTTGTCGAAAACAGATCAAAGGGAAATACATCAGCTCACTTCCTGTGTTCTCTGATTTCATTGAGCATCACACAGATGGCACAGGGAACTAACTAATAAGGGAAGAGGGTTCAACTCATCCATAGGCAGAAGTTTACATCTTTAGTTGTTTACTGTAGGGTTTCTGATGTAAGCAATGAGAGCAGAGATCTGGGTTTATGACCCAGGATGCCTCTAAAGCTACAGGGTAGGAAAGAAGATCTCTGGACTTGGTTATCCCTGTCTAGCTGGCTATGTAACTCTGGGCAAGTTAATTAAACTCTGAATTCATGTCTCTCATATGCAATGAATGAATCTCCGTTGCTTCTCAACCCTCTCCCAGGAGACTTGTGACAATCAAGCAGCATGATTAATATGATGAGGGTTTGGAAACATTCTAAAATGGCTACAAAACATGAAGCATTTTTTTTTCATTTTATTAAAAAGGTCCCAGTAGGCAAAGCCAGCTAGAAGAAGAGGCAAGCTTTTCAGATGATTTTTGGCCAAACTTCCAGTTTGGGGGCTGGGAGTAGGGAAACAGCCATGAGTTCTACTTCTGCAGACCTGAGACCAGACCTCATTGCTCAAGCCTGGGAAATAGGCTTCCACAGAAGCAACTCAAACAGAGAGAGGAGAGGAAAAGCTGCTGGTGTTTATACTAGATCCCCCATCATAAAGATGTGATTAGGGTGATCTTCCTTCTTCTTCAAAAGTTTTGTTGTGTGAGCCAAGAGAGACAAAAGAGCCTGAAGTAGCTGGTGACTTACTGTGAGAAGGACCTAGCATCATTAATTTAAACAGCAAAGGATGGAAAGGGAATCAAGAAAAATATCTTTGCTGTTTTCTGGTGGTGTTAAAGACTAAGAATTTAAAATTGAATGACAAGGGTCAGGGTTTCCCCAAAGAAAACTTTGTTGGGAAGTAATTTTACCAGAGAATACATGATGGACATTCAAAGCTGAGTAGAAAGTCTGTATTATTAGCTGGCAGCTTCATGGGGAGCTTGCCCAAATAAAGCGGCCTCAAGCTTCACCATTCTTTGTTTTACACACACACACACACACACACACACACACACACACACACACACACACAAATAATAACATAACATTCTGTTGACATACTTCATTAGCAAGAACAGTGAGAGGTGAATCTACAGAAACCAAAAGGCAAGGTCAGTACAGTTAGTACCTTCCTGGATCCCAGAACTAAGGATTAGGACTTTAACAGATTAGGTTTGTTCCTGTTATGGCAGGTGTTGGGTCAGATGATGCTTCCAACATGGTGTCAGTTGTGCTGAGGTCTTGGGTCCCGTTACAGCTTTATGTGGAGAAAAGAAGACATACTCTCCTTTTTTGCAATGAAGAGTGTGAACAGAGAGCAGGGTGTACTGTGATCAGACAACTGGCAGTGTCTGAGAGCAGCCGGAAAGGGAGGATAAGGATACAGGTACCAAGGAGAAGGCCTCTAACTTTTGTAAGGACATTACAGCTGGTAATAAGAAGTTGGAGCTAATGGCTGCATGCATGCACAGACACAAAAACCCTTTCATTCCCCAACCCCATCAATCTGGGAAAACAAACTTCACTTCCTCTACCAGGGAAAAGTAAAGAAGAGAAGGAAGGATCCTAGCATCTATTCATGGCTTCAGAAAGGATAGAATGTTTGCTGGGTAAGATCCAGGGATGTTCAGTCATACTTTGAACATGGCCCTTTGGGAACCATGGCACTTGGAAGAAGTGGTATTATTTTCTAAACTTTATTTTTTTTAATCAGGGAAAATTCATATAAATGTAAAAAACCATTTTAAACAATGTCATCAGTGGAATTTAGTAAATTTACAGTATTATATAATGGCCAGTGATCTCTAATTCCTAGACATCTCCATCACCTCCAAAAGAGACTCTCCATCCACTAACCAATTATTTCCCATGCCTCATCCCCAAAGACAATATTTTTGCTAGAGATTCTCTGTTGCCCTCTATGTCATGCTGGGCTCACTAGATGCCTTTGTCAGGCCTTGCTGAAAATCCCTGGTATGCATGTCTGTATAGACAGAGCATTTATTTGTGCCTTTGTTCATGATGGTGAAGTTGGCTCAGGTAAGAGACTCCTAAGCTCCCACTCTGGCCACGGTTACAGGTTCCTTTGCCTAAAGGACTCCATCCCTCATGTAGGCATCCCAGGCTTTCTGGAGAAGTCTAGAGATGCTCAATGTGAAGCATTCAGAGTTCACCCGAGGTTACTTTCTCATACAGCTTAGGAGTTGGATCATTTCTTTTGACCATAAACATTTTTAGCTAGTGACAAGCCTCTGCTTGACAGTGTTCCTTCTATCATGTCTCCTACAAAGCCAGCACCATGGAGCAAGGATTAGCCAGTGCTTATAATTACACACCGAGAAAGAAAGGAGGAAAGGATAGCACATGTATGTGCTAAGCAGGATGGTGGCAAGAGTACCCTTGAGTCACAGGAGCGGGGTTGGTGTCCTAGCTTACTTTCTATTACTATGATAAAGTACTTTGACCAAAAGCAACTTAGGGCAGGAAAGGTTTATTTTAGCTCACAACTCTAGGTCACATTACATCATTAAAGGCAGTCAAGGCAGGAACTCAAGAGGAATTTGAAAGTAGGCTGGCATTGCTATTCCTCCCAGCATCTTTCCACCCAAATAAATGAAGTGGGGACTATAGATAACACTGCTTTCTGGCTCACAGACAGACTGACTTTCAGGTAGTGTTGTATATGTATGGTTCAGGATCCTCCATCTAGGGAAGGAATGGTGCTCACCAAAGTGGGTTGACCCTGTTATAGCAAGTAACAATCAAGATAATAACCCACAGGCATAGCAAAGGCAATTCTTCAGTAGGGTCTTCCTCTCAGTTGGGCCTGGGCTGTGCCAAGTGAGAGCTAAGCACGGCATCTTGATTTTTGCTTGCCTCTGCCCCTGTGTTGATTTCATAGTTTGTCCTAGTCTCATTTTCATCTGCAAAAGAAAATGATGATGATCTTTCTTCATTATGGTCATATAAAGTGTTACATGTAGCAAATGTTAGATACAATAGTATGGTTAATTCTGCTTCTTTCACGTTGGAATGCTCCCTACTCTGTAGGGAAAATACTTTAGAATAGAAAGAGGATCAGCAGTTATGCTGACATTATTGCAAAAGCAAGAAGGGTGGTTGTTGGAGGTACAAGATTTGAATCAGCAGGAAGATAGTGGAACAGGGGCTGGGAAAATAGTTCTGTAATGTGCTTACCATGCAAGCTTGAGGACCTAAGTTTGATCTCCAGAATTCATATAAAAATCCAGGTGTGATGGTCCTTGCATTCCTAGCACTGGGGAGGTGGAGACAGGTAAATCATGGGAGTTCATCGGTTAGTCAGTCTGGCCTAACTGGTGGCTAAGGTCCCAGTAAGATACACTGACTTAAAACTTAGAAAGGATGGCTCCCAAGAAATAATCCTCAAGGTTGACCTCTGACCTCTACAAGAATGTGCACATATGTATATTCACATGAGCATACACAGTTATACACGAATAGTGGGATGGTTTCAAGGCTGCTTCCAGGAGGTGGAGGCAGGCCTCATTCTTCTTGATTCCCAAACCTCAGAAGACACTCTCAAAAGCTTCTTCAAACAACTGAGGGTCAAGACTAGTGATGTCTGTGCAAACAAGCAGTCCACTATTGTCCCTACTTTTCGTGTGAAAGTAAAGTGATAACAATCTCCATTAATCTGCACCAGGACTAGATATCCCACAGAGGGCCTGGCCTACATCCTGCCTTGGGTGTGAGAACAGCCAGTGTTAAGTAGCAAGAGGCAGATTCCTAAGTGCTGGGATAAGTTTGTGTGAGGATGGAGTTAAATTCTCCATGCTGCATATCTGCATTCCCATGGGAGGCAGGATGTGTTTCTCCCACTCCATGTATGCCTCTGAATTCTTCCACCAGCAAGTTAAACCAACTGTTGACATGAACGAAACTACTTCTGCTCCACCAAGTAGACCATTTCCCAGGGCCATGGTGCTCTCTAAAACTGGCCATGTTGGGGAAAGAAAAATATTCTATTTTGGAGCTCTTGTGGATTTAGTTAAGTTGGGGTCTAGATCTTCACAGGGCTGAAGGATAAATATCTGAGGAGTGAGTGGTAAGCATGACTGCCACCCACTGCACGTCTCTTGGTATGAGACAGTGATTGGCTTTGAGTAACAATGTGAACAGAGGAGGGATTAATTACTTCTGGGTCTTGTCTTCCTTCTTGTCAAGTACTTACAGGCTCACACATCAAGATGGGATCCTTATCAGCCTTTCTCCATTCATCATTTACTTTTCCTATTGCCATGATAAAAATGCTTTGACAGATGATATTTAGGGAAGGAAGGGTTTATTTTCGGACCACTGTTTGAGGGTACAGTCCAACATGCCAGGAAAAACATGACAGCTGGAAACTGGGACAATTGGTCAACCTGCTGGTGCAGCTGAAGCAGAGCATGATAAATGTTCATGTTCAGGTAGCTTCCTCCTTTCTATTCAGTCCAGAATCCAGGCCTTGGAACAGGACTGCCCACTTTCAACCACAATGAATCCAATCAATTCTCATGAGCACAATCAGAGGCTAGTTTATTTCAAATAATGCCTCACAGACATGTCTCCTAGGTGATTCTAGATCTTATTCTATGTCAACACTAACCATCCTTGCCAACTTATGTTGGGTATTTAGAGTAAGAAATCCACTCTTGCAGTTCCACAACTCTGGATTTTGGAGAATGCAGTTACTGCAGCATATCCTAACCTGTACTGATTAGTGTAAAAGACTTCAAGTCGTCATGGGAAACACTCATCACCTCATGCCATATTCAGCAGATTCAGCATTGTTCACTAATCTACTGGTGCACAGAATTCCTTCAGGGAAGCTCCAAGAGGGTGAGGGGATTTAGAATTTATAGCATACATACTTTTGTTCATCCCTCAGCTTGTTACTTTTGCCTTTATTTCCTAATAAAATTTATAGGTGGCTTTGTTTAATATGTTCTCTAAACATTGGAGAACCATGGAAAGTGTTATTTCTAAGAAGGTAGGTAAATGGCCATTGAATATAATTTTGTTTTGTTTTTCAGCAAAGAGAGGGAAAAAATCACACAAATCACAACAAGACAATTCGACAATTTACCATAATCACTGAAGAAAATTACTTGAGTGAAATTTACTATAATTTTGGAAAAACTTCAAAGTTATTCCTCAATTGAGTTCTTTCCTCATTTCCTTACTACATATTTCAAACTTACTTTTTCCTGCTTTCTTAATAACACCACTTTACTTAAGTCCTATCATACTTGTTATTGCATCTGTTCCTGCAGATAGCCTACCTCAGAAGTAACAAAGACAGTTATGACTGTTTCAATTAATATTTCTATAGCTATTTTCTTCCTTCCTTCCTCCCCCTCTTCTTTCCTTCCTTCCTTCTTTCCTTCCTTCCTTCCTTCCTTTTTTTTAAGACAGGGCAGGGGCATGTCTGTGTAACAGCCTCGGGTGCTGAAATCCACTTTATAGACAAGGTTGGAATCTAACTCACAAGTATCTGCTAGCCTCTGCCTCCCAAGTGCTTGGATTAAAGACATATGCCACCATGCCTGGCTTATTTTCTTATTTTTTAAGATTTATCTTACTGTGTGTGTGTGTGTGTGTGTGCATGTGTGCTCACGCACATGCATGTGCTCATGCATACATGTACACACACGTGTGCATGAACCCATAGAATCCAGATGGAATGGAGCCACTTCTATGGGTGCTGAAAACTAAATTTCAGTCCTCTTCAAGAGTACTACAGGCTCTTAATCTTGGAGCTATTTATCTGGCATCATCATACCCATTTTTTTAAATCTAGTCCTTCCAATGAGCTCATGGATAAAGTGATACACCTGTCTTTATCCCTATTTGACCAACCAACAGGAACAGTGAGCTTGAGTGAGAATGAATCACATATGTGTGAAAGGGGGTTAGAAAATCCTCTGGATCTGAGGATTAATAGAAAAAAATTATAGAAAACCCAAGACTATTATATTATTTAAAACCCTACTTTGGAGAAAAGACTAGATAGAAACAAAAATGAAAATGAGCTTGGGAGGACTATGATTACAAGCAAGGGTTCGTGTTGAAAGCATTTTTCTTTAATGTTTTTAAAATAGTGGTTTAAATGTGAATAGAAGTTGGAAATAGAAAATAGACATTTGGGGGACTGTGTGGGAAGTGGGCTTGTGCTTTATGTTTGAATACAGGATGGACTGATTTCAGCTTCACTATTTCTAGACTTTTAGACCCTGGTTATATTTGTTCTTGTAAATCTGTCCATTCTGTAAAAAATATAATCAATACCAAGTACACCCTGAGTTCTGACAGTGGTCTGTGCAACTGGGCAACATTTGTTATGGGATTTTGTTTGTTTGTTTGTTTGTTTTCTATATAACAATGAGGGTGTAGAAGTGGTTACTAGTTCTGTTTACCAAGTAGGATGTTAATGTTCATACAGGTTAAGTAACTCCCCTTCCCCCTAAGAAAAAGGCAGCAAAACTAAGACTGTATCCAGCCAGCCTGAAAACACTGCCTATGCTCATAATCATTGCACCATGTGTGTCCAAGCGGATTCGCCAGTCATTGCCATGTAACTGGAATACAGATTTGTCCCTTCCTCCTTATACCTACTTATATGACATCTTTCTTGCAATTGTTTAATTCCTTTCATGTTCAGGGTGGAAAACATGATTAGTAATTGGTGGTAAATCTCAAACTGTGTGATTTATAGTTATAGCAGTGGTATGGCTGACAGTTAATGAAAAATGCATGAATAAAATATGGGAGCATGGTTCCGCTTTTGTGATTATTCTTGACTTGGAATAACTGCCCTGCTCTTAACTCCAAGGCTTCATTTTCTCCTTGACTGTGGACTAGCCAGCATTCCTTCTGCCTTAGGTGCCTGTTTGGAGTTTAGAAGTCTGTCACCTTCATTCCCTAGAACATCCCAAGATATGACAAACATGGGACTGACATCTGTATTGTGTACAGGTGTTTATTTTTATCACTCTTTCCATTTACTTCTTTTACTCATCTACACTTAAATAACTAGCCATTTATGTAACACTTAATGCTTCATAAATGTTATGAGCTTTTGTATGGGCTAACTGAGAGGCATATGGCAAAAAGAGTTATTTGGTACTTCAACCTAATTTCTCAACATTAACTTTCTATTTCCTCCTGAGTGGTTTGAATATTGAGGCCCAGCACCCAGAGCTTTGCCAAGCAAATTTTTATTGATGTGCAGCGTTAGAAAGGCAGGGAAAAGAGGCTTCTCACTGTGCTAACTGGTAAAGCTGCACACCTTGGAATAAATCACACCTGGAATTGCTGGACCATCCTGACTTTATGCTCATTTATGTGTGATAAAGTCTTGAGCCCGCAGTCTGTAAAGCTCAGCTGACTTCTGCTCACAGGGGGATAGGCAGGAAATATCAAAATGCCTTTGTCTCTGAGATCTCTGCCTTCTTGCCAGAGAGGATGAGATAGGACAGGAGATGAACAGCAAGCCAGAACCCACACCTGTCATTCCAGCCTTTGGTACCTGTTTTGTTTCCAGAGAAGGTTAATCAGGAAATAGGCCAAGTTATAGGAAGTACATACAAGATAGAGGCAAACACACATATATACACATGAGTATCTACAAATAAAGCTGTCATTATGTATGTTTTTGAAGTATTTAACACAGAGGAATGTTTATGATACTGTTTAAGAGAGAAAAGTGTCTAAGTATTGCATAATATAACAAGTATTTATAAAAAGGGCTGAAGGAAAATATTGAAATAATAATTACCTACCTTAAGTTGGTTAGACCACACACAGATTTTATTTTCTTTGTGCAAACTTCTTTTAATTTTCAAAACTTCTATAATATTAGTATGGTAAAGTAGAAAAAAAACAGACAATCTGAATGAAAGGTGGTGGGAGGGATGGAACATTCTACAGCAGTTTCAAGGGATAGACATCTAGCTCAGCTTGGCTAGACAGCAAACAAAAGCTGTTGAGCCACATAGCTGAGATGCCAAAAGCCTAGATATCAGACACAGCAGAGCCAAGAGCCCAACAATGCCTTGAGGATCTGTGTCCCTCCCTGTTCCCTCCCGACGCTTCTTGCATCTTTTTAGAGAACACAGGCTTAAAATCCAGGCTGCACAGGCTTAATCTGTACTCATAACAATGGTGTAGTATTCGTGGGCATAACTATAAGTTTATGAAGATTAAACTAGTTAATACAGAAAAGAATACTTCTTGATTCTGTAAGTCAAATTCCACTGTAAATGGAGTTCTTAATAGATCAAGAAAAATCCAGAGTCAGATATAGAGGAAAATGCTGAGAGATAAGAGAGAAGGAGCAAGCCAAAGCCCCCTTTGCCTCATTAGTTTCCCAGAGGAAAAGAGAGCAAGTACCTGTTTCTTCCCACTTATATCCTGTCTCAGCCCAGCTATCTCACTTCCTCTCTCTGCCCAGCCATTTTACTTCCTATTTCTGCCCAGCCATCTCACTTCCTGACTGTACAGACCTCCAGATCTCTATGGTTAGCTAGTAGCAAGCTTCATCCTCTGATCTTCAGATAAGCTTTATTTGTACAAAAAATATAACACCACACTCCACAAATGTCTTCCATCACCACCACCGTCACTTGTCTTTGCTGATAGCATTTTGTCAGATTAGGCCTCTCCTCATGACTAAAGGACAGCCAGTAGGCATATATCTACAACTTCATATTCTTACTGCATCTATTTATTCATGTATTTGTATGTATAGATGTGTATGAGTGTGCACATCCCACAGCACATGTGTGGAAGGAAGTCAGAGGATAGTTTACTCTTCTGCTATTTGCCATGGCACCAATTACTTGAAAAAGCAACAATTCTGAGAGAAAAATTTATTTTGGCTCATGGTTTCAAATGCTTCAGTCCATGATTGACAGGCTTCAAGGCTTTCTATGAATGACAGAGAGAGATGTCACTTCAGAAACGAGTATAGGAGAACGATTTCTACCTGCCAGGAAGCAGAGAAAGGAGGGTCCTAGGGACCAGGCATATCTCCTAGTGGCCTACTTCTTTCAAGTAGGCCCTACTTTCTACTTCCTGCCACCTTCCATTGATGCCACAATATTCTGAATCCATAAAAAGATTAGTTAGAGCCCCCAGAATCCAATCACTTCCCAATAGACCAGAGCCTTTGACACATGAGCCTCTAAGGGGACAACTGACACCCAAATTATAAAAGCATTTACAAAACACAGGTTATTTCTCTTTGCCCTAGGATATTACTTTGAGGAGTCTAATTGTTTCACTTTGTTCTTTGCCCAAATTTGATCAAGTTATAGTGGCCCAGGAAGGGTATAGATTGGGCAGTTTGAGGAACAGCTCTTATCTGTGGTAGAGCTGGGATACTATTCATGGTTTGCATCTGAGATCTCTCTCATAGTTTCATGGCTGTACTTTGGAGTTTTCAGGAGGTGGGCCTCTTTGGTGGGAGATTACCAGGGGCAGGTCTTTGAAGGTTATGCCTGCTCCTCTGTTTCTTGGTCTGCTGTCACTGAAGGCCTACCCTCTCATGCTTCTGTCACCAAGGGTGTAGGAGCCCCTTCACCCACTCCCATGCCTTCTCTGCCATGATGGACCAAATCCTCTGAGATCATAAGACCAAACACATCTTCCTTCCTTGAGCTACTTCTGTCAAGTGCTTTGCCACAGTAATGAGAAAAGCAATGACAGAGATACCATTGTATCTCAGCCAACAAGGACTGGGAGAAGAAATCCCCAGAAGAAAAAAAAAAAAAAAAAAAAAAAAAAAAAAAAAAAAAAGGAAAGCAAGAATAAGTGTTTTAAAGAACATTGTGATCAGATGGTGTCTTTCTCGACTAGAAAATTCCAAACTTCCCACTGTCATGGAAGCCAGTGATGAAACCTTTAGGATTTGGCCCTGGCTTGGTATCTATAAATTCATAGTGAAGCAGAGAAGTGAATTTTATCCCAGAATGGATTATGAAAGGCTGGCAGGGGCAGAATGGGCAACTATGTGTAATGCTATGTAATGTCTCAATCTATCATGTGGCCATCAGGTGCATGGGCATTTGGCACCTAGGGACCTAGAAAGGATAAAAATACTTGTTTATCAGAATTAAGCAGTTACCATTTGAACATAAGCACCTGAAGTGAAAGAATGAACTAGAATTACCAACCATTTTAAGAATTCTTCATTTTTGTCCTTAGTTCAAGAATAGAAAAGACCTGGCAGACAGGCTATGCTGAATTATTCATTTCAACACTTGATGACTATGAATGACT
Organism: Phodopus roborovskii; assembly: GCF_943737965.1. Lineage (NCBI taxonomy): Eukaryota > Metazoa > Chordata > Mammalia > Rodentia > Cricetidae > Phodopus > Phodopus roborovskii. The sequence goes on along the minus strand of NW_026126407.1, from coordinate 34,878,408 downwards.
CGCATTTTGTGTTTGGTTATTTGGCCTTTAAAGGTAATATAATAACCTTACCTAGGTATGTATCAGCTTATGACATTGATAATTAGTCAATGTCACATCTTTTGGAATGAGAAAAGCCTCCTCTGCATATCTGATATGGTATGGCCTTATCATCACATGTGCACTGTGGTTTGGTAGGGTAAGGCCAAGGGAGTTACAAAGAGAAGTGAAATATAAGCTTCAGCCGAGGCCTCCATGCTGTTTGAGATCTAAGGGGAAGAATTACTGAGGTTTCATGAGGAACGGTGAATATCAGAAGAGGAATGTGTATACATCTCTGCCCCATCAACACATACAGCTTTCATTGCAAAACATTTGCTTTTTCATTATCTGTGTTGCCAATCAAAAAGCAGTTTTGTTGTCTTCAAGTTATGAGCCATTTATCAATCCATTTTCTGTGTACTGATTATTTCCCTTGTGCAAGACACTAAGGTAGAAAGTGGTAATATCTGTAAATTAAACACAGCTCTTGTTTACCCAGAGTTCATAGGCAGAGAGGAAGAGCAACAGCTGTCATAGTTTCAACCTTGAATGTGTCCCAAAGGTTCCAAGACTGGAGCTATTGGAAGGCCATAGCATCATTAGTCAGGGGTCTTTAGGTCACTAGGGTGTGTGCCTTCCAAGTGAATTGTGGGACCTTCCTTCCTTTTTCTTTGCTTTAGCTCTGGCCAGTAGGTGATTGGTGCTCAGAGTTTTCCTTTCATAAACCAATTCCATGAGCTGAATTCTCTCCAATTGTGACCTCAAAAGCCATCTTTCTTTGGTAAGTTAACTATCTCCGGTATTTATACTAATTAGGCTACAGCCAGGGAGGGAGGACCCATAGAAAGGCATAGATTGTACATAGCTCTGGTGTGGTCAGAACCAAGGTCATCCTCAGATTCTTCTTTGTGTGGTTTCTCACTCCACATTCACTTTAGGGGGGAGTACTGATGTAAAAGGAGAAAATATAAGTAGGAAATTTTTAAAGAAAATTCTCTAAATTTGCGTGAATGCAAAGCTAGAATAAGTTAAGACATTTAGGAGGCCACTGATATCATCCAGATTAATGACTTCAGTGGTCCAAACCAAAGGAAAATGAGACGATGAGTGGGGTGAGTCAACAGGACTCACAGAAGGGGAGAAGAGAGGGAGAGGCTATGTTTGTATGAGGAGCATACATTGAGAGGGAAACGCCTGAGGAAAAATGTTGGGAAAATAGGGACATGAAGAGATGAAGCCAGAAAGGCTTCTTTCCATCATTTGGTGCCTCACGTTTCCTTCCCAGAAACCACTGGTGGAAGTACTACTCCAAGGATATTAAATGATCCATGATTATCTTTGCTGGTTGACATGAAAGACTGAAGACAACTGCATTGCAGGCAAACCATACTCACTATGGCTTCAAGTTCATCATGCATTTCTTAGGTGTATTTGTAAGCTGGCAAGCAAGTAACAAGGGCTGCATAATACTTCTCCAAAATTCCCAAAGCCAGGAGAAAAATCTATGTTGTGTTCCAGTGATTAACACCATCTCTTTAAACAGATAATTTGTTATGGAGTCATCCGTGTAAAGTATGAGATCAGGAATAGTCTCTATCATCTGCATGGCGTAGTGCAAAACATTTTCTATTATTTAATCTTCTAGGCCTTGGGGAATTGTTTTACATGGATCTAATACAGCAGGAATCAATTTTAGTTACTGGGTTTTATTAGAAATGAGACCCACTTGCTCCTTTTTAGTTATGAGGCTGAAAGGAGCCTCTTTGTAGGTAAAAGGAGCATGTGTGGAGGTTCTTAAAAAGATATGTTCCCAAGACCTTTTAAAAGTCATGTGTTAGGAACTGGCAAGATGACCCATTAGGCAAAAATGCTTGGCCTCAAGACTGGTGATTTCAATTAGACCCCAAAACTCATGGCGGAAGGAGAGAACTCATTCCTCCCAGCTGTCCCACAGGGTCCGCATGTGGGCCTTAGTATGGATATCCTCACTTTCTCTGTGTTCCTCCCTCTCTCTCTCTCTCTCTCCTCTCTCTCTCTCTCTCTGTCTCTCTCTCTCACTCACACACACACACAATCACACACACACAAATAAATAAATACATTTTAAGAGACTAAGGTGTTAATTTGTAAATTCACACTAAAAAAGATAGGGGCTGAAAAGTTGACTCAGACATTAAGGGCACTTACCACTCTTGCAGAGGACCTAAGTTGGTTCCCAGCACCCACATCAGATAGCTCGAAATTGCCTGTAACTGCCTATGACTCCATCTCCAAGCTATCAAATGCCTACTTATGATCTCCTTAGGCACCCAATCCATGTATGCAGACCATCCCCACAGGACAAATAAAAATAAATCTTACAAAAAAGAAAACCAGCACAAGGATACATTCTAATTTAATGGATACTAGACCCCTTTGAAAAAATTTTTTTATTTAAATTAAAATCAATCCTATTTTACATATCAATCCAAGTTCCCTCTCCCTCCCATCCTCTCACCTCCCTTCACCATCTCCCCATTCCACTCTCCCATCTACTCCCCGTGGAGGATGAGGCCACCCATGGGGGATCATCAAAGTCTGTCAAGTCATTTGGGGCAGGACCTAGGCCTTCCCCCATGTATCTAGGCTGAGAGAGTATCCCTCCACAAATAATGGGCTCCCAAAGTCTGTGAACTAGGGATAAATATTGGTTCTACTGCCAGAGGCCCCATAGACTGCAGGCCTCCCAACTGACACCCATGTTCAGGGGGCCTGTTTCGGTCCTGTGCTGGCTCCACAGCTCTCAGACTAGGGTCCATGTACTCCCACTTGTTCAGGTCAGCTGTTTCTATGGGTTTCCCCATCATGGTCTTGATCCCTTTGCTCATCATTTCTCCCTTTCTACAATTGCATTCCAAGAATTTAAGGTAGTCTTTGCACTATCACAGGGATTCTTTGTGTAGCTTTGGAGCCTATCCTGGCACTCGTTCTGTAGACCAGGCTGGCCCCTAACTCACAGTGATCCACCTGACTCTGCCTCCCAAGTGCTGGAATTAGATTCTTAGTTGTGATCATCCTTGTGGATCCCTGGACATTTCCTTAGTGCAAATTTCTCTGTAAAACTTTAATGATTCCCTCTACTTATGTATCTCTTTTCTTGCTCTCTTTCTCTATTTTTCCTTGCCTTGATCTTCCTAATCCCTCATGTTCTTCTCTACCTTCCCCTTCCTCCTGCTTCCCTCCCCCTCCCCCTATGATCCCAATTTGCTCAGGAGGCCTTGTCTCTTTCTCTTTCTCCAGGTGTTGATGTATGTCTCTCTTAGGGTCCTCCTTGCTTCCTAGCTTCTCTGGAGTTGTGAATTGTAGGCTAGTGATCCTTTGTTCTATGTCTAATACCCATTTATGAGTGAGGTTGTTTTTTCTGCATCTGGGTTACTTCACTCAGTATGGTTTCTTCTAGTTCTATCCATTTGTTTGTGAATTTCAAGATTTCATTGTTTTGTTGTTGTCGTTTTGTTTTCCTGCTCAGTAGCACTCCATTGTATAAATGTACCACATTTTCTTTTATCCATTCTTCGGTTGAGAGGTATCTAGGTTGATTCTAGGTTCTGACTATTACAAACAGTGCTGCTATGAACATAGTTGAACAGATGTCAGTGTGGTATGAATGTGCATCCTTTGGTATATGCGTAAGAGTGGAATTGCTGGATCTTGAGATAGACTGATTCCCATTTTTCTAAAAAACCACTATACTGATTTTCAAAGAGGCTGTACAAGTTTGCACTCCCACCAGCAGTGGAGGAGTGTGCCCCTTTCTCCACATCCTCTCCAGAATAAACTGTCTTTGGTGTTTTTCATTTTAGCCATTCTGACAGGAATAAGATGGTAGTATCTCAGAGTTGTTTTGATTTGCATTTCCCTGACGACACTTTCTTAAGTGTCTTTCAGCCATTTTAGAATCCTCCATTGAGAATTCTCTGTTTAGTTCTGTACTCCACATTTTTATTGGATTATTTGGTGTTTTTGTGACTAGCTTCTTGAATTCTTTGTATATTTTGGAGATCAGCCCTCTGTCAGATGTGGGGTTAGTGAAGATCTTTCCCCATTCTATGGGCTGCTCTTTGTCTTGTTGCCTGTGCCCTTTGCCTTACAGAAGCGTCTCAGTTTCAGGCCTTTGAAAATCCTATAAAAAATGAGTGAGGCTACCACCAGGAGAATTTATCTTCATGTACATGCATGTTGTATACAGTCATATGCTCATGGATTGCCTGATGCTACATAGGCTTCATGTCAAGGACACTGTCTTTATCATTTTCCTATTGCTGTGGTAAAATACCCAGAAAACTAAAGGGATAAAAGGTTTATTTTGGTTCTGAATGTGCTGACAGTCTATCATGGCCAAGAAAGTTGGGGAGCAGGAGCGTGAGGCTCATCCACTGTCAAAAAGCTGAGTTATGAATGTTTGTGCTTAGCTTATTTTGTCCTTGTTCCTTTGACATGCTCAGAGATTAAATAATCCCTCACTGCCTTGCCTGGACATTTGTCTTCTAGGTGATTATGGATCCTGTCAAATTGACAATTTCATACTAATTAGCAAAGACACCTACTATGGTACTATGGTTCCATGACTCCTCATTCCCTGTGGTCCATTTTATTTTTTTTTTTGTATAATGGCGATGAGCAACGATGATAATGTACTTGGTGTGTGCATAACACCTACTCACCTACTTCTGGTCTGCCCAGAGATCAGCACATATCAGACTAAAGGAACAGATTATAACATAATTATTTGGCAAGATAAGAGACTGAGGAAGACCACACACTATAGCTGGTGCAGTTTATTCAGAGAACTGTGCAACCCTCTGGAAACATACTAACATTTGTTTTTAGCAAGATTCTATGCTCACCTTTCTGTTCTGGAAGCTTCTGGCAAAACAGAACATGAAAGCCAAGTTACTTCAGACAGGTATGCTGATGGCTGCTGGGCAAGAGGGAAGAAACAGAACCCCCTAACACATTTACCGAAGATCTACGAGTCTGACATTGAACTAGACATGTGCATAGGAAGAGAGATGACTTCATAGTTTCTCTTAAGTATTGAGGGTCTGTAAAAAAGAAGTGCATAATGATAATACAAAATGGCAAATGTTCCAGTAAAGATCTGTGCAAATCGCTATGCTGAGAAGAAAGAAAGAAAGATCAAGCCGTGTCTTTGATGCTGGGGAAGAGCTTAGAGCACAGGGAACATAGGAAATGATTCAAAGTTAAAGAGTCAGAATTGGCCTGTAGTTGTAAAAGGAATGAGCTTCAGATCAAGTGAGCATGGGTAGGTAGGTCAGGAAGGTATTAGGTAGGCAAGCATAAAGTAGCAGAGGTGCACCAGTGTGGAAAGTCAGGTGTGAGGGGTAGCTGCAGATGGGTAAGTATGGACAGGGCTGGAGTCACTCATGCAGGAACAGGGAAGCCTGTCAGGCCAAAGAAACCAGGTTCTGATGGCAAAGAAGGATGCTTACAGCAGTGGCAACAGTAAGGAGACATTCTGACTCACTAGAAATAAATGAAGGCAGCAAGAGAGCATCACTGGCTTATCCTACTCCAAGGGTGGGCCTTCTCCCTTCAGTGAATCATTCCTGGAAGTTCCCTGCAGAGCTGCTCAGTGGTGATACCTTAGTTGATTCTAGATTCAATCAAGTTGACAATCAAAGATCACACTCTACCTACACAGATTGACAGAATTTGCAGTAAGGTCTTGGGAGTTTTCAAAAAGAGACCCCTGTAGATTCTGATCTGGAAACCCATGGCTTGTCATTTGGTAATTTTTCTGGATATTTCAAGTGTAAACTTATGATCTGTATCAGCAAGATAGCCCCATATTTTCCAACTGACAAGGATCTGAATTTTTAGGGTTGGGATGAGGTATAAGCTTTGTGTTTGTTTCTATAGCTAGAGTGGCATGTCCCCAATGGCATGTGTGATAAGACTTGGCCTGACAATGTGGGTGGAAGCTACAGGAATCCTCCAGGTCTTCAGTGGCAATAGGGGCTGCTAAGTCAGCCACCCTGGTGGCTTGAACAGATACATGGCTCTCAGCAACTGCAGAGTGCAGATAGCCATTGTTAGACTACCCAGCCTGGGTAAGAAATCTCCTCTTATACTATGTAGCTATTCTATAGACTCTGGTCCTCTAGAAAACTCACGCTAAATCAGATTGATCCAGGGAGTTCTTAGTTTTAACCAGCTGGTCATATGACTCTGCTGAAGTGCAGTGAGCAGGAAATGCCACTTTAAACAACCCAATTACCGGTCAAGTTGAAAAAGGATGACGTCTGTCTAAATGCTCAAGAGAGCACTTTCCCCTCCTGACCACTGAACCAATGCACTTGCTACTTGTATTTTCATTATAGGAAAGGAAACATGACCACCTATATGATATCACCTCTGGGGGAGTCATCTCAAAATAACTGAGTGTGTCTAAGAATAACTTGCTGCATTTCTTAAGCATATTCCTTAATTAAGTCTCTTCAGTATTTTACCCTTTGCCTAATGCTTTGATAAATAGCTATGAGTAACAGGCCAAACCAGGGCTAAACAACCTGCAGGCAATCATCAGCTGTGCCTCTTATTTCCTCTCCCTTTTACCTCCCACCCTAGGGAGCTCATGCCATCCCTTTGCTTAAATGCCATCTATATGCCATGACTCATAGGTTTTTAGTTTTAGGATGAGCCTCTTGTCTGTGCTTCAGGTCATCCATTCTGCTGTCTCCCTGTCATCTCCACTTGGAGGCTCACCTGCATCTCAATTTTAAGAAAGACAAAAAGCACTGAAAATGTATTTATTCATTCATTCAAGAATAAATCTCAGATCTGAATATTCCTTCCTTCCTTCCTCCCTTCTTTCCTCCCTCTCTCCCCTCTTCTCTCCCTCCCTTCCTTTCTTCTTCCCTTCATCTTTCCCTTCCTTTCTTACTTTCTTCCTTCCTCCTTTCCCCATTTCTTCTTCCTTTCCTTTCTTTCTCCCTCCCTCCCTGACTCCCTCTCTCCCTTTCTCCCAGCCTCCCTCCCTCCCTTTCTTTTTTTCTCTTGGTCTTAAATTCACCATATAGTCAGGACTTATCTTGAACTTTGGACCCCCTTGTTTTGAACCCCTAAATGCTGGGGTTATAGATGTGTGTCACCTGGCTCATACAGTGATAAAGATTAAATCTTGACATTGTGCATGCAAGGCAAGCTCTCTTCCTCCAACTGAGACACACTTACAACCATGTATTAAACTCTTAAACCACCCATACAACTTTCTGCCTTCCAAGCCCTGTCCTCCCAATCCCAACAAAAGGGACCTCTATTTACTCTGACCCAAAATTTTGGGGTGATCACTCTTGATTTTTCTCTACTAGCAAACACTTCTACTAACATTTACCATATTTCCAAAATTTGTCAGGTTTTCTGACCAGAAACATTCCAAATATATCCAGAGTTCTTCACCTATGCTAACGTCAACTTGAAACAAGCTTCTACCATCCATTTGGACCACTTTCCCCTCAGGCTATCTTCACCACAATGGCCAGAATGTTCTTTAGCAAATTTAACATATCATAATCCTACTGAAAAGTCTTCAGTGGTTTTCCAAAGCACTGAGAACACTTTGAACTCCTTCCCAGGACCTAAGAGAAAGTTCTGGGCTCAATCTCTCTCTTCCCTCTTCTGCTTACCCAGGTCACTTCATCACCATCTTATCACAAGGTCCTCAGGTACTTGTACTGACTCAGTCCATCCCAATCCTGTCCTGTGTGCACTCACATATCATATAAAACTCAAATATTAGCCATATTATCCCCCTCTCAAGTCTGAGTCAAGCCCCATCTGTGAGAGACGTTCCCTGACTAACTAAGCCAAAGCCAGAGTTCAGATTACTTTTTCCATGAGATGCCACATAACAAATATCTTTGGTTGTTGGGGAAGTGTGGTTCCCTTCTGTTAGGCTACCACAGATAATTATATATGCAATAAATATGTAAATGGATGGACATGGCTGTGTTCTAATAAAGCTTTATTTACAAAACAAGCCACGGGCCAGATTTGGTATGTCTGCTGTGCCTTGCTGTTAATATAAGACAAGGGATGACTTCTTTGCCATTCCTTTCCAGAGCTTCTCAAAGTTACACACACATGCCTACTGCCCTTCTCTTATATTACTTTATGAGACCCTTGAGGGCAGGAGGAAACTTGAACTCTTAAGCATTTGTCAAAATGTATAGCACCTGGTGCTGTGCTTGCACAATGAAGCCTTAGGAAGCAGTTGGGAAAAGGAAGAAAAGAAAAGAGAAAGGAAAGAAGTGAGGTGTCTCTTTCAGACAAAACATTTTTTAGGGAAACAACATGTCTGGTTGGTAATGTTTAACTCAGTGTGTGTCTGGAAAGTTCTAGAGTGCTCACTTACTCATCCATTGCTTTGCCCATTCTTTCATGATTGCAGCAAGACTGTATTTCTGGGTCTTCCCTTTACAGTGGCAGCTACACTAGGAAAGCTGCCCTTCCTGGGGCCTTCCAAAAATCCAGTCCTGAGGGAGGATTCTTCCCAAATAGCTGCTCTCAGAAGCCTTCTTTCCTAGTCTTTATTAAGAGACCAGAGGAAGATTCGAATTCTGTGAAGTGAAATTGAGAGACTCAAAGCAATTAGCAGAGGAAGCCATTGGAGGGACCTCTCAGCCTTCAGGGAGCCTTGCCTTTACCTTCCTGATCTATTATGGCAGAGCATCCCTGAACATGATCTTCACTGTTCCCCCACTTTGGTAGATAACTCATCAGGCACCCCAAAAGCTTAACACCAGTATTCCTTTGATGGAGACACCCCTACTTGACCTATGAAAGCCTCACTTCACTTCTCCCTCCCTTGCCTCCCCTGTCTCTTCCTGAACCCCTCTTCCAAGCTCACAGTGTGGAAGAAGCTGAGATCTGGGTACCCATTAAATAGCATCAACTAGTGAGCTCTTCACTACACAGGATTATGTGGAATAGACAGCTAGCCCGTTTCTGCCCGCTCCCGTTAAGTTTTATCAAAACCATGACTAATTACAATCTTCAATTTAATTACACTCCTCTGCATTACAAATTTTGATCAAATCGGTTTAATTTGGTGCAAGGAGAGTGTTTATGTCACATGAGAGCTGAGCCCACCCTGTGGCTAGGCTCCATGTCTTGCAGTCTATTGGGATGCTCTTTTACAACTTGATGGCCCTTGGACTTGCTGAAGAGCCTCCAGGCTTGGGGAATTGGCTTTTGATGCTGTGAGCACATCTGCAGGAACTGTTCTGCTTTCACACCAAAGAAGATGACAGCTGGCTGTCTCTTCCTTCTCTCAGCTTCCCTTTCCTTGTCTGCATTTGAAGCATGCCTCCAACCCCCATCAGGGAAAAAAAATTGCACCCTATCTGTCAGTAAAAGATGCAATAGTGTCTGAGTTCTGACAATCTGTTTCCACTTGGGAGAGAAAGCTCAGTATGTCAGTAACCCTGCCTAGAACTTCCCATGCTCCTTGCTTTTCAGAATTCCGAAGCAAAGAGTTTTCTGGTTACCAAGCCTGAGGCATTCATACCCTTTTCCCTATAATCTACAGTTCCCGGGCTCTACCAGACTCTACTTCACCAGCACTTTCTGGCCCCTTCCAATGTCTTTCAATTCATCCCATATAGCCTTGTCACCCTGATAATCCTTGTACCTCATATTCTCTTGTCCATCGAACTGTCTTGATAGGATCATTCTCATCCAAACTGTCGCATGTGGGTCCCTCCCAGACCAGGCCTTCCCCTGTTAGCCAGCTAGTAGAGCTGATAACTGACTGCTTCTGGCTGAATGGCTTCCTCCTCAGGATGAACTAGGAGCCTCATTTCCTAGCATGCATGCTTAGGGCAATTTGTTCTTGTGAAGCCACAAGCTAAATGTCTCCTGTCATGCTGCTGAGTCAGTTTCTACTGAAAGACAATTTAAAATCTTACTTGTATACTGCAGGGCATGATGGAAAATCCATACGACACTTCAAAGGCAAGCAGCTGAGACTGTAGCCCCAAACCTCTGGATCTCAGTTAGCTTTCTCCATTTGGGTCAGAGGTTAAACAGTTTGGAGTTGTGCTACCCACTCTGGTAAAACATTTAGCCTTTCAGTAGGACATCAACGGCCCAGATGTCTCCTCTGGGAAGGTGCCTGCATCTATGTCTGGCACCCCTTTCCCTTCACATCCATTGCCAACTGAGCAACTTTCACTTGCATGAGCTTGTATGGACAGGCTTGAAGCTAACCTGGATATGAGCCCAAACCTACTATTTCCCACCAGCACCAGCAGACCACTCTCTGTTGTCACTTTTCAGCATCTCAAAATGGTGTTAGTGTTTTTGTAGGAGCTTGATAGAGAACAGACTCCATGAGTACCTACCATCAGTAAATGTGAAGAGTGGGTGATAATGTTTCAATATGATCATGTAACAAATCTTCGTGTGCGTGTGTGCACAGGTGTATGTATGCATTGTCTAAGTGTATGTGCAGGTGCCATACACAGATGGAGACCAGAAGCTGACATCAGATATCTTCTACCAACTCTTCACCTTATTTTTGAGGCAAAAGTCTATTACTGGGCCTGGAGCTCATCATTTTGACTAGACTAGATGACCAGCAAGTCCTTAGGATCTGGCTGTCTGCACTCCTCCAGAGGTAGAGTTACAGATGCCTGCAGCTAGCCACCTAGCTTTTATGTGGGCACTAGGGATCTGAACCCAGGCCCTCATCTTTATCCAGTACCCACTGAGCTGTCTTTACAGTCTTTGACTTGTTCTTTAATGGGTAAACAGATTCAATCATAGCTTATTTTTCTTCCTTTCTTTTCATACACATATGATTTTGGTTCCTGACTGTTTGAACATGTACACTAGAATGGTCTGGGGTGAGATGAATTAAAGCTTAAAGGTCCCCCAGGACATTTTTAAGATAAGAACATTGCTAAGATCAGGCCCCTTGTGGACCTAGGAAACATTAGCTGCTAATAGAATGAACAGCAGATAGAAGGATATCATAAAAAAAATCACTCAGGGTGCAGAATCAACTTCTATGTAAGTAATAACCAAAGGTTGCAGGCATCCAGGAAGGACAGATCCCCCACTGTGGTGAAATGGACAGTCTATAGAGAGTTAGATAGGTGCCTAGGGGATTTTGAAGCCTGCTTACGACACAAACCAACTGGTTTCTCCAGAGCAGTGATTTAACATCCATTTTCCAAGAAGGCACTGACTTAAGAAGGCTCCAGTGGGCAGGGGGAGAAAGATGGGTGCTGGAGCAACTGCTGGTATGGCATGAAGCCAGGAGAACCTGCAATCAAATCCCTGAAAGGCAGCCCAGAACAGGCACATGAGTATTTATGCTGTGAATTCATTATAATAATATAATAGCTAAACCATTTATTGTGTGGCTGCTCTGTGCCTAGCAGAGCAGGATGCTAAATGCTGCACATGCATTACCACGCTAATCCATGCCACAGTCTCGACAAGGACCTTTTATTACTGCAGTTTTTATAGGTGGGAAACAGAGCTTTGAAAAGGTCAAGTAATTTGTGTAAGGTGACACAGTGAGAACGGAGAAGGCAGGGTATGCTTCCAAAGTCTGGGTATCCCATCAGGAATTTTTCTTACTCTGATTTAAAAGCTTTCATCACTATAAGATTTCCCTTTTTCTCTTCCTCCTCTGAGCACTTTCCAACTCTTTGCAGGTAGAAGTGAGATATCTAGGCCTGGGGAGATGACTCAGTGGGTACAATACTTGCTGTGCAAGCTTGAGGATCTGTGTTCGCATCCCAGGTCTCATGTACAAAGCTAGCCTTGGCAGTTCCAGCCATTCATCCCAGTGCTTAGAGGCAAAGATAGGAGGATTTCTATGCCAGTGATGAGAGGCCTGTATCAGTAAGCTCTAGTTTCAGTGAGAGATCTTGTCCTAAATGAGTAAGGCAGAGAGTGATAGTGAAAGACATTGTCATTTACCTTTGACCTGGAATATGCATGCATAGGTGCGTGCATCTACACATATGTGCATATGTCATACCGCACATACAGAAACACACAAAAAGCAAAGTTTCTACTTGCATTCTCAAAGCTTACCAGATGTTTTCTGTAATTACCTAATGGGTCTCCTTAGAACTCATTTGCCTTTATTTAAGTGTGTGTCTGTGTGTGTGTGTGTGTGTGTGTGTGTGTGTGTGTGTGTGTGTGTCTACAGTGTGCATGTGGGTGCCGGAAATGGTCATAAGTAGTTACATGTGGTCATAAGCCTTCCAACTTGAGTGCTAAGAACTGAACTCAGACTGTCTGGAAAAGCAGCACATGCATTTAACTGCTGAGCCATCTCTCCAGACTCTCAATAGTGAATCTCATAGATTTATTAATAGAAATATCTCTTGATGGATCAATACTGAGAAAATCAGGTACTACCATAGGTGGAAGGAATCACTACATGATAGCCTGGACTGATGCAGGCTGAATACAATGGTCTCCTCACTATCTCCACTGCGCTGCTTTTGTTACCCTCTTTTTCTTCTCCTCTGCTCCTGGCTTATTTGCATCCTATGCCTGGGCCTCTACACAGGTGCCTCTTCCTCCAGGGAGCCTCTGATAATTTCCACAGAATCTGGTATGTTTCCCATCCACTTACCTCACTGTATCACAATTGCTTATGGATTCCTTGGCCTTCTCCACCTAGATCATTGGTCATTGGGACCCAGGTGGTCCTCATCAAAATTACATGCAGATGTAAGTTGTATGTAATTTTGAAAAGTACTGTAATGGTTGAATGACAGACTGATGCAATGGGAGCATACCCACCCAACCTCAAAACAACAGAGAGATGGAGGAACAGAGAAAACCAATTCTCTTTGGTAATTTTGCCTACACAAGGATTGGTCTTACTTCAAAATATATCACATAGACAGAGAAACAGGAGAAAGAATAGAGCAAAGGTTGAATAATAGGTAAACGAAGACAATGACTTCATCTAAGGGTCAGGTTCAGTTAACCTTCTATTATGGCCTCAGGAGAGTTCCAGAACCTCTCAAACTTTAGGCCGGAAAGTCATAGGCCTGTCTTTGTTCCTCCTGGAAAGACTGACTGTAAATATCCTTTGGAGTATCAAACAGCACAGGCTGGGCATATGGTACATACCTGATAAGTGTTCTGTGTTATTATTCTGTCAGTGTCATGTGGTGTTGGAGTCTGTGATTCTCATCTCTTCTCATACAGACCAAATCTTCAAGCATTTCTGCAACACTGGTGTATAAATTTTATAGTCATACAACAAGCAATAGTTTGAGTAATATATGCAATTAAATAAAGTACCAAGACATCCAGGGCTTGGGAGTCAAGTTACACTCTGAGCACCAAACCTGTCCTAATTTTACCAGGACCATGTTATGAGGACACCAGGCTTCCATAGGGGCTATGAAAAACCCCAAATTGCTGCCTCTGCAATATTTCTGACTCTCCAACCTCCCTGTAATTGAGTATACACGATTAAAGATTAAATTGTAATGAATTGGGAAATTTAGATACAAATGCAATGCTTTCAAATTTTTCTCAGTCATAAATCTTTTCATGACAAGAGGGTGTGGGTGAACAGATTTCCCTCTAATATTTTAAGCCCCAAGCATCAGTATGAACAGCAAAAAGAAAAAAAAATATGCAGGCTTTACATTCAAGAACCAAGTTGGAAGTTTTGATCAAATAAATTAACAGCAAAACGAATCTGACATGTTTCATGACAAATCTTATTATCGCACCACATGGTAATTAGACAGAATGAGAAGTTCACATAATGCCTGCAATTATTTATTCATATGACTTTAGATTGTCTAATCAAGCCTTTTATGGATTTTTCTCTTTTTATTTTGTTAGCTCTGTATTTGCAGAAAGCCCCTGTGTGCTCAGACGCCACTTAAGGTTTCAATGGAATCTGTACAAATGCACAGTTAAACACAAGCACACTCCCATATGTGAGATGATAGATCTTCATGCGTGACAGTCCATGTCTGCTAATGCTCCTTCTCTGGTGCTGAACTCCAGTACCACTGGCTCCCAGACTGGGATGCCCATGCATTCTGCTATACTCTCACTCTCTCCTGAAGGAAAAGGTTACAACAGGAAGTCCTTGGACCTCATTGCATGATGTTAGGTGCTCCAACAATTTAGTGTGGTTTGAATGGGAAATATCTCCTACAGGCTCATGAGTTCAAGTCATAACTTCCCAGGTGCTGGTGCTTTTTGGGGAAGGTTGTGTATGTGTTAAGAGTCAGAACTGCTGAGTAGTATTCCATTGTGTAAATGTACCACTTTTTCTTTAGCTAAGGGGCATTTGCAGTCAAATGGATGGAAGTAGAGAAAAATCATCCTGAGTGAGGTAACCCAGACCCAGAAAGACAAACATGATATACATTCACTCATAAGTGATATTAAATGTAAAGCAAATGACAACCAGGCTACAATCCACAGCCCCAGGGAAGCTAGGTAACAAGGAGGTCCCTAAGATGGACACATGGATTGCCTTGGGAAGGGGAAAGAGATGAGATCTCCTGGGTAAGCCAGACTAGGGGTGGAGTGTAAAAAAAAGAGAGGGGATGGGGAATGGGAATGTGGGTTATTGAGATGGGCTAGTTGGGGGAGGGATGGAAAGAGAGAGGAGAGCAATGAAAGAAATATCTTGATTTAGGGGGGCATTATGGGGTTAGGGAAAAAGCTGGTGCCAGGGAGACTCCCAGAAATCCACATGATGACTCCAGCTAAGACCCTAACAATAGTGTAGTGAGTGCCTGAACTGGCCTTGTCCTATAATCAGATTGGTGACTATCCTAATTGTCATCATAGAACCTTCACCCAGTAACTGATAGAAGAAGATTCAGAGAGCCAGAGCCAAGCACTGGAGTCCTGGAGTCCAGTCAAAGAGAGGGAGGAGGAATTATATGAAAAATGAGGGGAGGTCAAGATTATGACAGGGAAACCCTGACCCGAGGTCATGGAAGCTCACAAACTCTGGAACAACAGCTAGTCAGCCTGTGTGGGACTGACCTAGACCCTCTGCATGTGAGTGGCAGGTGTATAGCATGGTCTATTTGTGGGGTCCCTAGCAGTGGGACCTGGATCTGTCCCTGGTGCATGAGCTAGCTTTTTTGGAACCCATTCCCTATGGTGGAATGCTTCACTCAGCATTGATGGGGGGGGGGCTCTTGTACTGTGTCAAATTGATATGCCAGGCTTTGTTAACTTCCATGGGAGGCCTTCCTCTTTCTGAGGAGCTGAGGAGTGGGTGGGGGAAGTACACAGGAGGTCATGATGGAGGAGAAACTGTGGTTGGCATTGAAAATAAACAAAAAATAAACAACACTTAAAAAATTAAAGGGCACATGACAGCAGGAAGGGAGGTAGGGAAACATGCTTGAATAAAGGTAAGTTATTTAACACACTCCACAACTCACTTCCCAATTGTATAATTCCCAATTATACAAAGATTCAGACGTGATGTAAATGTGTGTTTTGTTATATAGGTCTTTTACTTGTTTGGTAAGCGTTACACCAAGATACTTTATGTTGTTTGTGGCTACTGTAAAGGGTGATGTTTCTCTGATTTCTTTCTCTGTCTCTTTGTCATCTGAAAAAAGTAGGGCTACTGATTTTTTTTTGAGTTTATCTTGTATCCTGCTAGTTTGCTGAAGGTGTTTATCAGCTGTAGGAGTTCCCTGGTAGATGCAGAAAAAAATAATGGTATCTCGAAATTCGCAGGCCAGTGGATGGCACTTGAAGAAACCATCTTGAATGAGGTAACCCAGTCACAAAAAGAGGAACATAGTATGTACTTGCTCATATATGGATTTTAGACCTAGATCAAAGGATCACCAGCCTATAATTCACACCACCACAGGAACTAGGATACAAGGTGTATTCTAAGGGATTCATATAAAGTCCCTCACAGAAGCGGGAAGGGACAAGTCCCCCAGAGCACAGGGGAAGTGGGGGGGCAGCAAATGGAGAGAGAAGTAGGAGAAGACGAGGGGGTGGAAAGGAAAACATGTGCAACCAGGAAGATTGAGCCTGGTTAGGAATAGAAGACAGGAGAGAGAGAGAGAGAGAGAGAGAGAGAGAGAGAGAGAGAGAGAGAGAGAGAGAGAGAGAACATAAAAGAGAGAGCCAATATTGGTTTGAAAATAAAATTGAACACAAAGAAAGGTCTAGAGAACTACAAGACTGCCACCAACTAACAATTTGAGCTTCCGTGGAAAGGCTATCATAAGTGCCCTTCCCAGAGAGTGAGATCAACAACTAACTTATCCATGGAGCCCTCATCTAATGCCTGTTGGAAACAGGAGCAAACACCCATACAGAAACACTTAGTTGAACTAGAACCCAGATGCAGATGGAGAGGACAAGACCAGGCGGCAGAAACACTTAGAGACAGCTTATCTGAACAAGGAGGAGCTAATGGGCCACCAGACTGATAGCTGGGAAACCAGCATGGGACTGACTCAGGCCCCCCTGAATATGGGTCTCAGCCAGAAGGACTGAGCAGTCTAAGGGACCTCAGACAGTGGAGCCAGGATGTATCCCTGGTGCACAAAAGGACCTTGCTAACACATCCCCCATGGAGGGAAAACTACCTTAACCGAGAGCCAGGAGAGAAGCCCTGGTCCCTACTTCACATGACCTGTCAGGTCTACATGACCCCAACTGGATGGCATTCCCTACATATGGAATTGGGGTGGGGGGATGGGAGGGGAGGGTGTTTAGGGTGCATGTGAGAGGGCAGAGAGGGTAAAAGGGAGGGAAGGAGGGAAGGAGGGAGGAAGGGAAGGAAAAAGGGAGGAAGAGGGAACTGGGATCGACATGTAAAATAATAAATTAAATTAAAAAAATGCTTTGACTCCAAAATTTAAGTTCAAGGACAAGTTACTGGGGAAAAGGATTTCTATTTTTGTTTCCACAGAAAATAAAAAGCAGTGGATTCCTTCCAGACTAATGTGGTTTGATCAAGCCAGACCGACTAAAAGAGAGTACCAGGTGATCCTACATTCAAAACAGCTGGACAAAGCAGCCTTGCAGACTACAGCCATGATTTCTGCATCTTCTTAGAATCCCCCATGACAGCGCCCCTTACCAGCAGGAAGTAGTTTGGAAAGCACGACGCCCAAATTCCCAAAGATTGTCTATAAATGTTTTTTTTTTCCATTTAAATGGACTTGGTTATATAAAATAAAATAAAAAAATTATATACTATAAAAAAAGAAAAAAGAAATGTGTGTTTTGCCCTCCTATAAGCCCTGCTTAGCCTAAGGCATGTCAGTTCAATGACTGATGATGCAGAACTTCTATCTGATGGCTTGACTGTGCTCCTTGCCTTTCTTCCTTGTCTATACTGAGCTGGCAAAAGGAAAGCAAGGACGAAATGTGTCTATTTCTCTTCTCCCACGGCCTGCAAAGTTGTTAGGAGAACTCAGCCACACAGTTCCAAATCTTCCTCAGAAGTGAAGGGGTGTACTCCGGAGGATAAAGACATGGGCTTTGATGTAATCTGTGATCTTGAAATTTCTGCCTTTTCCAAATTCAGTGTCGAAACAAAGACACAGAGAAGGCAGGAACTGAGGCAGGAAAGAGAAGAGATCTGAGGGAGAAAAAAGGAGAAAATAAAACAGAAAATGGTAAAGTTTATTATTGGGAAGTTTGAGAGATGCTGAATATGGCCTCTGTGTATATTAATGATAGTGGTAAATTTTCTAAGTGTGGTAATTCTGTCACAATAGGAAATAATGACCTTAGATGATGGTTAGAGGTAAAGTGCTGTGATAGCTGAAGCTTGCTCACAAATGGTCCTTCAAGTGTTCACCCCACCCCATCCCCCATTCACATAGGGAGAGGTGGAGGTAGAGCAAAGAGACTAAAATGTCAATAGTGGGCTTATGTGGTTACAAATATATAACAGAAATTCTTTGGACATCATATAGCATGGAGTAGACTGAACTCAGGATAAAGCCGGGGATGCTGGAGTAGCAAGGACTCCACAGTGATGGCAACACTTGGGCTCAGAAAGTAGCAAAGATGATGATGGAGTTTGTAGAGCATGTGGCCAGTCCTTCAGACAGTATGCTAAGAGCAACCACTTAAGGGTGAGCCAGGCACCGGCCCAAGGATAGCTATTTTAAGGTAGAACATGGTCAGAGTCCATGTTTAAACACAGGGGAACATGCTTGAATAAAGGTAAGTTATTTAACACACTCCACAACTCACTTCCCAATTATTGTACATTTACAAGCCAGATCTGAGCTGGGGACCATGAATACAGGGCTTTCATACATGGGGAAGCAAAGTCAGACTCTCATGAGTAGAGATATATAACAAGTGACTGTAAGAATAGGTATAAAGTTACTGCTGTGACAAGTTAGATGGGAGACATTCAAGGTGCTTTAGAATACCATGAGGGTTGTGTCTGATTTTTGGTTATGAAATGTGGTGCTTAATCTAAGATTTGAAGGATGATGAGGTTTTTTGTTTTGTTTTGTTTTTAATGTAAGACCATGGAACATATAGGGTCATCATGGATACAAATCTTTGGTCAGTAGGAACAAAACAAAAAATCTAATATATTTTGGATATTAACCCTCTGTCCAGCATGATGGTTACCAATGATTGGAGGGTGTGCATGGGAAGGAGAGCTATCGTTCAAAAGGCACACAGTCTTGGCGATACAGGATGAAGAGGTTCTGGTGAATATAATAAATAATAAAGCAGTGCATATTTCAATATAGCAGAAATAATTGATGTTTAATATTCTTAACCACATAGATATGTTTCTTTCAGGTGATGAGTCAGTGAATTAATCTGATTTGTCCATTCTACAATGATATCCATATCAAAGCATACTGTAGTGCATAAGTTTATATAATCATTAAAAAATAAAAACACAAAACAAAATTTCTGTTTTAAGATTCCAGGGAATATGAAGAGATTTGAGGAGGAGGAAGCAGGATTACCTGAAGATAGTAAATGAGATCAAAAGAATGCTTATGAACTATAATTGATTGTAAAAGATTGTCCCTTGGGCCCTTAAGGATGCCACTCTGGCATAGAAATTAAGTTGAAGTCAGGAGCCAGTGGCATGAAGTTACAAGAAGAGGTGACAGTGGACACATATGAACCTTGTGGGGAATCTAGATAGCAAAAGTCCTGCAGAGATTTTGCTTGGCCATGGGGACTTGGGTCTTAACTAGAAGCACTGCATCTCTTTACTTACCCGCTATGCTCTGAGAACATTTCCTGCTCCATCACTGTGTGTGTGCATAAGAAATCAAGGTGGCACCCTGCCCTTAAGAAGTATGTGCTGTGGATTAATTTTCAAACTATATTTCATGGAACCCTGGCTTCTAGAGACACCTTCAAGGAGGGGCCCAGAGGCAAAGCAGAATGGGTGTTTTGGTGGCTTCTGCCCCTCTCAAAATTATCCCTAGGATTATTCTTTGATGGACATCCATATTTAGAATAGTCTTCATAAGAATACTTTGTGTTCTTAAGGAAAGAAGTTGCTGGTAGAGAATTTTTAATTCTGTAGATTAAATCTATACCTACTCTGCTGTTTCATAGTAAAAGTAGTTGTTGAGATTGTGTCTAAATATGATTCCATCTCAATAAAACTTTGTTTGCAAGAACAGAGACTGTAGTTGCTGCTTTCTGGTCTGAGCGTCTCTGAGGTGCAGCAGAGATTTTTCAATCTATTGTCTTGACAGTATTTACATAATTTAAAGCACATCATAAAACAGTATCTATATTCTGGCCCACCTCAGCTTCTCTTAGTTTCTAGCATTCTCTCATAGTTAGTTGCTTAAACAGGTATCTCTCTAGCTGGCATGCTGGTCATGGCCTGTCTTCTTCTGTCTGTCCCTGAAGTCTGCCATCCACATTTATCCTCTTAATGTGCTGCTCATTTAATTTTCCTCTCAATTTGAAAGAAAGATGCTTAAAAAATTCATCTCTCAAACCAAGCGAAAGTAATCCCTCAAAAAATATTGGGCAAAGACACATCCCCCTCATCAAAACACACTGATGGTGCTTTAGGGGAAACACTGGCCTAGAAAATTCTGATATTAGGAGTGCAGTGTCACACTGGAAATTAGGAAACAGAAAAACAAGACTTCATGTGGGAGACTCAGCCCAGTAGGGAGCCTGTCAGCTCCCTTGAAAATGCTTCCAGGCATCAGCAAAACTAAGGCCACTTTGTCAGGTCACAGCTGAACATTCCAGAACTTGGTCATAAAATAAGGAAGGGCCAGGGGAAAGAGCCTGTCCACACCTAGGAAAAAAATACACTGTCGCTTTGGGTTTAACATAGAGGAAGGAAAGCACTGTAGTTTGTATCTTGAATGTTTTCCAAGGCTCCTGTGTCAAGGACTTGATTCCCAACCTGTGCCACTATTAGGAAGATGGTAGAGCCTTTTGGAAACAAGACTTAGTGGAAGGAAGGAAGGAAGGAAGGAAGGAAGGAAGGAAGGAAGGAAGGAAGGAAGGAAGGAAGGAAGGAAGGCAGGCAGGCAGGCAGGCAGGAAGGAAGGAAGGAAGGAGAAAAGGAAGAAAGGTCATTGAAGTTCTATGCTTAATGGCAGTATCAGGACTCTTTTTCCCTCCCACCCCTTCCCAGCTGCTTTACCATCTGTTTCACACCACACTGATGCTCTGCCTGGCTATAGGTTCTAAATAAGAGCCAAGCAACCATGAACTTCTGCATCTACAGAGCAAAACAAACCTTTCTTCCTATTAAGCTGATTATCTGAGGTGTTTTCTTACAGTGGCAGCAAGCTGACCAACACAGGAAACAAAGACTTGCTGGCCTGGATTGTGATGGCTGCCCAGACTGGGATGTGTCTCTTGCCTTTACTTTTCCTTACTGACCTGATTCAGGATGGCATTCTTCTGCTGAGAATTTTAAAGAAAGCTTGATACAATGGCGATGATGATGGCAACAACAACAAAAACCATCATGAAAACAAATCTGTATGAAGATAAAAGCTGGGAGCCAGCACAATGGCTCAGTGGGCACAAGTTCTTGCTTTGCAAACCCAGCAACTTGCACCTAATCCCCCACACTCATGCAAAAGTAGGAGAGCCCCTTCCACAATGTTGTCCTCTAACCACCATACCTGCACCATAGTGTGTGCACAGCAGGTAAAAATATATATGTATATACATACATACACACACAGACACACAGATACACACACACACACACACACACACACATATTGCAAATTGTAGGAAAAGGCTATGAGGACAAGAAAAAGGAAGAGGTTTTGGTAGCGGGCCATGGGCAGTAGGCAAGACTTTGGGGATGTGTGGTTGGCCTGGCCAGTAGGAAGGAGGCAAATGGATAAGTTAAATAAGGAGGAAGAGCAGGGGGAGAAGAGGAACATCCAATTCCAAGACATGCAGGGCTGAGAGTGAGAAAGAGGCCTGTGCAGTCCTGCTTTGCCCCTAGTCCCCAGCCTCTGTGACTGCTTGGTCCACTGATTTCTGTATGTTTACTATGCTCACAGAGATCACAGACGTTAGTGAAACAGGGTCCCATCACCCCACCTGTGAACTCTCATTCAGTAATAGCCTAAGGGTATTCCCATATACACACAGTAGATTTGAACCCTTGTGACCACACAGAGAACCACTAACCGCCCCCCCCCACCCCAACACAGCATACTCCTTGTGGCTCACTGATGGGCTTATTTAGATGGGAGCTTCCGGGTATGGGAAGGCCATCCCTACACTAAATAATTGTGACTTCTAACATCTAAGCTCCCACAGCTCTTCTTAATTTGATCCACATAGCTCAATGGGGTAATGGATACAGGCTATCTAGTCCCTATTTCATGGAGCGGGCTCTGAGCCTCCCAGGAACATTACTGAGGATCATGTAGCTAATAAATTACAGGGGAAAGAGTAGAAGGCAGAACATTAGATACATCATCACCTTGCTACCTACTGATATAGCGGAGCCCTTAAGAGCAGTGGTTCTCAACCTTCCTAATGCTTGCCACTCTTTAATACAGCTCCTCACGTTGTGGTGACCCCTGACCACAAAACTGTTTTCATTGCTACATCGTAACTGTACTTTTGTGCTGTTATGACTCATAATGCAAATATCTGATGTTTAGGATATCTGATATACAACCCCTGTGGAAGGATCATTCGAGCACAAAGGGGTTGTGACCTACAGTTCAAGAATTGCTACTCAAGAGGGACAGACAGGGGCTGCAGGGTTAGTGGCAGGCTGACCTGAGTTGTCATTGGCTCTGTGACTTTTACTTCATAGTGCCACATTATCTCCCCCCACCCCTCAGTGGTCAAGGTTAGATTTGACACAGTTGGTTTTCAAACAGCAAATTTCCTGGCTCCAGCCCAAATGTGCTGGATTATGGGATCTCTGAGGGTGGGGTCTGGGAAGCTGGAATTGTATAAAGGCTCAGCATGTGGTTCTGATGGTCGAAGGTTTGCTAACAATGGAACAAATGGAGCAATGCCATCATAGAGGCATTTGTGCCCAAGCTTCACTCCAACAGCCAATGGACTCAATTCCTAGGGAAGGACATGCAGGGCTTAGGTCCTGCCCTTTCCCCACTCATACCTCTGCTCCCAATTCTCCATCTTCCTCTACCTCTCACGTAGCCCAGACCAGCTTTCAATCCCTTTCATAGCCAAGGATGACATTGAACTTCTAATTCTCATGCCTCTACCTTCTGCGTGTTGTGATTACAGACATGCCTCATTACACCTGGTTTATGGTGTGCTGGGATTGAACTCAGGGCTTTATGTATGCTAGGCAAGCACTCCACTAAGAAGCCATATCCCCAGACCTCCTTTCTCTTCTCTTTTCCATCCACCCCCTCTTTTGGTGAGAGGGGATCATTAGCAATATCTCCCCAGAGCAGATAGAGGCAAGACAATTTAAATTAGTGTTTCAATTTGAGACTGCCTCTGATGGTTTCTGTAAAAGGAGAATGAAAGTCTTTCCTCCATCTCCAACTCACATGCCCCCTATAAGAAACCTGAGTGTAAGAGTGTGATTCGGAAGTCTAATTTTTTTTTAAATTCCAAATTGAAGGAACTGCAGTAGACACTTCAAGCACACACCTGGCATGATTGCTCATTCAGTGAGTGTTCTGCATAGGAGAGATTGACCCGTTCTGAAAATAGAATCCAGCAGTACAAAGGAATAAAAAATAGTCTCACATATTGTACACAATGCAGTGTGGCTTCTGGTATTTTCATCACCAATCAGACGAGGTTTGTCACCATCAGCCATCTGCTTGAGTCATAGGCCGGCTGCAATGGCCATGACTTCCAAGGAGTGTCCCAATCAACGCTCAGGCTGCTGGAAGAGTCACAAAGCAGGGAGCTGGCTGTGACCTGCAAGTGGCATCCTGTAGCGTCCTCGGGGCCCCAGTCACAGGTTACGTCAGTAAAACTCGCCTACACACTTTGGATCCTTAATGAGAACAAGTGACGATGACATCAGGGGAAGGCTGCTGCATTTGTTCTCTTGGTGATGTTCTGTATTTCTAAGTGGTCTCTGCAGTGTCATTAAAACCACAGAGTCTCCACACCCCCTTTTGATTCCCCACATCCTAACACAGGCTTCTGAAAAGAACATATGAGTATATCAGCATGAGATTTTCCTCCAGAGAGTCAAAGAAATCCTCACATTCATTATTGGCCTTACATCCAAGGACAAGTCTCATTTTTCTTTTCCTGTTCATTTTTTAACAATCAATGTACAAAATCCTTCCACTCAGATAGTATTTTCTGAGTCTGAGTTTGTAGTTTGACTACCGAGTTCATAATTTTATTTTTCAAACTCTTTGTTCTGTTGAATTTAATCCTGTCACCAGACGATGAGCAAGCAGGAAACTGGCCAAGCCTGGGTGCACACACTCCACCCATGAAGATCTGTGATCTGAAATGAGATCTAAAGTAACATTTTGGGACAATCAGAGCTGGGGAGGTGACTCTATGGATAAAATGCATGGGGGCCTGAGTTCAGATCTCCAGCACCCACATAAAAAGTCAAACGTGGCAATCTATGCCTGGGACCCCAGGTACTGTGTGTGGCACAGACAAGAGGGTCTGTCACAGGTACCTGGTTTTGCCAAATCAGTGAACTCAAGTTTCAGTGAGTGACTCTGTCTCAAAACATATTGAAGAAATCTTCCACGAACCTCTGGCTTCTGTGTGGGCCTATACACGTGTGTGTGCACACACATGCACACAAGCACACACGCATGCACACACACACACACACACATACACACACACAGTTTTGTAAAATTTAAAAAGAAGAAACAAATGGCTGGTGTTGACAGAAGTGTCACAAACCTTCTGGTAACACAAAGTGTGCCACATAGAACAGTGCTGATCTCAGGGTGTTGGAATCCATCCTTCAAATGTTCTCTGGCACCCGTGTTGTATAGAGCAAGGTCAGAAGAGGTGGGGGAGTCTAGCAGCCATTTCTCTAGAAAACCATCCCAGATTTGTGGGAGGAGGTCACGGAACAAGCATAGGGCGGGTTCGCTTCAGGGAAATGGCCTGCCTCACAGAAGACAACACTATCACCACTGACACACTATTCTCCAGCCAACTTGGAGCCAGGCACAGAATTTGAACTTGAAACTGGCTGGCCTTGGACCAGCCACTGAAGCTGCTATGTCCTCAGGCCGGCACCACCAGGGGCAACCGGGATCTCGTCCCATGTGGGGGCTGTGGTATAGCCAGTCTTGTACTTCTTTTTCTTTGGAAAGAAACAATTCCAAAGTCTATCCCAAGTCAAAAGCCAGATCTAATCTTTTTTTATTACTATTATTTCTTTCTGGTAACCATCTAGAGGCGAAGGATTAGAAGCACAAAATATCAACTGTGCAATTTTAACTGTTTTCAAAGGAAGATAAAATAAATGTCAAGTCCAACAAGGTCACTTGCCCCTTCAGCAAATAATTGTCTCCACAAGCCTCTTTTGATGTGTTGAAACTGAATCAGATTGTTAATGTCCTTCATTGAGTGGAGGACTCAGGGTTTTTCAATGTTATACAGTTTAAAATCCAAAGCAAGACCGCAGGCGTTAGTCACCCTTTCTGGGTAATCACCCCAAAACAGGGGAGGCCTTTCCAGTTGTCCTTTGTAAAGGTTGACAGAGGTGTCATCTCTGGCCACCTCATAGACTCTCTCTGGCACAGTTTCTATTTTCTGTAAACTTTCATGCTCTGCGAGAACCTTGAATTTAAGGTTAAGAAAACCTGACTATTTCCAATGTGTTTTAATTGGGACTCTTTAACTCAGATCAAAATGAAACACAGAGTTTATTATAGGGGCACAGGAAAAGAACCCCCAAATAAAAGCACAAGAGGGACACACCCTCTTGTGTGCACTCCAAGGTGGAGAGCCATTGGAACCAAGTTTGTCATCTGTATTTACTGCATGGTCTCTCAACTATGCCTATCTGGAGTTGGTTTATTACTCTTCTCCCCTCAGAGGTGATTTCTGGCTATTTTAAAGATGGCTGTTCAATAGCCCTCAGGTCCAGAGAACCACAAAAGAAAATCCTAAATTCATTATGGAGAAATAAGCTCATTGTAGACCTTCATCAACAAAGAAATAGTCACAAGGCACGGACATGGCTGACAGGACCTCCTGTTGAGTTGTGTAGGGGGACTCAGGAATGGGTTTAAGATGTGAGTAGATGTCCCCATGTATTCCTACTTTAGAGACCTGCTTGTACCCAATAAATTCTAATACTCTGGAATCAAGAAATTGACAAGTGTACATTATCCCAGAGCCAATTCCATATCCATGTTAATAGCCGTGATTTTTCACAGTTGCCAAGACAGGAAGTCTGCCTAGATGCTGATCAACAGATGAATGGATAAGGAAAATCTGGGATATATGCACAATGGATCTAATACAACCGATGAACCAATGATGATAAAATTATGGCAAATAAAATTATTTTATTTGCAGAAAAATGGACCTGGTGAGCAGCATTTTAAGTGAATTGGGTCAGATTCAAAAAGACAGATGGAGAATCTAAGTGTGTGTGTGCACGATGTATGCAGACAGATATGATGCTGGGGAAGGAGCTGAGAGTTCTCCATCTTGATTGCAGGCAGCAGGAAAAGAATGCCATACTGTGTGCAGCTTGAGCATCTGAGATCCCAAAGCCCACCCCCAGTGACTATTTCCTCTGACAAGGCTACACCTACTCCAACAAGTGCCACTTTCTATGGACCTAAGGTGGGGGGGGGTGCCTTTTCTTTAGAACTAACACAGTCATTACAATCAAAAATGTTCTATACATTGCCCCCAATGTCCCCTGCTTAGGGCAAGATGGCCTACAAAGAGGGGACATTAAAACTATATCCAGAGTTCAAAACAATCTACCTGGAGAAGATTAATTGAAAGGAAATATTGATGTTTTGAAAGATAGAAAAAGCAGTAGCCTTGGTAGGAGGGAGGGTGGCAGAGCCTGTTTTTTAGCTCACAGGGTCAATTGTTTGCCATGCCAGTCCTTGCAGAAATACGTTGATGCCTTTCCCTCGAAGTTCTGTTAGGCAACCTGTGAATAGTATTCTCTGATTAGCAAGTTGAGTGTTTTTCCTGGAGATTCTAGTGTATTTTATTTTGTTAGTACATTTTCAGTATAGTCAAGGCCCCGAGAAGTCTTGGGACAAGAGAATATTTTAAAGTTTATTTTTATTTTATGTGTATGGGAGCTTTGTCTGCACATATGTATATGTACCATGTGTGTGCCAGGCACCTGAGGGGAGCAGAAGAGAGCATAGGATCCTTTAGGACTGGAGTTACCTGTAGGCCTGAGTTGCTGAGAGCTGGGAACCAAGCCCTTGTTCTCTGCAAGAACAGCAAGTTGTCTGAACTGCTAAGCAGTCTCTGCAGCCCTGGGTGCTTTGATTTAAATCCTGGTTTTACCCCTCTCTGGCTGTTTGTCATGGAACTGCAATGCAATCTATGAACAGCTGGGTCTGTTGCCTTGTTGTAATAGCCCCTGTGTGGGAGGGTTTCTAAGGTCGTTAGATGAGATGGGGCATCTACAGTTCTCAGGAGATGTGTTTCAAGAGTACTCCATGGGGCAGTGTGTTTCAAATGCAGTATTTCTCCAGAAGATCTCATCCCCAGGACTGTTATCATTCTGAGAATCACATGTTAGAAAGTTCCACTGAGCAGATGGACCACTCACCTACCAGAATCTAACTTGACATCTGTAACATACAGCATCTTCTTGACTCCCAGGAAGTTGTAAAGGTGACATAGTCTATGAGTGGAAATATTTAGGAAAAGAATCTTCAAATGCACTGTATGGACGCTATTAGGAAAGCTCCCAGCAGCCACCTACAGGCCTCTCATTGCTGGTAGAATCCTGATTTGGCTCAGCACATTTTTTAGTTACAGCAGGGGTCTTGATGAACTCTAGAATAACCTGGAATGCTTGTGGAGGATTATCTTGACTAAGTTAATTGATATGGGAAGATCTCTCCACTGTGGGTGGTATTATGTCATGGGCTTGGGGTGTGTGAAATGAATAACCTGGACTGAGCACATTCACTCTGTCTGTTGACTCAATGTGACCTCAAGCTCCTGCTATTGTAATTTCCTCACTGTGATAAACTAGAACCTAGAACCGAGGGCTAAAACAAACCCCATTTCCTTTAAGTTTTCATCAGGATTTAAAAAAAAATTGTACCGGCTTGGAAAACAAAACAAAACTAAGACAGTGTTGTTTTAAGGCAAGTTAGGCACTCTTTCATATTCACTGATTTCCTTCCATCTCTTGTTTTCATTTTTATCCAGAGGATACCCTGTGAGCCCTAGTTCAAGCTACTACTGTATGCTATTAAGTCAGTTTAGGGTCTGTAATCATTACTTTTCTCATTGCACTACCAAAGTACACAAAAAAGCAATGTAAGGGGTAAAGGATTTATTTGGGCTCACAGAGGAGCCATGATCCATCAAGGTAGGAAAAGCATGGTGGCGTGGTGGCAGGACTACAGGGATGGTCATCATATCAAGTCAGCAGGCAGGCAGCAGAGACTGAACAGGAACTGGGTCTGGCTATAAAACTTGAAGCCCCTCTCAGCCAGTGGTTCACTTCCTCCAACAAGCCTCTACTCCCTAAAGGTTTCACAGTCTTTCCAAATACTAGATGAAGACCACTAGACCACTAGATGGAGACCAAGGATTCAAACATGAGGTTAGAATGGAGGGGGACTACATGTAATAAACAAACCGCATCAGACTCTTACTTAAGTATTTCAGTCTTTATAAAAAGCACAGATGAATGTAAAATGCCCATAGCGATACATTTTTTCATTCTTTCTGCCTTGAAAACAGATGTGATGTGTAGAGCTAGAGCATCCATATTATGATAGTGAGGTATTGGGCAAAGAGGCATAGTTTTGAGAGTTAAGGATAGTGGACTAAATAGAAAGCAAAATTTTAATAGCATTGCTGAGTTGATGAGTCATGCCCACTAACTGATTGTGGGCTTCTTGTGAGGTGGGGGATAAATAGCTTATTGTCTCTCTAATTGTTCATCTGATGTTCTTAAGTTCATTAACAAAAACTTTCTGACTATTGTGATCCAGCACCAATACAAGAACTAGTTAGTACAAATCTTTCACATTAGTTTCTTTTAAACCACAGTGTCTGCAAATTACGGCTGTGAAACTGTGAGCGCTTGCCAGAATCCTTGAGAAACCTTAAGAATATTTACCATATATGGATGTGAGAGGGATAGAATACTGTATCTTCTCCCCAAAATCTGAGGAACTCAGAAAAATGTATTGATTTAGTTCCTATCCCTTTCCTCTGCATCATATACATACCTTCTCTATGATTTCATGAGTTGTTGTAGATGATGATACGCACATCCCAGTAAGGGCTTCTTCTGAGTTTCTCAGGCAAATGTTCTTGCTTGTCTCTTCACCACACACATGACTTGTCAAGCTGAAGGAGGCACACTATTAGGAGGTCTCTTACAGGAAGCCTCTTTCTCAGCAGGTGTACCTGTCAATCAAAGATGCAGGCAGGACTGAATTGAAAATAATTTTCTTATTTCGACTGTAAAATCGGACTGTCTGGATTCTACATGTTACTTGTTGGTAAGGATCATGTTGAGAATTTTGCTGTTGCATTTATGAACAATAATATTAGGCTCTTTTTCTTTCTTGTGATGCCATTATATAGTTGTCATTTGGGGTAATTCTGTTCTCATAAAATGAGATGGGAAGTGTTTCGTTTTCTTTTGGAGATCCTGAGCGGAATTGGTATTAATTTTTTAACCGTTTGGTAGAATTCACTGGTGAATCTACCTGGATATGGGTTTTTGTTTGTGGTAGTTCCTGTAGGTTTTAATTCATTTCCTTTCTTGCCATAGATCTATTCAGACTAATTCTCCTTGAGATGGGTCATGACATTTCAGCATTTCCTGGACTATGTCCATTCCATCTAAGTTTATCTAATTTACTAGAATATAGTTATTCATAGTGTCTCATTTTAATTCTTTTGATTTCTAAGGTTAGTAACAGTGTCCTATCCTGAATTATCCATTCCAGTAATGAGTCGTCCCAATCCCCACATCAACCTAGATAAAAGTTTATCAATTGATGTTTCAAAGGATTCGCCTTTGGCTTTGTGGCTTTTTCTCCATTGTTTGTCTCTTCCAATTTTCTTGACTCCCACTCCCGACTTTAGTGTGTTCTCCCTTCTGCTCTTTGGAAGTTTAGTTTGCTTTTATCCCTTGATGTCTTAAAGTAGATGGATGGGTACTTACCTGAGATTTCCCCTTCTCTCTTACAAATATGAATTTTCCTCTCAGCACTGCTTCAGTGCATCTCCTAGGTTTTTGCCAATTTCATCTTTGTTTTCATTCTTTTCCAAATACTTCCTGAATTTATTTTGTGTGTGTGTGTGTGTGTGTGTGTGTGTGTGTGTGTGTGTGTGTGTTCTTTGATCCACCAGTTTTGAGAGGGTTTCAGTTAATCTCTGCATATCTGTGGAATTAACTTCTCCCTATCACACTTTCCTTACTTGATTTATATAAATAGACTTTCTTTATTTCTATATGTGCTCAGGGATTTAAATGTTGGTTTCAAATAATTTCCAACGGTTTCCCTGGGAGGTAGGTTCATGAAGATATCCTATCGTTATGTTAGAAATCAACCTCATGGGCTGATTTGTATATTTTTTTGATAGTTTTTAATCTGTGACATCTGATACTCTGGGCTTAGATTGTTTTCAAACACCTGCTTTTATTCTTCTATAAACCCAGTATCTTTTAAAGTAGTAATTAGAAAATCTGAGCATCTTTGTATCATTATTGACATACTATTTATTCATGCATTAAATAAATTCATGTCAAATGTGCAGACATCTTTAGCATTGCTTAGATGGCACTTAGCTTAGAGTCTCTCTCTCTCTCTCACACACACACACACACACACACACATGAAATTAGTGAGTGATAACATGCAATAAACAAATAGAAAGATGAACAAACTAGAGATGTTGGTAACTGCTGCAAAGGTAGCAGGGTTAAGTATGAGGCCACAGAAGGCGATGCCAAGGTACCGATGGTGAAAATATCAGGAAGCTCAGTCAGGCAAGGACCCATATGACAGATCATGGAGTGAAGTGGAGGCCTTCCGTGGATTTGTATTTTAACCTATGTGCCATGGGAATCCAGTAGAAGGTCTTAAGCAGAGAATAGGAGCTGTGACACAGGGAAACCATGGGAAGCATTTTTTTTTTTTTTTTTTGATGTTTAAGCCTTGAATTTCTTATGGTAGAAGTTTTCATGGATTCTTGGTTCACCAAGACCAGCTATACACTTGACTTCTTCCTGTCATTTCCCAGTTTCAGTCTTCCACAGACTCCTCTCAGTTCCCAGGAAGAGAATGGCAGGGTGACCTTCACTCGTATGCATAAAGCTTTCTTGATTCTGTTCTGTGCTGTCTGGTTTCCTCTCCCCACACCTTTTGTACGTGCAGGTCTTCCCAACTGCAAAGCCTTTTCAACATCTGTGATCACACATCTCCTGCCTGGCCCCTGACCTGGTGCCTGAAGACTTGTCTCAACCTGATTCCATAGTCATTACAGAAGCTAGCCACTGCCTGTCAACCACTCTGATTGAGATTCTCCGACTCTACAGAGTCCCCAGTTTGAGGAATAAAGTCTCTAAAAACAAGCACCTCAGTGTCTCCAGTGGAAGGCTGGACTAAAATACCACTGCATCCCTTCTGCATGAAAACATCTTCTTTGCTTTCCTTTATGTGGCTTCCTTAAAGAAAAGCATGCCCAGGCCAGCACTTTCCCCTACTTGGTCTGTGATGATACTTCACAGTAAGAAAAGCTGCCTGGCAATAGAATGCGGCTGTGAAGTCATGAGTCCACATCTTGGCTCACCCACTTCCAGTGGATCTTTGGACCACGTGATTTCTCAAAAGAACAAAAACAATAGCCCAGCAAACACAAAACAAACAAATAAACAAAAAAAAAAACACAATGAAAATAAAGATTCCCCCAT
Source organism: Phodopus roborovskii (assembly GCF_943737965.1). Classification (NCBI taxonomy): domain Eukaryota; kingdom Metazoa; phylum Chordata; class Mammalia; order Rodentia; family Cricetidae; genus Phodopus; species Phodopus roborovskii. The sequence continues at coordinate 34,846,778 of NW_026126407.1, read as the reverse complement.
GTCCATGTTACATAAAAGAAAATGAAAGGAATAAAACAGTAAAAGTCCCATTGGCTGTTATGAGCATTAAATAATATGTGTCATATAGAAGAGACTCATTAAGTTAGGGATTTCATCACATAAGGAAGAGTGACTAGGGCTAAAGAGATGGCTCAGTCATTAAAGGCTAGTCTCATAACCAAAAATATAAGAAAATCTGAGTAAATACGTTCATTGATATTTAAGTATGACAAAAGCATGAGATGAGGGTGCACACTTGTAACCCCAGATCCAGGAGAGAAGGCAGGAGGATCATGAATTCAAGGACATTCTGGACTTCATAATAAAACCCTTGAGAGAGAGGAGTGAGCAGAGAAAGAGGGGGAGGAGAAGGAGAGGGAGATTGGGAGGGAGAGAGGGAGGGAGAGAGAGAAATAGAGAGAGGGAGAGAGAGAGAGAGACTGTCCCCCACAATCCACTCCAATGTAATGCCATGACTTTGCCTGAAAACTAGGGCACAGAATTTAAGGACAGATGCCAAGGCTGATGAGAAATGAGGATTAGGGAAGCTTCTGGAGGCTTTGAAACACAATCTCATCTCAAGCCCCAGGCAGACAGCAAGGCTAGGGAATTCAGCTCACCCACTCTACCTAGAAACCTTTGGCTCAGATTGTCTTTGGCACCCAAAGGGATAGGCTACAGAAGTGGGCTTGCGGTATAGACATTGGCTGACATGTATTTGTCACACCCACAAAGCACAGTGGAGAAACAGAGCATGGAGCAGCAGACACATTAGATTCTGGGTTAGACCCGCTGTAAGTACTTTCTCTCTAGTAGGTTTCTGTAAATTCTCTTTCCTCTGCTGTGGTAACTTCTGGTCTGTACAATGAGAAACAGCACAAATTGTATTAAAAGCCATTTCAGCTCCAATATTCTATGATGGTGGAAATATAGCTGTCCCCGACTCCCCAGATTCCTCAGGAAGAGATTTGGCCACCTAAAGTAGGATGTGGCTAGAGAAAAGCCTTGCGGAGTCTTGGGATCTGCAACAGTCATGTTCATCCATATGTACAAGCATACTCCTGGCAGGATTACACAGAACAACCCTAAACTCTGAACAGCCCATGTGTCTGCTTAGAATAAAATACTCACATGAGTCTTGGTACTTCCACAAGATGAAATACTGTAGCCACAACAAAGAATGAACAACACCTATACACGGAACCATGAATACATCTCACTAGCATGTTGAGCGAAAAATGTCAGACACAGAACAAATAGGTGCTATTCCATTTATATGAAGGTTTAAACAATGGGGATAAGTCAGTTGGAAACCAGGAGAGTGCATATCCTTTTGGGAGGAGGGGGGGTTAACATCAGAGAGAACAACATGAAGTGCTTTCATTGGCTGTAAAGTTCAGCTTCTGCGAGTCTGGCTTAGGCAGGTGAGTTAATTTCATGAATACTAATGGAGTTGTACATGACCGATTTCCCTGTACGTTACACTTCAATAGGTTTGCAAGGAAATAAAAACTTGAATATGCAAATCTTGTTTGGAGTGCACATCTCCCTTGAGGACCGAAGAGTCACATTCTTGCAGGAGATTCATATCTCCATCCAACTTCTCAATGTTGAGGGGAAATGGCCCATTCTGATGTGTTAAAGTGAATGCCCTTGGTAATTCTCAGTCGCTCTTCTTGCCCTTGTCTCCCCTGGACAGTCCCATCCTGTTGCTCTCAGATGTGATGTTAGTTAAGCCAGTGTGGTGATGGTGGAGAGCAGCTGTCCAGGACAGTCGTACGACTAGAGAGGGCTGTGCTGATCAACACCATAGCTAGTCTCCCAGGCCCCTTCTTTCCCTCTTATATGGACATCTCTGTCAGGCTTCCCCTGAAACCCAAAGTCAAACCATAACTGACTTTTTTTTTTTTTAAAGCAATGAAGACCAACGCAGGTGTGGCAGAGAAGGGTGATGTTCTGTTTTAAAAGTCTGCTTGTCACAACTCAGAATCACTCGAAAAAGGAGTCTCATTGGAATCCTGTGGACCTTCAGGAGAACTTGTGAGCTAGTCCATGGGGAAATGTCTGTATTGGAAACTGAAGTGGGAAGGATGACCCTGGTATGGGCAGCACCATTTTATGGATCCTGGGCTGTATCTGAGTAAAGACAGATAGTTGAGCAGCAACCAGGGGCTATTTTATTCTCTTTTCTCTTGGCTATGGGTATGACATGGCTAGCTGCTTGAGCTCCTGCTTTGATATACCTAAAGTGATCAACTATAGCCTGAAACTATAAGCCAGATAAACCTTTTCCTCCTTTACATCCATTTTCTTTTTACTTTTGTCAAGCTGTTTGTCACAGCCACAGAAATGAAACTAGAATAAGAGGGAAGGTAGAGCCTCCAGAAAACACCAGGAGAAACTCACAGGTCGGTATTAGCAAATCATAAGCTTCTTGTCACTAGATAAACATGGTGCAGTAGCCTAGAAAATCTGTGTGTGGGAGGAGGCGTCTCAAAGGAGGAAGAATAAGACACTTCTTGGGGGTAGGATGGGTAAGGAAAGAGCAAGATAAAAGGGTTAGTATATTAACTGCCTAGGGCTACCATAATGATGAACCATTTAGTGGTTCCTTGACACAGTTGTATTCTCTCAGGGTTCTGGAGGCTACAAGCATGAAGTTAAGGACTTGGTAAGGTTGGTTTCTTCTAGAAGCCTTCAGGGGAGGGTTAGTAACATACCTTTCTCATGGCTCTTAGTGAATGCTGGAAATCTTCAGCATGCCTTAGGGGGTCACTTTGTTGTCCTCTTATATGTCCTGATGTATCCAAGTTTCTTCCTTATATAAGGGTACCTGTTGTTGAATAAGCACATGCCTAAACCCACTCTAATTTCAGTTTTGCTTAATCACATCTGTGTACTAGTTTTCTAAGGCTACCATAACAAAGCTCCATGTGTTGGGTGACTTAAAAAGAAAAGATTTATTTGTGGGTAGCTCTGGGAACTGTTTAACCTGTCAGTAGGACTAGCTCTTCCCAACAGCTATGAGAGAAGATGTGCCACAGGGTTCTCCTTGGCTTACAGGTAGCCATCTTCTCACTCTGCCTCTTTAATTAACTTTCTCTCTGGCTAAATCTAATATATGTATCTCTGTAAAAACTTTACTCATTTGGAAACTAAGATCCAGTGTATTTGGTATGTGTGTTTGTGTGTGTTGGGGGTGATGATTCAATACATATGAATTAGTCTGGATTCTTCAGAGCAACAGAACTGCTAGGGTTACTATTGCTATGATGAAATACCATGGCCAATAGCAGCTTAGGAGGAAAGGGTTTATTTGGCTCATACTTCCACACCATTATTAGGTGTTAGGACAGGAACTCAAACAAGGCAGTAGCTGATGCAGAGACCATGGAGGAGTGCTGCTTACTAGCTTACTCCTCATGGCTTTCTCAACCTGCTTTCTAATAGATCCCAAGACTACCAACCCAGGGGTAGCACCACCCATAATGAGCTTGTACCTCCCCCATCAATGACTAATTAAGAAAATGCTCTACAACTTTGCCTACAGCTCATCTAATGGAGGCATTTTCTCAATGGAGTTTCCCTTCTATAGTTGTGTCAAGTTGACATAAAACTAGCCAGACTACCAGCAATGGCTGTCTCACAATGGAGAAGTCAAGCTTCTAGTAGGTGCTCAGTCTACCAGACTGATGTCTCAGTATTCCTAGCCTACACTGAAGGCCTGGAAGGTTCCTGTGGAGCTGTCAGTCTGTGTTGGAAGCTCAAAAAAGCTGGTTCTAATATCAGTAAAGGATGCTGAAGCAACAGGACAGATGGACTTGTCAACAGGAATGAGGGCAAGAGAGCAAAAAGCAAAACTTTCTTTTTTCATGGCCTTTTCTCTGTACTGCCACCAGAAGGTACCACCCACATTTAGGGTGAGTCTTTCTTTTTCAAATAATCCCAACAAAAACTTTCCCGTGGAAGTGGCCAGGGATTTGCATTTTAGTCAATTCCAGATAAAGTTAGGTTGACAACTAACATTAGCAAAACAATCTACAAAAAAAAAAAAAAAAACAAAAAAACAAAAAAACTCTATATCATATGTTAATGACTGGTAGTGAGAGTCAGGCTGCAACCTTGCTTTCAGAGGAACATAATTCAAACTATAGCATTCAGTTTCCAAGAACCTTGGGAATTTCCAGATCAGGTGATAAATTCAGGGACCCTGTGACTGAGCTCCCATAATACGCACTAAAACTGGTTATGTATCTGCCACTAGCTGTCTGTTCCCCTCATTGTTCACAGCAGTGAGCTCTTCCAGGATAGGGACTGTGGTGGCTAGTGCTGATCATCAACCTGAAAGAATACAGACTTGTTGTTAGGTGGGCTTCTGGGCATACCTATTGGGATTACCTTAACTTTATTAACTGAGGGGGGAAGACTCATCCCCTGGTGGATAACGTCATTCTCTGGATGTGATGCTGGACTATATAGGTGAGAAAAGAGACCTGAGTTGCAGTATGAATTCATAACTCTCTGCTTCTTGACTGTAGATATGATATGATCAGCCGCTGCCTCTCTGACTTCCCCACCACAATAAACTGTAACCTCAACTATAAAACAAAAACAAGCCTTTCTCCTTGAAGTTGCTTTTCTTAGGATTTTTTTTAAACAACTGCATCAGGAAAAGTAGCTAAGTTAGGGGACTATGGCTTACTATCCCTTGTTGCATTTCCAAATTAGGGGTTACTACATTTTGGATATTCAATAGGTATGTCTTGGTCTCAGCTGGATTGCTTGACTATCACTTACAAAAATTATCTAGTTTCGTATTATACTATCAATCATGAGCTAATAAGCAAGCCAAACATGCTGTTGGATGACTGTGTAAATTACAAGATCATGGACAGTCAGAATCAGGGTACCCTAGATATTTTCTCATCTAGCAGTGGCACTTGGCCATCATGCATCTCACCATTCCTGCTTCTGCACCTGTGGCAGACATCACAAATCTATCATGGCATTCTTCCCCAGTAAGCTGGAATGCAGCTCCAGAATACTAAGATGAAAACCAAAACATGGAAACAATTTTTCTATTTCCTAGGCGGTTCAACACCATGCCTTCCGACAGATGAGAAAATCAAAAACCATTATTAGGAAATTCATCCAAGTGGAAGCAGAGATGGTGGCCCTGTCTCTTGACCTCTAGGACCATGTTTATTCTCCCTCTATCCCCACAAAGCTCACACCACTGATTTGTATTCCATTAAGCAATGCTGAATCACACAGTAAGAAAGAAAATCATCCTATTTTTTAACCTTCTGATCACGTCATAGAAAACATCCCAGTTTGATGATGTAGGGTCTTGAAAGCACTAATTCTGCTTGTTTTTAATGAAAGTGTAAGCCCAAGACCAGAGTCTCCACACAGTAGCATCTACTTTGAATTTAATGACACTTCATTTTCCCTTTATGCTTAGAGTAACCATCTAGCTACGATAAACTTCCCACATGTGGCAGTAATAAAATATTCCTTCTTAAATAAACTCAGAAATGATTTTTTCAAAAGCCAGTGCAGGAAGAAATATTAAAGATAATATAGGTAGCACAAAGATGAGGCAAAATTTAAAAAAAAAAAAGTCAAGAATATCCTGTACCACCAAGAGCATATCCTCATTAGAGGCTCCTCAACACTCTTTTTAGGACAAAGGTCTCTTTTCCCCTCTTCTCCAGGAAGGCATTCCCATTTGCCTTGCCTCCTGTCCCTTCCATTTCCTTCCGGCCTTTTCCCTGGGTTCTAGTCTGCCAGCCACTGCCTTCCCAGTTGCTAGACTCTGTCATTTTCAGCACAGCTCTCTCCATCTGCCAACACCCGGTTGCCTCTGCCTCTCTGCAAACCATATGGCCTGGCAGACGAGGCGGACTCTGTGTTGATCCAAGAGTGGAAAGCAGTAGCGGCTCCATCCTTCTCAGCAGGAGGATAGAGGCACACTTGCCCACCCGCCTCTTCTTTCAGCCCAGGGAAAAGCAGGTCCCAAGGAGCCACCTGTGCGTGGTGCCTCCCTCCTCCACAGCCTCTGTTCTTAGACGTTCTAGGCTCTCTCTTCAGGAGAAGCATCCTCAGGCAGACTTGGAGCAGATAACTTTTCAGTGGGCCGGTGGCTGTCATTCTAGGAGCAGAAGGCCCACAGAGGTGGTATAGCTTGGTAGGGGCTTGAAGGTGGGTCAGACTGGGGGAGGTGTCTGGAGTCCAGAAATGTTTGTTGGAAAGCCAGTTACCCCCCTGGGGGTTAGCCTGCCTATGTATATTCTCACAATTGGCAAGGTGCAGTAAAGCCACAGTAGTCCATCAGAGAGAAGAAAAAAGAAGTACAGAAAGAAAGAAGCGAATGGACAAAGGCGGGAAGTAACAGAAGAGCGGAAGGTAGACATACCCAAGGTTAGTTTTTGCGAATAGTTAGGTGTTGTGAATAGTCATTCTAAACTACTCGTTTTTACTAAAAAGCCCCCAGCAAGGGCAGAAAAAAGTGCTGATAGAGCCCTAACTGTGCAGTGGTTGGTTTTCATCCAAAAAATATTTGGGTGCCTACTATGTATCAAAGAGCTCCATCAGAGTACAGGGCAACTCATCTTTGCCTTCACAAATCCAACACTAGAATGGCTTAGTAGGCTCATTGTGGACCTCTAGATACCGGAGTCAGGCTGCTGGAGTTTGAAGCCTGAGACCCACATCTCAGCTGTGAAATGTTCAGTATCTAATGAGGCCAAGTGCATCTCCGTAGCTGTAAAATGGGAAAAGGAAAGCTCTATTTAAGGGTGAAAAGTCAAAGACATGAACAAACCCTGTGGTGTGAGTGTAGTGGTGCCTTATTTCGGTTTTAATTTGCATTTCCCTAATGACTGATGACACTTAACATCTGCCTATGTGCTTATTTGCATACCCTTTTTTGGTAGTGAATCTATTCCCATCTTTTTCCCTTTCTGGGTTATTGTAACATTACTAAGCTAGTGGTCTTTCTATATAGTCTGCACGCAACTCCTTTACCAGATATCCTCCAAGTTCTGGCTTTGTCTTTTCATTTTCTTAACTTCATTTCTTTAAAAATGCAAAAAAAAAAATTTAATTCTTACAAAATGCAATTTATTAAGTTCTTTTCTGTAAATTGTCCTTTTCAGTGCATTTTGATTAAGTTTTGTCATTATATATCTTATGATTCATCTTGATTTTGTGCCAAGGTCAATCAAGGTTCATTTTGCTTGAATGTAGCTAACAACATTGTTTATTATTTCCCCTTAAGAGATGAGAACAATAAGGCCCAAAGAGGCCAGCTAAGGTTCTCGAATTCACACAGCTTATGAGTAACTGAGCAACACTTGAACATAGCACTTCTGGTTGCAAACAGTGTAAACAGGGTGCAGCTTACATGTTGCCTCTACTGTACAGGTAATGATGCCTTATTTAATCTAGTGCCAAACTCAAGGGTTAGCGACAGGTAAACCCAGTTTCAAGCCCTGGCTCTAAAACTTACTCTAGGCAAGTCACTTTGATTATTTTTCATTTGGAAAACTGAGCTAATGAGATTATTCTCTTATGATGCTGTTGTGAGGGCTCTTCCTAATGCCTGTGAATAATGCTTAGCACATGTACAGCATGGAGCTTGTGATCCATGAAGGTCTATGTGCTGGGAAGGCCCTCTTCTCAGCCCTTGTCATAACTGAACCCATGCCTTACCACTTCTACTACATTCTAAGTTGACACTGCAAGTTTGGGACTGTAAATAAGAAATGTTGGAGACAAGCTGCCCCATGAGCTGATCAACTGGTAGAAACTTCAGTGACTATGTAAAGTTTGGAATGCTGTTATAACCTAATTAAAATTTCTTTAGGAATATCTTTAGCCCCCTAAGATATGGACATTGCCCACCTCTGTATCAGATTTAATGTCCTGGTAAACAGGATATAAACCTTTGAAATGTGTTAACTTCACAGAGCTTTGTTCTTCACCAACAAAAGAGCTAAGAACACAATCAGTATCTGAGGCCTAGAGTAGAGAGTTCTCTGCCTGCTGTAACTGCCCACTTAATGTTTCTACCAGCATATTTTTTAAATGCCTTGATTTTTTTTTAATGTGGTGATTTGAATATGAATGCCTCCCACCCCAGACTCATGTATTTGAATGCTTGGTCCATAAGGAATGGCACTATTTGAAGTATGGCCTTGTTGTAGGAAACATGTCACTGTGGGGGCAGGCTTTGAGGTCTTATATGCTCAAGCTACATCCAATATGGCATACAGTCTCCTTCTGTTGCCTGCCAATCAAGATGTAGAACTCTCAATTCCTTCTTCATCACCATATCTGCCTGTATACTGCCAAGCTTCCCACCATGATGATAATGGACTAAACCACTGAAACTGTAAGACAGCCCCAATTAATGTTTTCCTTTATAAGAGTTGCTATGATCATGGTTTCTCTTCACAGCAATAGAAACCCTAAGACAGTTTATAACTTCCTTTTTTCTGTTACTATAAAAACCAACTGAAACAGCGTCTACATTGGAACATGGAACATGGGTATTTTTATTAATGTGATGAGACACCAAGACCAAGGCAACTTACAGAAAAAGGAGTTTATTGGGGGCTTACAGTTCCAGAATGTTTGAGTCCGTGACTATGTTGTGGAGCATGGTAGCAGGCAGGCAGCAGGCATTGTGCTGGAGCAGTAGCTGAAGGCCTAGATACAATCCATGAGCATGAGGGAGGGAAGAAGGGAGGGAGGGAGTGAGAGCACACTAACTGGAAAGGGTGTGAGCTTTTGAAACCTCAAAGTTCACCCCCCAGTGACACATCTCCAGCAAGGCTATACTTCCTAATCCTTTCCAAACAATTCTACCAATTGGGGATCAAATATCCAAATATGTGAGCCTATGCAAGCCATTCTCATTCATGTCATCATACTGTGGAGACCTAGCTCTTTGTTTACTGGGCCATAGTTACTCAAATTGAACTCTAGAATAAACTGTGTCTTAGTCCCTTTAAGATGAAAGGTATGCTTTTGCATTAACACAATAAAGCAAGAAAAGAAACAGAAGCTCTTTAAACTGTAATTATAACATGTGATTTTGTTCATTCAATACTGGAATGACATATTTGCTTAGCAGACATTTTACTCTAAAGGTGTTTTGTCAAAGCCTACCCATGTTCCCCAAATGAGATATAAATTCGGATATGAGGATGGAGGCTTTGATTATTCGACACTAAGATGTCTCCTATCAATCCAACCTTCTGGTACTCATGCACTGTGTAAACTTCCCCTTAAAAGTTACCAGGATCTGTCACTTGTTTCAAACCAATGGTGTATGATGATGGAGCTTTTTATACATCTATATAAGACTGAAACACTGGTCTTAACTGAGAATGTTTCTACCTGCCAATAGCAAGAACTGAGGGTCTTGATCCAGTAGATCATAAATAACGCTATTTGGGAAAATAAAAAAACAAAACAAAATCCCTACCCAACCAGAGGTATCTAACTAAGCTGTGGCTAGAATCCTGCACATAGGAACTGAGATACTGCCTTCTATGATGATTTCTTGGGTAGCAATAGACAAGCTATAGACAAGCAATAGGTAAGTAATAGAAGCCAAAATAACAAAGCAGGAAAAGGTCCAGGAAGATTCAAGGATGCAACAGGAGCAGTTCCTCACACCCATCAGGATTCCCTCTCCAGCCTTCTAAATTTGCAGTGGTATGTATCTTGTTGAAATCCACCCACTTCTTCCTTGTATCTTCTTTCCCTTCCCTTACAAGCCATTGCAGAATTAGGTCATTTGAAAATGGATTCCTTTATGCTACGAAAGGTCTTATCATTGGACAGCTCCACAAAATGATGACAATGATGTAATGATATCACTAAACCCATGATAAATGCTGTTTTAGGAGAAACAATTACACAGGAAAATACAAAGAACCACCAAAGCATTTCCATGCCCTGCTTACCGGATCTGCTGACCCACCAGAAATACCAGGCCAAAGAAGGCCACGCCTCAAGCTTTCCTCTTTCTGCTTCCATCTGCCCGAGGTCACACCCAAGGGGGGTGTGGCCACCATTACAACAAAATGGGAGGCTATAGAACAGTGGGTTAGAGAAATTCTTCCTCTGTTACCAAGAGCTGAACGTGCATATTTATTTCTCTTCTACATAAGGGGTTGTGTCTGCTACCCAACTCATGGCTGAACTCAGATACACCTAATTTCTCCAATTAAAAAAAAAAAGGGTTCTAGCATTTCATATGCTAATTAACTAACTCACAGTATTTTATTCAGCTAAGGCCTCTTGAAATACTAATTAAGCACTCACTTGTAGAGGGTTGATTACTGTTAGCTTGCATACATACATGTACATCACTTACAGTAAGTATTTTAAGTAAATTACCATGCTTACACCATGCCACTAAAATAACCCTGATTTTGTTTGGATTCCTCAGTACACAGCCCTAAGAGATGATGATGATGTTTTTATCTGCTATATCCATGATGACAAACTTGGTGTCTTTCTGCCAGGTACTTTTCTAACCTTCCCTGTGATCAAAAGTATCCATATGATTGAGCCCTGGTCTAAGAAAAGGAAGGGGGAAAGCCTAATATGCTGGTACAAACACCTGAAGCCCCAGCATTTGGAAGGTTGAGGAAGGAGGATTGTGAGTTCAAAGCCAACCTGGGCTATATAGGGAGATTATATTGAAGAAGGAAGAGGAGGAGGAAGAGGAGGAGAGGAAACTGAAGGAAGGATTTTAAAAAAACACTTTTTATAAAAATAATTACTATCAAGTGACCTCACCACTGTAAAACAAACAATACCCCTTGAAATAAAGAGGCACACATGTGATAGTTTCTCACCCATGTGTATGCATTTGTTTCCTTGTTTTTGCATGTGGTTGGCATCTGCTTTGTATTTGTGAGACTTCTAGTATAAGGATGGAAAACTCAAGTGCTAAGAACAGAGTAAAAAGGTGCTGATGACTGTGTTGAGTTATTCTGCTTATTTGTGCTATGATAAAATGCTGTAAAAAATAGGAACTTATTTCTCCTAGTTCTACAGACTAGAAAGTCTAGAATTCATTTTCTAGAGACAGCTCACTCTTGCTGGCACCATCTTGCTGGTTCCTCATATGTATGGCCAAAAGCCTAACTAGTCCCTGGAGCCCTTTCGTAAATTACTTATTTCATTTATGAGGATGGATGCTTCAGATTTGACCTCTTCCCAAGACCTCATCTTCTACTACTACTACTTTATTAGTTCTTGGTTTTCAAATGGCTTCTGTTCTTTTTCAATTAAAAGTAACCATATCTATCAGTGTAGTATCATAGTATCAATTAGATTTTCTTTTTCCTACAGCACAAAGTATGCCAACTGATACACTGGCCCTGTATAATAACGTGTCTTGCTCACACACACACACACACACACACACACACACACACACACACACACGCTTTCACTCTCAAAACAGAATTATCTTCCTTAATGAGTCAGGGAACTCAAGTTCTCCGCCCCCCCGCCCCAAACACATCTAAATGTTCTGTCATCCGGTGCCATCATTGCTACTTTCAGAATCCATACAATTATGTTAGAAATGAGTGATGCTTTGTCAGCACTGCCTCTGAATCCTGAGTCTTGGTTTTTATGTACTATGCTGTGGACTCTCAGAAAAGGTGGTACCTAGTGCCATCTTTTGCTTCCTGGTCTCCAATGCCTCTTTCATTGAATGCCTTATTCTTTCTGATTTGCTGTATATTTGGACTTTGTACCTAGTGTGTTCTGAATGCCCCTGCCACTTGCCTTATCTTCTAAAATCTTATCAGTGGAGGGATTTTGGGAGATTACAGTAACAAGACATACAAACATTTGAGCAAGATAAGCTTGTAGGAATTTGGTATCTATGGGCTAATATACGACTGTCATTTTGAAGTGGTTTTTTTTTTGTTTTGTTTTGTTTTGTTTTTTGACAATTCTGGTTTTCTCAATCTCAAAACATTATTAGTTGCATCTTCCCTAACTCTTTGTTTTAGTTTGATTTATGTAGCTTTGATAAAGCATCCTGATCAAAAGTAATTTAGGGGAGGAATGGACTTACTTAGTTTAAAATTCTGGGTTACAATCTGACATTGAGGGGAAGTCAAGCAGGAACTCAAGCAAATAGCTACAAAATATATATAATCAAAAGCTGAGGAAATAAACTTATCCTCGTTGTTTGGGTCTACTCAGCTATTTTTCTTCAGGCCCTTCTGCCTAGGGAATGATGCCACCCACAGTGGGCTAGATCAATTAACAATCAAAACAACCCCCCCCACACAGACATGCCCATAGAATAACCTGATGTAGATAATCCTACATTTAGATGATTTCTTCTCTGGTGACTCTAGGTGGTTTTAATAAGACAATCAAAACTACCCTGCACACTATTCCACACCTGAGATATGATTAAAGGATTTAAATGAAAGACTATGCACAACTGACCTTAAAACTTGGCCACCTGGGTCTGCTCATAGTTCCACTACTTATTGAATGAATGACTTTGAGCAAGCTACTCATAGCCTAAGCATTCTCATTTGTAAAATGGAAGTAAAACTAATTGCTGTTTCACAAAGGCTAGAATAAGGTAATGGTATATACAAACTATATATAATAGCAGACTACAAAATAAGATTACTATCACCCATTATCATAATCATCATCATCAATGATCATTGACCATGTGTGAGCATTATGTGAAGCCTAAGAGGTTAATGACAATATATCATCAATCAACCCAAGTTAGGGATATCAACAAAACCAGCAGGATCAAACAATTTTAGAGATAGAAGAGAAAGAAAGAAGAGATAAGAAAATGAGATGGAGGGGAGAAAGGGATGGGAAAGTGGGGGGAAGAGGAGAAAACACAGGTAAAGGGGACAGTGAGTAATGAAGGAAGCAGAAGAAAAAACTACATAGCAATGGGCCAAATTGTGTAAACTGAAAATAAGGGCTGGGTTGCAAGACCAGGCAGGCATCGCTGTAACTTTAAGGAAAGCATCATTCAAAATGTGGGGTTTCCCACAGAGTATGATGTGGCTCCCACACAATTCCATTGGTTATGCCCAAGCTGCATTCCTAGGATGAAAGCCAGCTCTTCACCTTAGGGCACTCCATGTGAAATGATTATTTTTCCCACCAAAAAATCTTTCCCAGGAAAAGGACATAGCTGAAGTGGATGTAAAGCAATATGACTTTCAGGGTGGTTGGACATTGAAGGTAGCTAAGAATTCCACATTTGCGAGATTGGCCTCTGCTTGTTGTTCCCACCCCAGAGCTGCCTAAGGGTTCTGTTGGTGAACAGAAAGCCAGAACCAAATATCTAACTAAGTGTGTGGCAGACAAAATGGTCCAGATGCCTGGTTTCCTGGTTCCAGCTTCACACCAAATCTACAACTTTACTTTCAAGTCCAACACTTTAACCCTTCTGCTACCCTCCCCCTTCATCAGAAAGGTCTTTAATCATTTTCTCATTTTGTATGTTTCCTGACTGTGATATCAATCCTGAAATTCAAATGTACATTCTCCTTGCAACATTTTTTCTATCACAATGTAAATGCTCAATAAAAAAATTTGGCAGTTTGAAGAATAGCTCATGTATGTAAAGAACCAAGCTGAGTGCCAAAGGGCATTCTACAACCTCTCATATCATGAATATTATTCTTTCACTCCATTTATAAGTTTGGTCTCTCTTTCCCTTCTATCTTACTGCTCCAAGGAGGAAGGGAGGTAGAGTTTTGGAAACCTTTTATGTGAGTTGGCTTCAGGCACCATGGATGAGAAAAAGCTTCTTCACATACATTATAATTTGATGACCCTCGTTAAACAGACCAAGTTCCTGGAGGAACTTATTATTTCACTCAACAGAATCAGACCCAAGAGTCTTGTTATCAGCAAGATCAGGAGAATCACCACCCTGACAGCAACAAAAAGCATCAAAACTAAACAGTAGATCATTTTTCTTTATAGCCACTGAAGAAGGTGCTGACAAACAAAATTCCCAGTCAGTTGACATCTCAAGAGGAACAAGGTAAATGCTTACTTACCACTGAGTATAATTGCAGCCACAGAAGGCCTTTCTTGAATGAGGGCAGATGGATGGATACCATATCCATCTCTAGAAGAGTTGAATCTGAAGAAGAAGCAAGCCTGCTGGGAGCTGGAGAACTGTAGGAATAGTAGAAGTCAGCCAGTGCCTAGGCAGTTTTGATAGGTTCGAGTCTCTTGAATCCCCACCCCCTACTCATCAGCTCTTCTTCATGGAATCACATTTCATAAACAGAATAACCAGAAAGCCCGAAGAAGGTCTAGAAAGCAGAGGGAGAGCTCAGAGAGACTAGAGATGAACTAAAATTATAACTATGTCAACAGAACTTCATCCTGCTTAATGGCTGCTAAGATTGCTGATCCCACCCCTAATAACAGACACACCTTCTGGGGGAGTCATACTCTACCTCCATCTCAGTAGTAGTTACTTTTCCATTATCCTGATAAAACACCATGACAAGGCAAGTCAAAGGAGGAAGTGTTTATTTGACCTTACAGTTCTGAAGGGTTAAAAGTCATGATAGTGGAAGAGAGGCAGCAGGACACAGGCATGATGATTGGAGCAGGAAACCAAGGGCTCACATCTTGAACCACAAGCATGAAACAGTACTAACCAGAAATGGCCTGAATCTTTTAACTATCAAAGCCCACCTCCAGTGATACACTTTCTCCAACAAGGCCACACCTCCTAAATATCCCAAACAGCACTACCAAGTGGGGACCAAGTGCTCAAATGTCTGAGACTGTGGGAGAAAGCTCATTTAAACCACCGTAGTTCCCAACTGGTCTTTTATGCAATCTGCAATTCAATTAAAATATTTTGGTATTTAGCTGGGCACACCTTTTAAATCCCAGAACTTGGGAGGCCAGCCTGCTCTACAGAGTGAATTCCAGGTCAGCCAAGGATATGCAGAGAAACCTCATCTCAAAAAACAAAACAAAACAACAAAGAAACAACAAAAAAGAGATGATAGGATCATAACAATAGTCAGAAAGGAACTTTTTTTAAATGCTATAAATAGTTTTCAATTTATTTATTCATTTTGCCTCTGCAAATGCATTGCCCATTGTGGATAAGACCTAGAGCATTTGGCATGTTCATAAGCCCTGGAATTATCAAATAGGAAATATTGCAAACAACTTCCTATTTCCAGTAAAGTCATAGTGTACCCTTCCTATAACTCAGCATTCATTCTCACCATACTTGTAAGATGGAGTTGGAAATACATGGAAGGGGGGATGGGGGATAGAGGGATTGCTCAGTGGTTAAGAACATTTGCTACTCTTGCAGAAGACCCAGGTTCAGTTCCCAGCACCTACATCCAGTACTTCTCAACCACCTATAACTCCAGCTCCAGGAGATTCAGCATCCTTTTCGGGCCTCCACACTTATACACACACACACACACACACACACACACACACACAGAGAGAGAGAGAGAGAGAGAGAGAGAGAGAGAGAGAGAGAGAGACATAACTTCACACAGACCTATATGCATACATATAAATGTGTAAAAGCCTTTGGGTCTCAAGAGCTGACTCAGCAGTTAGTAGCATGTATCGCTCTTGCAGAAGATCTGAGTTCGGTTACCAGCAATTGCATCAGGTGGCTCACAGCCACCTAGCACTAGCTCCAGGAAGATCTAATGCCTTTGGCCTCTTTTAATTATCTATATTATTGAAAAGATAAATCTTTTTTAATGAAAGAACATTTATAGTACATTTGTTTTATCATAGCCCCCAAAGGGAAAAACTAATAATTTGAATGCCCAGGAATAAGAGACCTGACAGTGCTACTCATTCCTTCCATGCTGCACTGCTTTGCAGAAAGGGTGACTTGCAATTGCTTAGGGCCATAGAATGGTGTCTTGGTATTTTAATTTATAGTAAACAAGGAAGCCAAATGCACAAGAAAAGCAACTGTTTGATTCCAGTGACATGACATTCAAGAACCCCAGACTGATTGTCAGGGGTGGAAGAACAAATGCCTATCACTGCTCACACCCTCTCCTGGCCTCCATAGTTAACCACACATGGAGAAAGGGTGTTGTGTGTATTAATTAGAGCTGAGAGGGAGATGAGTTTTATGTGGAAAAGTGTCCTGCATCTTGACTGGAGTGATGGTTTTATGGGTAAGTAATTGATTTAAAATGTGCATGATTCCTAAGATGTGTGCAATTTCATATAAATTATGTCTTAGTAAGATGCCTGGTGGGGGATGAAGAGCTCTAGAAGTCACAATCTCCTGGAATTCTTCCTGCCTCCACTCAGGTCTGTCTTAGGCTCATCCCAGGGTCCTCCTCTGGGATGGATACCACCTTTATGAATGGAATATTTTGTTTCCCTTTATAAGGATTTTTAATGGATTTCCTGCTTAATGCAACAAATACAAGTAGGCAGAAATATATGAAGAAAATTTAATCACATAGTAGCACATGTCTGTAGTCCCAGCACCAGGGAATTGAGGCAGAGGGATTCCTGTGACTTCAAAGCCCGTCTGGGAAAAGCAAGACTTTGCCTCAAAATATGAAAACAAGGGAGGCAGGGAGGGAGGAAGGAGGGAGGGAGGGAGGGGAGGAGGGGAGAAGGGAGGGGAGGAGGGGAGGAGGGAGGGGAGGAGGGAGGGAGGAAGGAAGGGAGAAGGGAGGGATTTTAGTCTCATCTGCTCTTCAGTAGTGTTCCTGTAAAGAGTCAACTGAACAGCTCCTTGGCCATTCCCAACACCAGAGAACACAGGAAACTTACTGCTATCCCACAGGGCAGGATCATGGACTGCATAAGATCACTCACTATATTTGACTAGACCACAGAGCAAGGGCCAGACACATGACAAAACATGCACATTTAGATCTATTAGTAGGGAAGCCCTCAGCCACCTTGGCACCCTCTGAGGACATCTGACACGTATTCACAAATCTTCACTGGAGGACTGTCCTTACCCTTTCTTTCCAATACTTTTTCTTCTTCATTCTTTCTCTAACTGCCTGCTGTGTGGACTTGCAGGGAAAGTTTTTCTCGTATGAGTTTTTGAATAATGACCTATATCCGCTATGCTAATTTTTCTCAGAGAGTTAAAATGAAATATCATGTATCTCCTTTTAAAAATATAAAGTGGGATTTTGCTATATGGCCCTTCTTTCATTTTTCATGTGTCCCAGTGATACTTGCCTTACAATCTCACAAGAAGCTAACTGTTCCTTTTCTAAGCGGGCTCAAGAGAATGGATGTATATTTTGAATGGAGGTCAAGTTCTAAGCTCTGCATTGCAGAAAACAAATTTGTAGACTTGCCTAACTTCATTTCTGAGTTCAGTGCCTTCTGAAATGTCTGGGGAAAGTCAAAAGACTAGGAAACAGAGTGCCTGGAAGTGGGAAAATTATTCTGTGTCTCCTGAGAATGAACTGAAGATGCATTCAGATGACTGAACCATATAATTTGGAAATTTTACTGCTTGTTCATTTCAAACATGATCTGCCTGTCTAGGAGCCTACATTTATGTACATGGTTGTGTGCAAACACACACACAGTATCTATCTGTCTGTCTGTCTGTCTATCTATCTATCTATCTTCAGAACCTTCCAAGGTAAATAGCTAAATATGACTTGCAACAAATTGTTTCTTGTAAAACAAAACTGTCTCTACCAATACCAACTTGCAGCTTCTGGAGAGAATTAATTGCCCCTGGCAGCCACATTTTCCACCAACCCAAGGCTGTCCACACTGGTGTCCTCTGTCACCAGTCAGGAAGTGAGGAGATTTAAGAATGAGGTGACGTGCAATTTGAGCAGCATATTGGCTTCTGGAATGTTCTCTTTATCTCCCTGGCAAATTTCCTGGAAGAACATCTTCCTGGCTGCCCCCAGCAAAGTTGCTTTTGCTCCTGTGTGGTATGTGTGGAGGAATCCAAGAGCAAGACAGGGTGGCCTGGAGACCTGCCCGAAGTTCTTTGCCAGAGAGGCTAGTCTGTTTGATCTCAACCAAATTAAGTCTCAGGAAGTATCCATTTGGTGGTAAGTCCAAATTTTCTGTGTCACTGGCCTTCATTCCTCTTGAAGGCCCAAAGTGGTGAGGACTTAGTATCTAAATTCATAAACATGGCATATAAATTAATCATGATTCAGGTTCTGAATGATTTTTTTTCTAGTGGTAAAAAGGTCATTGTAAATGCCATGACACAGGCTGTCTTCCTATAATGAACAGCTGCTTTGGAGAGAACAGCCATGCTAACAAACTCACCCTCCAATAATGCCTATCATTTATCAGCAAAGGCCTCACACAATTTCTTCATTGACTCCTCATCAACCTTAGGACATAAGTCCTATTACTAGTACTATCTTCATTATCTTCATTTTATGAACAAAGAAACTGAGGCTGAGACCTTGGCTGCCCTTCCCTTCCAGCCTTTTTTTTTAAACTATTCTTAATGGAACCTGGATTCAAAATATAACACTCAAAGAAATCCAATTTCTAGTGATTTCTCTTAATCACCACCCTTGACTGTGCCCTTCTGGCCGCAGCACCTAGAGTGTGAGATTAAAGATGCTTACTTTGTGTATGTAGGGTCTCTCTCTCTCTCCCTCTATCGCTCGTGTGTGTGTGTGTGTGTGTGTGTGTGTGTGTGTGTGTGTGTATTTGTGTGAGTGCTGTCATGCATGGGTCATGGAATATGTGTGATTTTCTGCGTTCTGCAAAACAGGTTCTCTTGGTTGTTTTGCCCTGTGGATTTCAGGCTCACTGGCCCAAAGCTTCTGGGGATTCTTCTATGTTTACCTCCTATATCTACAGAGGAGTGCTGTGAATATAGACAATGTTACCACATCTAATTTTCCTGGCTTTTAGGGATTCAAACTCCTGTCCTCAATTCTTTCCCAGCAAGCCTTTGAGCCACTTCCTCAGCCCAGATCAGCGAATGTCAGGTATAAAATGTTAGCACCTTTACTTATTGTTCTTAGTGCCATATGAAAAGAATTGCACAGTTTTCAAATAACACTGGACAACAAAGGGCAAATCCTACTAAGAAGCCAAGGCAGGAGCTATGCCCCTCTGCCCCTCTACTGTGTGAGAGCAAAGTTTATCATCCAGTAAGGCTAGCTCCACCGTGACTGAGGAAATCCTCACCATCCCACCGTTAGAATGGTACCCTAATTGCTTCCTGCCAGTCTAGCTTACATTATGAAAGCCCACACTGATGGAAATACCTGTAAACACAGGCGCATTGTTAGCTGTACATAAGATAGATGTTGTTAGGTAGCTTTTGGGGGCAGGGGGCAGTTCTGCATTCTAAATCCCCACAGTGTATAGAATAAAGCATTGATTTCCTTGTATTGATTCTTTACTCAATTGTTTCCAACCAGCAAAGAACTGGGGAAATGATGTCCTGAGACACAGGCCCACAGCCTTCTCGTTTTGCTTCTTACTCAGCTGAAGTAGTTGGAGGAACACAGAACTCAGCTGTGAAAATGGCAAATAGGACTCTCACTCCAAATCCAAGTAACCCATAAAGGGAAGTGTGTTAGTGAGGGCTCTAAAGGAACAGAACTTACAGGATGAATATATATTGCAAAGGGGATTTATTAGGGTTGCCTTATACTGTAAGGTCCCAGTAGTCAAACAATGTCTGTCTCACACCATACAGGCCAAGAATCTGGGAGTTTCCCAGTCCATGTCGTTGGATATCCCTGAAGTCCCCATCTGGAACTGAAGGCCTAGAGGATCCTGGAGGACTGTTGATCTTCAGCTCATTTTGGAAGCCTGAAAAAGCTTATGCTAATATCAAGAAAAGAATGGAACATCAACAGGATAGATGAACTTGCCAGCAAGAGTGAAGGCAAGCAGGTAAATTTTTCTTTTTCCTGTCCTTCTATTTGTACTGTCACCAGAAGGTGCTACCAATATTTATGATGGATCTTCCCATTTCCAGTAGATTGCATCTTAATTAAATCCTGATCTAGTAAAGATAACAACAAAGATTCGCCATCATAGCTACTTATGCTAACTTTCTGTTACTGTGACAAAACTACTATAAAACTCAACTTTAAGGAGGAAAGATGTATTTGTTTCATTATTACAGCCCCTGACCTTTGATTCCATCAATGTGGGCTTGTAGGAGGCAGAACATCATGGCAGGATGAACATGGAGGCTAGGAACAAAATTTATCCTTCAAGCACATGTCTCCAGTGACTTACTTCCTCCTACCAAGCAGTTTTCACTGCCTCAAAATGTCCATTAAGCTGTAGATCCATCAATGTATAAACCCATCAATGAGATTAGAGCCCTGGCAATCCAGGTTACTTTGAATACCGCTGCATGTCAAGCTCTCCACACATGAATCTTTAGGGGACATTTCCTATCCAAATATGATTATATTCATGTTCCCAGGCATGTAGGTTGTCTGGGAATTGGCTTGGCTCATGGGCTAGGTTAGAGTCTAATTTGTAGTTTGTTTTTCTTTTCTCTACATTTCTTTACTCTAGAGTTTAGGTTCAATGAGTAATGACTACTTAGGATATATGCATGGTTAAAGGCAATAGCTGAAACTGCCTGACCAAAGTCTCTTGTGACATTCAGGTTGTGTAAAAACCTGGTGTTTTGTTACTTTACTTCTTTCTTTATTTCCTACTCAAAACAAGTTACATAGTCAAGCCCAAATGAAGGACTGTAAACATATGTACCCCTCACAATTGTAATCAGCACCAGAAAGTATATGTTAGACGTTATGGCTATCTAATACTTTATTCCAAGGAATAAAGAATTGGAAACAATAACCTAATATATAGCAACAATGATTTCTCATGCTATATTACACATTACTCTTTATAGGACCCATCTTATTTTATTGAAATTGTGCTTATACATGTGACTCTTCTAGCAGACTGATTAGATTTCTGTCCTAGGGCCTGGTGATGACATCACTGCTTGTCATATCAGTAGATGCCCAATAAATACTCTCTCAAACAATGTATGAATAAATATTCAAGCCAGGTATTGTGCATGTATGGTCAACAAATGATTTAATCCTTTTCCTGGGTATGCAGACACATTCCTGTAATTAGAGCACTTGGGAGGTTGAAGCAAGAGGATTTGTGAATGTGAAGCCACCCTCTCTCAAAAAACTAAAACAAGCAAACAGACAAATAAATAAAATTCTTTAATTAACAAGGCATCTTCTATAGGAAAATCAATACATCAACAAAATAAAAAGGCATCATGGAAGGGAGGGCCTCATTGTGACATTCTTGAAATTCAGAGCATTTTTGCCGTGCATTCAGGATAAAGATATTAAGATCTGTGTGCCAGGGACAAGGATAAGTAAGTAAGACAGATGCAATTAATCTCCCCACAAGCTAGTGAATAAGAGAGAGAAGCAGGAAATTACCACTCTGAGTGATGAACACTGTGATTATGGAAGTGCAGGTCATCCAAGCAATCCTGGGGAATCAGCAAAGGTTTGCTGTCCAGAGACTTAACTAGGACTTACTAATAAGTAGTGAGAAAGAAGGGGGTGGAAAGAGAGCAACATTCAAAGAGGGGAAAATCATTTGCAGGAAAGGGTAAATCTGGGCTTTAGCTTTAGTTTAGCTGGGTAGAGGATCATGTGATGGTATTTGCTAAGAAATACAGAAAGAAAATATATTTTGGATGGAGAGCATTATGGGATATGGATAGCAATTTATTTCTGGATGTTGACAGATTGGCACTGTCTCCTGAAAATGATATCCAAATGGCAGTTAGATCTGAGAGTCTAGATTTCAGGAGAGAGATGAACTTAGATATAAATTTGTTATTCAACCATATGTATGTATATGGTACAATAAAGGAAATATAGTTTTGGCCTCAATTATCAGAACACAACTTTGGGGATTTTGGGGATTCTTGCATGATGAAATGTCATTACTATACTACTTAAACAGCTCATGGTAGATTCCAGGTAGTTTTAGGGTAAGGGCTGCTCACCATAAAGACTAATCACATCATTAGAGGGCCTCAACTTTGACCCAGATAGTTAAGCCTCCAGAGAGAAGAGGGGCAGGAGTTCAGCCACATAGCCAATGACTTCACAAATGATGTGTACATATCGACACCCCCAAAAAGACTGTATTGAGGGCTCAGAGCTTACGGTTAGTAGATGTATGGAGGTGTTGGGAAAGTGATGTGCCTGGATTCAGTGAAGAAAATGTTTTGTCAGCTTGACAGAAATCTAGACTCATCTGGGAAGAAGGAATCACAATTAAGGAAATGTCTCTATGACCTTGACCTGTAGCAAATCTAATGATGCTATTAAAGGGCATTTTTTTTTTTTTTTTTTTTTTTTTTTTTTTTGTTAGTGATTGAAATAGGAGGACCCAGCTCACTATCTAGAGCACTTTCTCTGGATAGGTGCTCCTAACAAGTAGCTGAACATGAATCTGAGGAGCAAGCCAGTAAGTAAGCACCAGGCCTCCTCTTGCACAAAAAAGTATGTGTTCTCTGTTTCAGGTCCCTCCTTCGGGTTCCTGTCTTGAGTTCCCACATTGGCTTCTCCTGATAATGGACTATAAGCAAACAGACAAACACAACCAACCCAAAACAACAGCAGCAACTTTTGTGCTTTCCTGCGTGCCTTCTATTTGGCTGTGCTTCTGTTATATCTGTGTATATATTCTGTGTATCTGTTATAGTTAAATTATTATCATAAATAACCATGCCCATTCAGAGACTTCTGAGAGCCTGACAAAATATTGAAACCAAGGAGACTACGGGACCTTCTTAATTTGTAGCCAGTCTTCAGTCATATAGGTTCCCTCTGGGATTTGGCACTAGTATCTGAGCAGGACAATCTTGTGAAGACTCTGCCCTTAACCTGTGTGGTTATCAACATCCAGGCTTTAACTTTTGTAACCAAGAGGCAGCGATGACAGGACAAATTGCCATGAGTAATTTGAGGAGTCTAGATGCTCACTGCTTAGCAGAGTGGATAGACATTTTCTGATAGATCTGACTTAATTCAAGTGCTTGTCAGTAGACCAATCAACTACCATGGCGATGAGAGTGGAGGTAGGTCCAATGTGGGCCTACCAGCAGCAACTGGACTGACTCCTACTGAGTAGAGTTTTCCCCATAACCTTTTAGATGGGGTGAGACTGTGGAGGTCGGTCCTCCACAGTTTGAAAGTGGAAGTTGGGAAGCTGCATGTATGCCAGTTGAGCCTACGAGGAAACAACAAGGAAATGCAAAGGTTCTTTACTCCAAGGTAGCCCAATGTTACTTCAGCAGAATTCATTGGTGCCAGGCTTCTTCTAAACCTCTTCAAATGGAAACCATACCTGCTTGTCTAGGACACACCTCACTACCTATGATCTCAAGTGACATGAAAGGAATTATCTCTCTTGTATATGTCTGGTCTTTCCAGCTCTCTTAGTATCATGCATCTGTGCCAAAGAGTCTGTATTAGCTACTTTTCTTGTTAAGATGAAATACCTTATTAAAGCAGCTTAAGGAAGAAAGGACCTATTTAGTTTGAAGGTACTGTCTATTATTATGAGGAAGGCAGGGCACAAGGGATGTATGACAGCTAGACTCATTTTATATGAAGTCAGGAAATGACAGAGACATTCAGAGTTAGGTCTTTCATCCTCAGTTGAACTTTTCTTAAACACTCCTATAAACACACCTAGAGTTGTGTCTGTAAATCTGGTCAAGTTCACAGTGAAGATTACCCATCACAGATATTCAGTCCATTTTCTGGAGTAGACATTGACCAAGATATCACTCTCCCTGTCAGAGTTCTCTGTGTAAACCATCCATTAATCTCTGGCTATTTGCAGGCATACTTCATGGAGGATCTTCCAGTTTGTTCATTTCTATACAGCAATGAGCCTTTTCTTACTTTGTGTAGGATGAAGCCAACATGCAGGGACATATGGCTGTGAGAACTAAACAGAGTACTGATACTACTGGAGTGTTTGACTCCAGTATTCCCAAGATGCACCTGTAGTCCTTTCCTTCATCATAATTCAATATGCATTCTTGTGTTTTGGATCTAATGCATTCTCCCTTTGTTTAAGAGACTTTGGGAAGGGTGTCTACCCCTTGCTATAGAAATAACTGAGCATAACACCTTAAGAAACCTTGCAGTTCTAAACAAAGGCCAGAGCACTAATGAATACTTGCTGATTGCCTTTTCAACACATATTGGCTTGGTCTTGCTGAGAGACACCATCCTGGGAAAGTATTGACTGTCATAGATTCCAACCAGGAGGTATAACCAGAGGCAATTCACACTTACGGTACTTGTAAAATTCAAGTCCAGTGACCAGCAGGGAAGCAGAAAGTGAAAACAAATGAAGGGGCTCTCTGTTGGGAGTGGGAAAGACAGATACACTGATCACTTTACTCTGAGATGACACACATCAAATTCTGGCATTCGAAAGAAACATGGGGAATGATACTCTGGATCAAGATGCAGAATACTTCGCTTTTCCTCCTGGTTGCATTAATTTTGGAATTACTATGAAACTTTCTTAAGCTTTGTGTTTTCTCATCTACAGACAAAGAAGTAAGGGGAGAAAACTGTCTAATTTTGAAATGGAAAAAAAAATCATTCCTTTTATTATTCCTTCCCAATGTTCAAAACCTCCTATACTCCACAGAAAACCTAGCCATCTAGGTAATGGTTTTATACAATGGAAACTCTGTGAGGTGCCTGTGAGCTAAGGCTTTGCTGTTGTAAATGGGATTGAAACCCTTATAAAAGAAATCTCGTAAAAGGGCTGGAGATGTAGCTCAGTTGGTAGAGTGCTTGCCCAGAATGCACAAAGTCCTTGGATCTATACTCGGTGTTGCATATATGGACATAGTGGTGTACGTCCTTAATCCTAGCGCCTTCTGTGTAGAGTTCATTCTCTGCTACATAGTAAGTTTGAGACCAGTCTGGGCTACATGTGCCTCTGTCTATAAATAAATAAATTCCAGGAGCTTCCTTGTCCTCCCACTATGTGATGACACATAGAAGGGCCACCAGTGAGGAATAGCACACCGAGTATATCAATACATTGAACTCAAACTGTCCACCCTATGAAACTATAAGTAATAGTTTTGTTCTATATAAATTATCTAGTTTAAACTATTTTGCTATAATAATACAAATGGATCAACATCTCCAGCTCCAGTGTTTACAAAACTGTAAGTAGTAGACATCAACAGAGATCTGTGCTCGAGAATGGTAGAGCAGGTGATCATTTATGTCCTTTCGTAGATGGGCTTTGGGTATTGATAGTGTTGACTGGAGACTGTAGGAAGATGGTAGGGAGTAGAATCTAGGCTTCCAAACCAATTTGGCAGAGTGGCATGCTTGCAGGTACAGAGAACTGTGCTGGATTGAAATAAAGACCAAATGTAGAGCAAACATCTGTGCCTGCTTAGTGTGTGATAATGACAGCCCAGGGAACCCAGACCTGGTAAGAGAAACACAACACCAGAAATCATATTGTCTTGTGCAATCACATTCTTATAAAATGCATCAGAAACCAACCAATGAATAAAACACCAGCACAAAACACCATGTTTATTTACAGTGTCAATATGACCCATGGCTTTTGCACAGTAGGGTATACATGCTGAATTTTGATTCCATATCACTTAACAGCTTTCATACCAATCCACCACAGCTACCAATGTCCCAGTGAGGGACCCTGTATAGTATCAGGAGTAACATACCACAGCAGTGTGATTTGTAGGAACGTAAAAGTATTTATTACAGGAGAGAACAGCAGAGAGCACATACTAACCCTAGTTCTTATGGTTTATGGAGTATGAGAACCTGGGCTCCCATAGTCTCATGACACTTGCACCTACTATCCTGGTGCTCAAGGTTCCAGCCTTTACCTGGGAGCTCTGCCTCTCATCCCAGATTCGTTCTCCAGCACTGGTTCAGGTGGCTTCTGAAGGAGCATACACCCAGAATTCCTGTGCAAATCCTGGAGTGCTTTGGCCTTTGCTTCCTACAAAGGGTGTGTATAAATGTACATGGCAGTCTATCTCACTTAATAAGGAAGTAAGGTTTAATCAGATTAGTTAATTTTATATTGAATAATCCTGTTATTTTCAGTAACTTTGTAATAAGCATGAGTCATTTGGAACGACAATCTCTCTCGGGTTTCTGCTCATTACAATACATACTAGGGAGTGAATCTGAGTCACCAAAGACCTTAGCCCTCAAAATCTAAACACTGAGCCTCCCACAAATGAAGCTCTGTGTCTCAGTGGACATGTTCATTCCCAGTCTCTGGCATTTTTCACTCTCTGTGTGCTGAACACAACTCTATTTCCTCACTGTTCCAAGGTCAGAAGAGCCAAAAGAGCCAGCAATCATGAACCGAAGTCTTCCTTCGAAAAGTGGTGAAGAGAGCGAGCAGTGCAGAGCCTGTGGTCACTCAACTGTATTTAATTCTCTTGGCTCTTTATGCCGTTTAACATTTACTTTCAAAGCATCCCTGTTTGTTTGGGTGATGTGAAAGAAAACTTCAGATATCTGAATTGTTCAGAAGAGGAAGATCTTCCAGTCATCATCTTTGATAAACCCCTTACCGCCAGACACATATTTTCAAGCTCCTTCTAGTAGAAAGAGAGCCAGGGTTTTGCTCCCTCAGTCTCTGATGTTAGGACCTGTCACCTCTAATTATGTATCTTATTGACTCTCCACAGGCTTCTTTTCTACATGATCCTTCCCTAGTTTGAAATTGTCAGTGGTCCAGTTTTAGCTGGGAGAAGAAGGGAACACATAGATGGCTACAACAGAGAGCAGAGCACGTGGAGAAGAATCCCTTGGAAATTGACCCCTGATTCCTAGTGTGGCAATGCTCCTGTCCTTCCTCTGTGGCCAGGTAATAAATAACAGAACAATCAGCAGGCAGTCTAAGCAGTAATTCAAGTATCACACTCTCTCCTGATTGAGGCCTGACAACCATCATTTAAGGTAAGCTTGGTAATTTAGGAGACCCTAACATCAGCAACATCACTTAGAAGGCACAAGGAAGCGCACCTCATACGTTAGGGTAACAGGAAGAAGCTGGCACTGCTCCCTATAGTCACTGTCTTAGGAATCAGTGAAGCATGCAGTCCCAGTCCTGCTTGGTGCATGGATTCCTTAGTGGGTAGAATGCAAGTTCTAGACCTCCCTGCATGTACATACATAATTTGGCATAAAAGTCAGGAATTCCAGAAGCCCCTTTAACTCCTTCCATAGATCCCAAGGTTGACTGTTTATAACAAAAATAAATAAACACAGCATGCATACCCACCTCTGTCCCAGCCTCTGCTTGCAGCTGGGACAAAACCAGGTCCCCAGAATTCCATGTGCTCTTGCGAATAAATCTATTCACGTCTCACCCTCACCTGCACCGGCCTCCATGCCTTTAGGACAGACAACCTCCCTATGCCTCTTTATCTTTTCTCAGCCATCACAGACTGCAGGGGCTCCCATTACCTTGCCTTATGTACAGGCTACAATCTGCATACAGCTTGGGGGTAGGCAGGAAAAGCCATGCTGCTCACCCTTTCATTCCAAGCATACTTCCATGCATTACTTTCCATGAAGCACTCACCATTACTTAATAACAATTAGATTTTTCTTTAGGCATCAAGGTAGGAATCCCTATCCTTCCCTCACTGCTTTATTTCAGTACATGGGGACTAACATTGGCTGTAGAAAAGGCACTCCATAGTCATGTTTTCAGTGGCCTGATGAATAAGAAGTTAACATCACAACGAATCTGTGCAGCCAGGCTTTTGCTGGTTCTACATCATTGCATCTTTACAATAAGTAACTCGGTGAGGGAAATGCTGTGACTTTCATTTTCTAGACCAAGAGGCTGGGATTTAGAAAGGTTATGGAGGTTCCTGAAGGGAAAGACTGGGTAGTGGGGACAAGGGTCAAATACAACTTAAGAGTCGGCCCAAGAACTAAGTACTGAACATTTGCTGTAACTCAAAGTCATTACTCAGCATGTCCTCAGCCACAGGCTATTGTGTGCCACAGGTGGGCTTTTCTGATCCTTGTTTCCATTCTTTTCCTGAGCTGTGTTTTCAGTTTTTCTAACACATTAGAAGATAAACTAATATGCTTTATGTACACCTACATACACGGAGACACTTGCAAGTGCACGCGCGCATACACACACACACACACACACACACACACACACACACACACGGACACATAATTGCTTCTTATAGCGAAATTGTAATAAGATTTGAAACACTGAACCTTGAAATATTTGATTAGAACAAATGTCCCCAGGAAACTGTGGCTTTGCTCATTTTTTGCCAACCCTCCCCCACGTAAACAATAGTCAGCTGATGGAAATTTGGGTTGGAGAAAGCCAGTGACTGCAATTGAGCATTCCAGACATGTCCGTAGAATCGAAGCTGAGGAGCCCGCTCCACTCTCAGAGTGATGCATTGCACCTGCAAGCCTGCAATAGCGCATTCATTTCTCATTCACTGGGAGAATGGGGTGTTTTTTGGAAAGAATGAGTCTGGGGCAGGCAACAAGGGACTGACCAAAAAGCAAGCAAGCTGTCAACCTGAAAGGATAGGATCACATTCTAAAATAGAGTTCTCATTGCCTCCCACGCTGTGGTTGAAACAGCTAAACCACAGGGCAGAAAAATTAATTGGCGCACAAGTCTGCATTAACCTCCACATTCCTACAAACACCAGCCATTTGCGTGGCCAGTAGAGCCAGCCCTTACTTGTCTGTAGTGGAGACTATTTCAAGTGTTCATGTAGAGCTTCAAAACACACACATGAAGATGCTAAAGCATCTGATAAAGTCCACTCAGTGGGCATGAACATGCCAGGAACCGGGGAAAAAAGGAAAGGAAAGAAACTCGAAGCCCTCTCCTCCTAGGGCTGAACTTCAGGTAAAATGGGTGAGCTTCTCTAAAAAAGAGGAATGCAAGGTCATCAGCAGCAGGGGTCGGCTAGAGCTTTGGCGGCTACTGAGCCACTTAGCGTGACTAGAGATCAGGAGGTAACCTTGCTAAGCACCTGCCCTGCTGGGTCTGATCGCACAGGCCTGCAGAGGGCCTTCAGAAGCTACAGTGCCTCCCAATGAGGCTAGGACATTTGCACCAGAATCATCCAGGGTGATCTGGCTTCTAAGCTGGTTCTCTGAGGACAGTGACATTAGAACATTGAAGGACAAAGCCTGGGAACATGGATCACTCTGGTGACTGAGACTCTAGACAACTATGCCTGCAGTTGGGATCAAGGGGTTCAATGTTTTATTCTTCATTGTTTTTTTTTTCCCCTTCAGGCATTATGTTAGTTTATAACCATCTATTTGGGTGTGAGGGAATTTGTTAAGGACTCGGAAATTAAGAATTGGGAGAATCAGGTCCAAAGCTGTCACTGAGTAGTCGTAGCAACCTTGGATAAGTTTCTTAGTTCTTTGAGCCTCAGTCAGCTCATACCAAGTGAGGAGTAACATTCACCCCTAGGTGCTGTTGAAGGACTGAACATGGTAGGGCTAAAGAACATTCAGTAGAGTGTCTGGCATGGGACGAAATAATGTCAGGCGGGCTATAGTGCTGACACTGAGGTCCAGAGATGGAAGAATGGGGCACCAACAGAGCCTGGCCAGAGTCCTGAGAACTTGCCAACATGAGATAAGAAAGGGGACATGGACGTTAACCTGAGGGTGTTAGGGACAAAAGAAACACCCTGGCCTCAGGCCACCTCAAGCCATAGCCCTCCAGTCAAATCCAGCCTACCATCTGTTTGTAAATAAAATCTCACCAGTTCCTAGCTACAACCGTTTGTTTACACATTGTGTATGGCTACTTATAAATAAGAGCAGCGACGATGGGCATTTGTGACACAGACCATCTGGCCTACAGACTCTCAAATATTTGCTAACTTGTTCTTTTCAGAACAAGTTGGCCGATTTCTACCCTAGGGAGCTGCAAAGGTATTTCATTTTATCCAGAAAGGTAGATCAAGAGAAGAAGCTGAATAAATAGGAAGACAGAGACACTGGCTGTGCTGTCATCATGGCCAACACAGACACACACATGCATGTGCATGCACACACATACACATATACACACACACACAGCACACATACAGACACAAACACATACATCCACACACATACACACACTCATACACATGTGGGCACACATGCACACACACTACACACAAACACATACACATGTGTGCACACATGCACACACATATATACATATAAACATACATATACACATATACACACATACACACACACACACACACACACACACACACACACACACGTACTCACAAGATACCTGCTCTGGTTAAGTCATGTGCTCACCAGAGGCCCTAGTCCCCAGAACAGAGGAGGTGGAAGTTGCTGGAACTTGAATGATGTTGTGGGAGATCCTTGGGTTCCTGGGAATGCCCCTTTGAAGTAGGTTCAGGGGCACCAACCTGTCCATCCTCACTTTGCTTTCTGGCTTATGAGGTGAGTGATTTGGTCTGCTACAGCTTTGGCCATGAGGAACAAAGCAATGTGTTGTCTGATCTTAGACTGGAACTCCAGAATCACAAGCCAAAATGAACTTTTCTCTTCATAAATTGTCTTAGGTATTATAGAACATTAACACAGAGCTAACTAACATGACACCTTTCACCACCACCCCCCACATGCCCAGAAGGTGACAAGTATTTGCCTGGACAGGGGGACAGAGGCCCCTCAGATCCAGTCCTGGCCTGTCACTCACACCAGCAGTGACCTTGGGAGGTCATTTCATTTTTCTAGGCTTTTTTGAAGTGGGGAGCTTGGATTGATTTGGGCCATTTACAAATGCCATACACACCACAAGTTTATGCCTGCAATACAAAGCTATTGATCTTTATGTGTCTGTTAGAGATGTAAGGAAGGAGAGGGGGAAGGAATTGATAGGATTCCTGGATATCCATTTATCCACTTTAGCGTTTGGTTTCAGACTAATCAATCGAGAGTGGCATTCTTAATATCTACACAGCCTTGCAAATAGGCAAAAGGGAAGTATTATCTTTTATTATGAACTGACATTGGACCCTTTCCCCAATTCCCATACAGAAGCATGCATCAGTTGCTTTGCTATTGCTACAATAAACACCATAACCAAAAGCAACTCACAGAAGAAAGAGTTTAATTTGGCTTATGGTTTCAGAGTGATAAGAGTTCATCATGGTGAGTGCGAGGGGATGAGGCATGGCAGCAAGTGGCAGGGATGGCGGGAGGCTTGATGGCAGGAGCAGGAAGCTGAGTGATCACATCTAATGGCAAACATAAAGCAGAAAGAGTAAACCGAGGGTAGGGCAAAGCTACAAGCTCTTAAAGCCCACCACAGTGACACACTTCCACCAGCAAGGCCACATCACCCAAAGGTTCCATAACACTCCCCACAGGGTACCACCAACAGGGGACCAGGTCTTCAAACACAAGAGCCTATGAGGGACATTTCTCTTTCAAACCATCACAGAGCCCTAACCTCTGATGTGATATTTTAATGTAAGGCCTTTATAAATATGACGAAGGTTAAATAAGGTTTCAACAGCCATGCTATTCTCTGATGAAACTGGTACCATTACAAGAAAGGGAAGGAAACACTGCAGAATATTTCTCCTCCTCCACCACACCGGTCATGTAAGCATGCCATATGAACACATCCATCTCCCAGCCAGGAAGAGAGGCTCCTCAGTATGAAGTCACCGTGGCCCCTTGATCTCAGTCCTTTCCTTGCAAGGATGATACAAAAGTGACATTCTGTTGTTTAAGCCTCTTAGCCCCTGCCTTTCATTTGACAGCTCAAGACCACAGATAAAATTCGATTCCAGATTGAATGACTTTATGAGAAATGACACCAGCATAATCCTTAGCTCAGACGGCTTCTTCTGCAAATGCTGACTGGAAGGGAGTGATGGCAGATGCCAAACACTGCTGTGATCAACTCTGATCTCTGTGTGTTTCATCTCAACTTTTTTTTTCTTTGCCTATAGGTTGGTTGTTCCTACAACATCTGGGGGAGTGGTCTCAAAACCAGGTAGTCATCATTCCCATGTTAGGTTCATGTTACTGTGAAACTCTAGTACCTCTTTAACCAAACTTGAAGTCAAAATCCACTTCATGCTGTATGATTCTGATCATGTTACCAAATGCTATGGTGGACAGTTGCATTATCTATACAATGCTAATAAAGTCAGCAATTTACAAGGTCACTGTGAAGATTAAAAATGATAAAACACACTTGAGCCTCACACATAATACCACCCAATATGCAATTATAGTGAATGGGGAAGTAGTTGTATTGCTTACTCCAAAGCACCCCAAAATTAAGCATCTTAAGACACTACTCAGTCATTAATTCATATTTTATTTGGGGTAAAGATCTCTGTTTGGTTTGGTTCTAAGGCTTCTTACAGTATTATGGTGCACACATTGATCTGGGCAGCAGCATTATGTGAAGTCTTGGATGAGGGAGGGTCTGCCCATGCAGGTGATTGTTAGCAGAATTTAGTTTGTTGCTGGAGGGTCTCATTTTCCCAATGTCTTTTTAATTCATTACTCTGTTGGCTTGTCCACAGACAAGCTCAAAGCATGGCAGCTGGCTTTCCAGAGGTGAAAAAAGAGAACAAAAAGGAGTAGGAAGGGGGAGGGAAGACAGGGAGAGGTGAGCTATGCTCTTTTGTAACTCAATCTTGAAGCAACTGTCCTATCACTTTAAGGCAGTTTGTATTAAAAAATAAGTCTCTTCAATCAGGGGGATTGCCATTACCAAGGCCATTGTCCTGGAAAGGAAGTCCAGGAGATAGGGATCACTGGAGGTAACCTAACAGGCTGTTGACCATGACAGAGAATGAAAGAGGGCAATGACACACTCAGGAATGAGAACGCTGTCCTCATTATCGGTGGATTCTGCTCTTGTGCATTTCCCTACTTGCTCAAATCTATTACTGCAGAATCAATACTCATGGCACTTTTACAGCCATTTTAAGAGTGGCACAGTTGACCATACACCTAGCTGAGGTATGACAATCAGATGACACTTAGACTTTTTTGCTCGGTTCTCCTGCCATGGACATGTCCCTGCAGCTCTCATACCTTGAACATATCCCTTTTGCAGTCTATTAGTGCAACATTTTTCTCATTTGTGTACTTTTTGTCAGTGATGTCCCTATTTCAAATGGCCCTTGAGCATACCTGAGAGCTGCCCAATAGTGGAAAGTGAAGAAGGCTGTGATGTGGGTTGGAGAGGTTTCATAGAGCTGTTGGTTTAAGTTCGGTGGTAATGAACCCATAATGCATATAAATTAAGGTGTCTTCAGACAGACACTCTTCTGACCTAAGTTATGTGTTGTTCAGCTCATAAAAGTGTTTGTATCTCAATCTCTGAGGAACCTGTGTGTTTCTTCTGGGAAAAATGGGTTAGCATTGGCTAATTCAGTGTTACAATCACAATCTAGCACATAACTGCCATGAATAATAATGACTAATCTTAGATTTGAAATTCTACTTTACAATTTGATCAACTGTGCTATCATGAAGAGATTCTTAGTCTCTGTGTTTTCTTGTTTTTCAGGAAATCAGAGTTCAACTCAAATGGATTGTTCTACTTCTAGAACTTTACTTTCTGTCCGGGGCCCATGTTGGGTGCACAGTAGGTATACATGAACTCCACATTAAGTAATGCAAAGACTCCTGAGTGTATCTGATGAGACATCTACAGCTGGAGAATTGGGGACTTCTGTTCCAGGTTTTTGGGTTTGATGTCATCCTTAACAATGTATGAAGCATTATATATTAAAAAAAGAACCCTGCATTAAAATCTATATTAGGATGTTAAATCGATGGTTTTGTCAGAGTGTTGACTCACTTCCACTAGGAACTCAGAGAACAATCGGCAGATGGAAATGTACCCAAGACACAGCAGCTGTGGTATTTTCTCCATGTCACCAGGCAGTTGGCCAGAAATGGACTTGGCTGTAGTGTTCAACAGCACCAGTCATCCAAATAAGTTGCCTGTGTTGTTTCAGAGATGATTTCAAATGTAGAAATGCCAAGTCATCACCACAAGAGCCACAGTGCAACATCCTGACAGCCTCTCAACTTGCAATGTGACCTTGTGTGGCTTCCTAAGCCGCATCTTTCCCCAGACAGAGAGGATTTGGAAACTCCAACATAGACAGCCTTGATGGGAGGACACAAGTGGACTTCAAGGACCACCACTGCTGTCCCTCTCTGAGGGAGCCAGAAAGTTAGAAAGAATATGTACGATATCCTAGTCTCTCTATTGCTCTTTCTGGGTTGAATCCAGGACTTTGCACATGCTTGGCAAGCATACTATACAGTTGCAGTTTTAACCCTGCTTCCAGTCTTCTAGTGGTATGTGTTTGTGTGTGTGTGTGTGTGTGTGTGTGTGTGTGTGTATACATGTGTGTGCGTGCATGCATGCGTGTGCATGCGCACATATGTGTTTATGGAATCCAGAGGACAAGATTGGCTGTAATACTTAAGGTATTGTCAACCTTGTTTTTTTAAAGATTTCCTTCTTATGTGTGTGTGTGTGTGTGTGTTGTGTACCCAAGTATATACATGCACCCTGGCACACTTTTGAAGGCCAATAGACAACTTGAAAGAGGTGGTTCTTTTCTTCCACCATTTGACTTTCAGGCATTGAACTCAAGTCTTCAGGCTTGGCAGCAAGTGCCCTTACCTATTGAGCCATCTTGATAGCCTCCCACTTTCTTTTGCTGAATCAGGGTCTCTCACTGGCTTGGAACTTTCCAAGTAGGTTAGACTTGCTGCTAGCAAGCTACAGGGATCTACTTTTCTCTGTCTCTCCATTGCTAGGATTACAAATGTTTGCCACACACACGACATTTTTTTTAAGGTTGCTTATACACACACACACACATAAAGCATGCACTTAAGCTATCAAACTATCTCCATGGCTGCTCATATGTGACATTCCTTGAGGTCATCTTGGTGCAGCCATGATACTCAAAACTAGTTCTTCACTGGTAATTTCATTTGATAAATTCATATATTTTACAAAAGGAACCAAAGCTATGGCCTTATAAGGACTCATGGTAGTGAAGGAGAATCTCAGATTTATCCCTGGTGGGGTCATACAATCTCTCTCTCTCTCTCTCTCTCTCACACACACACACACACACACACACACATCACACCACACCCCTACCTCTACTCCTTCTCAGTGGTTAGTAACAGCTACTAACAATACAATAGCTAATTCTGGCTATTTGTTATGTCCCAGGCATTATCTCAGTACTCCCTCTCTCAGCTCCATCATACCCCATTGCATGGGCAAAGGAATTAAGACACAAAGACACCAAGCACAATGTGACATAACTCTGGACATGGCAGACCTGAGATGTTCTCCCAGTTCTCCTGACTCCAAGCCTGTGTTAATGTCCAGTACCTCCCCCATGACAATAACTGTAATCTAAGGAGGGTATCTTGGAGAAAGCTTCTACACCTAACACACAATAGAAATTTTAGGTAGTCCATGAGCTAGGGAAAGACCGGGGGGGGAGGGGAGGTGGGGAGAAGCTGCACCCTGCCCCTCCCCCACAGACACTATACATGAGATTATCACAATATCCATTTGATAGCTGGCCACCCAAAGCAAGGACTAGAAAATGACGGCATTCCTCATTTTTCCTTTCCCAGACATCCTTCCTCAATCTCAAATGAGCATCTGCCATCAGTTTTTTATCCTAAGGGACTTTTTGATCTGGACATATTTAGGGAGCTGAGGTCCAAGAGACAATCTACCTATTTTTTGGTAAATGCTACTTATTATATTTTTCTAATGCCTTCTCAGTGCCAGGGGCTGGACTTGTGATACAGGCTTTTCCGTTACTCTCAATAACTAGCTACCTCACAGATACAGAAAATGAAATCCAAGCAGTCACATGTCCTCAGAAGCAAGGGTTTTGAGAGGTCCAGAGCCAGGCCCTCTCTCCAGCATGCTGCAATCACAGGAGACTTGCTCAATACCAAACACCCACTTTTTAGCTCACAGCTTTCATTAGCTTGGCTGCTTCTGGGTGGCAACTGAAACCACAGGACTGGTGAAAAGGCTATCAAAAATGGCAGGAGATGGATGCACTACATAAAACAAAAACCTCTTAGGAGGCAGAAGGGATATGGCCTACAACACCAGCCACCATATATTACAGATATAATGGGACTCGTGTCATGACTTGGGCTCCTAGTGGTAGGATCAGGACCAGTCCCTGGCACTTAGGTGGCTTTTGGAGCCTGTTCCCCATGCTGGATTATTTTGCCCAGCCTTGGCACAAGGGAAGGAGCTCAGTCCTGCCTCAACTTGATGTGCTATGCTTTGCTCAAGTCTGTGGGAGGCCTGTCCCTTTCTGAAAGGAGACAGAGGAGGACTGGAAAGGAGGGGGTGTATTGGTAACAGGGGGTGGGGGTTGGGGTAGAGGGGAGGATGCTGACTGGGAGGAGGGGAGGGAGGGGAAATTGCAGTCAGTATGTAAAATAAATTTTAAACATGTTATTTAAATTTAAAAAATGATGTGACTCACGTTTTAAATTGCTTTTTATTCCACAAAGGAAAGGTGGAACCAGAAAACCTCCTATCTCATATTGGTCACACTATTGAGGAATGTTACACACACACACACACACACACACACACACACACACACACACACCAATCTCTTCAAATGTGGAAAGGCTTTCAAGTATTAAAGTCTTGATCTGGAGGTAATGGATATTTAAAAAAGAAAAACACTTAGGGCCATTTAGTGCCTATTGAACCCAGAATGACAGCAGCATCTCATGGTAGACATATAAATTGGAACAACATTTGGGAGGGCAATTTAGCAATACAGATCAAGGAGCTTCAAAATGGGAACAGCCTTTATTGAACCATTGGCTTCCAGGATTGTGTTCTATGGAAGCAATTGGAGGCATGCAAGAATGAACTCACAATCTTGTTTTCAAAGGAAACAGGAACAACTCAGTTGTCCTTCTACACCCTATAACTCATCGGTCTGTGTAGTGCAAATTCTAAAGACATTCCAAATCCACCCTTCTCTCTCAAGCTTACTTCTTGAATGAACTCAAACACTATTAGACACCCCCACCCACCTGGACTTCTTTCTATGCTGACTCCTCTTCTCTGTCAGTATTCCTTTGAAAGCAGTACTGGTTAGGCCCTTTCCTGCTCGCCTCTCTTGGATTTCACCTTGTACTGCAGACCTCTACCTTATACTGCCTGACTGAGAGACCATGTAGCAGAGGTCAGCACACTTTCCTATAACCTGCCAAAAAGTAAATATCTTATGGTTTGTGAACCATATGGCTACTGTGGCAACTATGCACCTCTGCCATCTAAGTATGACAATTACAGATATTACATAAATGAGCATGACTCTGTTTTAGTACCTACTAAAGGAGACAGGGTGTTGGGATTGGCCCTGTATTGCAGTCTGTTGTCACTTGTCCTATAGGATCTTGTAGCTATTTTTCTTTCCAACATCCACAAAAGTCACTCTATCCCACCTTGTCACTGCCTATGTTCACAGCAGGACAGTAGACCATCTGTTTCCTCCAGCAGACATCATCCTATTTCCTGTCCCCATTGTGTCTTCTCACAGTCCCTACATCTCTTTTCCTGGCTAGTCATTTTCTACTGTCTGGATCCATGACTTGGACCTTTCCTTTATCTCCAAAGACTCCATAGTTGTCCTCTGTAGAACTAATCAACATTTTTATTCATTTATTTATTTTTAATGCATATGAGTACCTGTATCCATGTATGTACACACATGAGTGCAGTGCATGTAGAGGCCAGAGAGGGAATTAGAAACCCTGGAACCAGACTTTCAGATGGTTGTGAGCTATCATGTAGGTGCTGGGAACCAAAAATTAGTCACTGAGCCACCTCTCCAGCTCCAGATCTGGTCAAATTAAGATTAAGTCATTCTCAGTGCAACAGTGTACCTTCGTGTCACTTCTGTTAGGATCAAAGTTTGAAGAAATGCAAGATCACACCTATCACCAACCAGAATTCTATTCCTGGTGACTGGCATGCTGTCTGATTCATCCAGGAAGCATTTGGCATGTTGGTGGAAATATGGCTTGAGTAAAGTATTACAACGAGATAGAAAAACACTACACAGGTTAATACTGAAGTTTAGGGCATAAATATGCACTTGATGTTTTCTTATAATAAAAATATCCTCATTTCTCAAATTTCTCACTATGAACACGTATTAGTAGGAGACTTAGACATGTGTGAGGCTGGGGAAGTGGCTCAGCTGGAATTGCCACACAAGCATGAGGACCTGTGTTGGGGTGCCCAGTACTCATGGAAAAAGCCAAATGTAGCAGTTTGTGTCTGAAACTCCAGCGCTGACAGGACAGAGGTAGACAGATATCTCTCACCCATTAGCCAGACAAGCTAGCTGAAATGGAAAACTCCAGGTTCAATGAGAGACCTTGTCTCACAAAATAAGGTGAAGAGCTATCGAGGAGGATATTTGACATCAATCCCTGGCTTCCACACACATGAATGTACACTTGCACATATATATGTGTACATATGAACACATCAAAAAAGAAAAGAAAAGAAAAACTGTCAATGAAGATGAGACAGAGGAAGAGAGAGAAGGGGTCACTGCAAATCTAACTTCTTTTTGGTATATCCCACAGTTGGGTTATTCATATGCTTGTTCGGAACTTCCTAATGAGTCCTACTATGTACATGCAGATAGTCTTTATCTAGTCATTTTATTCTTTGTGCAAGTCACTTTGTTAGACAGAACACCTGTGTACCAGGGCTGTTATTCAATGAGCTCCCACTTACGGGAATGCTGGTAGCAGATGGCCACTAGTATTCACTCACCCACACAGTCTAATTGGCCTTCTAGGACCTTCCAACTCCAAGTTTAGAGAAGGGTTAAAAGAGCAGTTGCTGCCTCATGAGATTCCAGGCACCAGCAGGTTTGCAATGCAGCGAGCGTCCATGCAGATAGAAAGTATGACAGCTAACTTATTTATTTCACTCATCAGTAGCTCAGCTTCAAACATCTGGTCATTTCCATGCCAGGCTGGTCTCCAAGTAGTACTTGGGAGCAACAGGCCACATGGCCACCATGTTCCTATTTATTCATCCAGTAATTCCCTCTACATTCAAGAAGCCAGTGAAGATGATACCAATTAATATCTCCAAATAAAGCTGACATTTTTGCCATCTTTGAAAGAATATGTGTGGGTGGGAGGAAGGGGGAGAAATCAATTATTTTTGAAACTGTGTAGATTATGTAATAGATTTGGAGATATAAATATGTTAAGGGTTTATCTTTTTGCTAGTTTTATAATGTTTCAGGACATTCAAAACAATCACCTATAGGGGTATGCACTAACACATGATAAAATAACTAGCAACCTTAACTGTCAAATAAATGATAGAAAAATTCACATTGAGGTCACACATCCTCTAGTTCCCTTAGTTACAGTTCTTTTAGGAAAAGGAGAGACATTAATTCACATTGGTATATCAGAGTGTTGTGTTTTTGTGCTTCAAGTAACTGAAAAGCACAGCTTAATGGACTTAAACAGTAAACAAGAAATATTTCCCATTTGGAGAAGTCCATGGAAAGGGCAAGGATGATTGTATAGCAACTCACAAAGGCAACCAGAACCCTACCTTTTCCATTTCTCTGCTTTTCCACCAAAGTTGGTGGGAGATGTCATTCTGTAAATATGTTTCTCTTATTGGTTAATGAGTAAAGCACTATTGGCAAATAGAAAGGCAAGATATTCAGGACTATGAGACAAGGAGGATTTTGGGAGATGTAGTAGAGGAGATTCAAGATATCTTGAGGTGAGAGAAGAGGTCCAAACCCTCTTTCTGGTAATATAAGATCACGCGGAAACATTTAGATTAATAGAAATGGGTTAATATTTAAGACAGAGCTAGCCAATAAGAAACACTCTAATAACAGGCCAACAGCTTTACATCTAATACAGCATCTCTCTGTGTTGTTTGGGGCTGTGGGACTCAGCTGTGGGACCAGGCTGGCGGGAAAACAGCCCATAACAAATGGTCACCTCAGCTCCAGGCTTAAAATTGAAATGGCTGCAACAATTACAGGTGTAGCATCTGGACATTATAATCCTTTCTAGTGGTTTCTGTCAAGAATGAGGAACTTTCCATTAGAAATATCCCCAACATTTCCCTAATGTAATATTGAATAGAACTTCGTCATTCCCCCCCCCATGAACCAAATCCTGACAAATACACAGAACTGACACATGGACCAATAGGTCCCCTTCTGAAGCTGAGGATAATCAGCATCTCCTAAAGGGCATGGCTACGTGGAAGACGGATTTTGTTAGGAGGGTAAAGTTTGCAACCAATAATGTCTATCATTCATAGTTAACTCAAAGGTCAGATATATTTCACAGCCATAGAATGTGACAGAGGGATGATCGTCCCAGCTCTTCTCTTACTATGTTACCACATATCACATGCATATACAAATGCACGCAGGTGTGCACACACTCATATGCACATGCACCCCCCCACCATGATTTTCCAGAATTTCAAGGTTTATGTTATTTTAAAGAAGCTTTAAAACTGTCCATTGCTCAGCTTCCAGGCTAATCTTACACTGTTATTTTCCCAGAGTGGCTCTTGTTTCCTGTGTCATCCCAGCACATTGCCAACAGAGTGATCCTTATTCCCATGAGGGTTTCAGGTTGCACAACAGTCTCAAAAATATTAAGGGAAGGGTTTGAGTATGGGTAGCCAAAGATTCAGAAAAGTGTAGAATGACTGTAAAACATCGGGTTTATGGAGCTGGTTAGCGCCAGCCATCAACACAAAGATTCAGGGATAAGAGATAATTTGAGGGACGATGCTGATAAGTAAACTCTGGGCTCAGAATTTTGCTAGGCACAGAAGACTAACTGTTAAAGTGAACTATATAGAGTTCAAGAAAGCCTTTAGTTGGTTGAAAGAAATTTGTGAGATAGATCAAGAGAAATGCAGAATTAGATTTTGTCCTTGGGGAAGACCCTGGAAAAGCCAATATCCAAACATGGATATCCAAACATGGAAAAGCCAATATGCACCATTAGTAGAGGCAGAGATGCAGATGGGGAAAGCTGATGAGAAAGAGAACTGAAGGATAAGGAGAGTTGTGGTACCCAGGAAGATGAGAGATCTGAGAGCAAAGTAGTGATTAATGGAGTCCATTAATAACAAGGACTCAAATACGGTAAAGAATTAAGAGAGGCTATTGACATGAATTTATTGGCCATTTTCCCCAGAGCATCCAAAAAAGAAGCAAAGAATAATAGAAAGTTAGGATGAAAGGAGACAGGATTAAAACTCTGAGGTTTTTTGTGGTAAGTGTATGGTGCTGAAGATCGAACAGAGGACCTTTCAACTACTAGACCAATGGTAGGCAGGTGACTTGTCATCAAGCTATAACTCCAGGCGTTGATCCAGTTTTTCATGATAAAACAATGTTCCCATAAGATTTCAGATTGTTTAAAATGTCGTAGCAGAGACTAAACAAAGGCCCCTGATGCTTGACTCATCATTTCTGGAGTCGCCCATCACCATAGTTTGCTCTCCTTATCTATGTGCGGGGGATGGATTAAAGTGTGAAGCCCAGGGGAGCTGTAAAAGCCAGTCTCCACTCAGATGAACACTCCTGCTTTCTCTTCTTTCTCCTACCACCATCGCTGTGCCATGGTTAAATCTGAACAGCTGCAGTTGCTTCCCACCTGACCTCCCTCCCACTTCCAGTCCTTGTCCCCAGGTCAGCAAACACGTCACCATGCTTCTCTATCTATGGCTCTTCAAAAGTTCACCAAGAATGTTCAAAGAACAAAAGGAACTGAACCTGGGCACAGAATAAATAGCTGAAGAAAACATGAAATTAATCTCTACATAGTCAAAAATGTAATTCAAGGTGACTCAGCCGTCTGTAAAATGGAAACTGGACAATGTCTAGAAGAAAGCAAAAGAAAATCATTCAAAGGCTTGGGAAGGCAATGATATTTATATCCAACCAAAACTCAAAGAGTGTTTCATGAAATTAAAAACAAGTCTTATCAAAAGACGTAATTATGAAATTGAGAAAAAACTGTTAGATTGGGAAGCAATATTTTAAGTAAGATATATTAAATGTATATGCACATTAAGTGTGTACATAGCATGCTTTTATCTAGACTATAAAAAATGTAATAATCAATGCTTAAAAGACAAATGACATTGTTTTAAAAGCTTCGTAAAAGATGCTTCACAGAAGTCAAAAGAAAAAAAGGAAAAGAAAACTAGAAAGACCCAGGAACTATCTATTATCAAGAAAAAGCAAATGGAAATAAGAGTGAGATGCCATTTCCTATGTATCAGAAGGACAAGATTAAAAAGGGCAAAAACTGGCATGGTTGTACTTACCTCAATCCCATCACTCAGGAGGCAGAGGCAGGTGGATCTCTGAGTTTGAGGTCAGCTTGGTCTATAGAGAGAGTTCCAGGACAACCAGGGCTACACAGAAAAACCCTGTTTCAAAAAATAATCAATTCATCCAAAATAAACTAATTAAAATTAAAAAGCCAGACAACAGTTTTAGAAGCAACCAGAATTCCAATGTATTGCTATTTGGAGGTCAAAATGATATAACTATTGGGAACACTAAATAATCCCTCATGACGTTTAATAGATATATTTCAAAGGACAAAGCTGGAGGACTTAAGCTGTACAATTTCAACATTTGTCATAACATCCATTTGATTTATTTGTTATTTATGTATTTAAC
This sequence comes from Phodopus roborovskii, assembly GCF_943737965.1. Lineage (NCBI taxonomy): Eukaryota > Metazoa > Chordata > Mammalia > Rodentia > Cricetidae > Phodopus > Phodopus roborovskii. The sequence goes on along the minus strand of NW_026126407.1, from coordinate 34,803,835 downwards.
ACTGGCCTTGAGCTCCTGTTCCTACTATCCCAGCTTCCCAAGTGCTGGGATTGCAGGCATGTACCACCAAGGTTTGTTTACACTTTACAATGACAACAGGGGCTGGAGAAAGATGGCTCAATAGTTAAGAACACTCTGCTCTTGCAGATGACTCTAGTTCGATTCCCAGCACCCACTTCAGTCAGCTCACAACCACCTGTAACTCCAGACCAGGGGATTCAATACCATCCTCTGGCCTCTTTGGATACTGTACTCATGTGCATGTGCCCAGACACAGATACAATAAGTTTATCATAACAATATGGTAATCAAACAGTGTGATAATTACATAAGGCAGATATATACAACAATGGAATAGAGTTAAGAATTCAGAAACAGACTCACAGGAGAGTCAGCTGTTTACAAATGTCTGAAGGTAATTCAATGAAAGATGAGATAGTCTTTTTAATAAGTTGCAAGAATAAATATATTTTGACTCCCACCTTATGACATATATAAAGATTAATTCAAAATGGATTAAAAACCTAAACAAGAGACTAAAAAGATACAAATTTTGGAAGAAAATCTTGTAACATTAGATGACAGAAATTTTCTTAGCAAAGGAACAAAAATGAATGTAAATGAAAATAAAGGATAACTTGGACTCCATAAAATAGCTTTATAATTTAAACCTTACAGTTCATGCTTCACACTGAGAGAAAATATTAACCAAAAAAAAAAAACCCTCAGAGGATACATGCATCTAGGATATATAATTTTTAAAACTCACTAAAACACAACTGCACTTATTTTTTTAGAAAACAAGAGGAAATAAGAGCAGACTTTTCTTCAGTCTGTAAGATGACACGAGTGAATGAAAGGATGCTCAATATTACTATTCATCAGGGAAATTCAAGTTAAAACCAAAAGAGGAAGTGATTGAATAAGCTGAATTGCTCTCCTTTGTGCAGGCTATGAGAAAACTCACAAAAATGATTAGAATTAACTTTTTTTTTTTAATTTTTTGAAATTCTGGGAACTAACCAGGCACAACTGGAATAAGTCTTCAGGAGGAGCTATGGAATCTCACTGAGACTAGGAGCTTCCTGACATTTTCGTTTGCTGGATTCCCATCCCCATTCCCCATCTTCATGTACATTAGTCTTGAGAATTAACAGTACCATATTATGGCCCAAACCAGCACTCTGGCAGCCACTAAAAGGCAAAGGAATGGAATTGCCTCCATGTGACCTGTCTAGTGGCTCCAAAAGAGTGCCAGCTCAACATGTATTTATTTTACTTGAGTCAGAGTTCACCCAGTGCCTCCCTGTGAGCATTCTTCAAAATTTCTCGCAGGCAACAACTCAATATTATAGCTGTGTGAGGGATGACCATTGGAAAGCACAATAAACTAGAGAAGTTAATGAGAGAATCAAGGGAGATGAAAAAGTCATAATGAGCTTGAGACACTGACTCACTCTGGGTACCTGAAAGGCCACATGCATGTGCAGGGCTGTGTGAAAACATAAGGATGACCAGAGGCAAGACAGCCTGCCCCTCTCACTGACTGTGAGACTCTGAGCAGGTAAGAATTGAGGGCTGAGGTAGAGGGGGGCCAAGTTACTGGCTGAGTATTCAAGGCATATCCGGGCATTCACAGAGGAACTGTATTAGATTTCTCTAGGACAGAAGTAATCAATTGAATTGCATAATTTATAGGAGCAGATTGCATAAATCACCTTACAGAATCAAAGACCTGCTGAATAGTCCCACAGTGATATCTGTAGGATGGAGGGGATGGGCAATCTGCAGCTTTTTAGAACAGTAAGCAGGAAGCCCCCAGAACAAGAGAAACCAGTGTTACATTACCAGTCTGAGGTGGAAGGCTTGGAAACCCCCTCAAGAACTTCTTGTTTGGCTCCATGTTAAAATCTGAGGAGTCTAGGATCAGATACACATGAGGGGCAGCCACCACCAAAGCAAAAGATGCTCTTGCTCAAAAAAGGGTAGAGCTGTGAACTGAAGGCTTATGTCCCCGAATTCTTACTTGACATCCCAACACTGAAGATGACAGTGCAAGGTCCCAAGATCTTCAAATGGTGAATGAGTCCAGAGGATAGTGCATTTGTGGGTGGAATCAATGATGTTATGAAAGAATCCCCATGGGAATGAGACAAAGCAAGGAGACACCCACACATCAAGAACCAGCCTTGAGGAGACACAAAATTTATCCCACAATACTGAGTGGTAAAGTCCTGACATCTTTAAAGTCACCAAGCCCATGGTAGTTTGTTCTAGTATCCCAAACAGAGGAGTAATTACAATGGCACTCACTCTTCAACTCTCAAAAGTCCTCCAGTTTATACACTAATTGACAAAGTCACAGTTCCCTTGAGGAATCCACACTGACTAATAGCATAGAAAAGTAAACATGGGTAGGGTTGAAGACAGGTGGCGGAGATGATGCAGCTCCTAAGCCAATAGGGAAGGGATGTCATGGAAATAGCCAATAGTGAGCAACACAAGAAGCTCCCCCACATAGGGAACAGCAGGTGTCCTGGGTGAGGAATCATCCAGAAACTCACATCACAGCCACCTTCTTTGGAGGCAGCCATGATTAGCACCATCCCTTCCTGGAGAAAAATTAACATATAATAGTAGCTGTTTATGCTTAATATCCTGGTCCGTTTTTTTATTTTAGAAAAAAAAAAAAAAAAGAGGAGGGAGCTTCACTCTCTAGGTGTTAATCATAGTGGAAACCTTCTCTAGCGGGAGCTGAAAGAGTACAAGCGGGCCTCTGGGGATGAGCAAAAGGGGAAGTCCCCCATGGAGCCAGCAAGCAAGCAGACTCAGAACAGATTGTTGGCTGGAGAACACCAGTTTCTTTGGTCTCTCAGGGAAAGCTTGTGGGGTTTCTACTCAAGGTTCCAGAGCTTGACAATGAATAGCTCTTAAGCAGAGCTGGTCTTCAAAGCAACGCAAAGTGCCACTTTATTTACATTTCCTGAGGTATGGCAAGAGTCACCTGGCTCTCACCTCTTTCCATGGCTGTTGTCTGTAGAGGGGGAAACCAGTTAAGGTCTCCCCCTAAAGAGGCTGAAATCTACTTTGTTATATTAATTGGCCACAAGATAGACAGCAAAAGCAGCCCCACCCAGGGGTCAGTTCTTGTCTGCTCTGGTCTGAGTGTGCAATGCCCTCCACAGGCTCATGTATATGAACAACTGGTCCCCAGATGATGGCACTGTTTAAGAAACTGGAATCTTTAGGAGGGGGTGTCTCTCTGGAAGTGAATTGCTGAGGGCCAGGTCCTCCAGTTCCTGCTTGGCTTTCTGCTTCCCAACCATCTAAGGAAGAAAGCCAGTCCTCTCCCACTCTCGCTGCCAGGCCACCCAATCGTGATGCACTTGTGTGTTAGATATGTGTTTCACTGCTCTGACAAGATACCTGACCAAAAAGATTTAGGGAAGAAATTGTTTATTTGGTCTCACAGTTTGAGGGTACGGTGCATCATCTCCTGGCAGCTGGAGTGTGAAGTAGCTGATCACATTGCACCCATGGTAAGGAAGCAGGAAAATGAAGACATGTGCTGCTGTTTTCTTTTTTTTATGCAGCCTGGAACTCTATTCCATGGGTCAGTATCACTCACATTCAGAATGGGTCTTGCCACAGAGTGAACATAGTCCAGAAACACCCTTGCAGACATGCCCAGTGGTTTATTTCCATGATGATTATAAATCCCATCAAGTTGTCAATCAAGATTAACCATCACATCTAGCATCTCTTGATCTGTGGACCAGAATAAACTCTTCCTCCCTTAAGTGGTTTTTGATGGGCATTCTGCCACAGCCATAAGAAACATAACTAACCCACAACCAAGTCCCTTGTGCACCATGCACTGGGTGGGGGGAGAGAGAACCAAGGTCCTAATGGAATATGGAGACTTGCACACTCAGAACAGTCACTTAGCAGCATTTGAGAGACCCTCACTTTTTTCCTTCCCAGCTGTGTTTTTCCTTAGAATCATTTCTCAAGAGACAGCTTGTGTTTATTCTGTGGGGTTTTGGGGGGAACTTTGAAAAGGGGGAAAAATCAACATAGTTGCTATGCACATGGGAATCCTCCTCTTCTTCTGCTTTCTTTCTCTTCTTCCTCATTTTCCTGCTGCTGTTGCTACTACTGCTCCTGCTGCCAGCATTCTTGATAGTGAAAAGCTGACTTGACTTGACCCCCGCCCCAAATTCAAATGTAGAACTTTTGGAACTACTATTCCATCAAAGAGTCAAGACCCACAGCTTCATGCCAAAACAATATAGTTTCTCTCCCAAGGTAGAACTTGAGACTGTATTTCTATATTTCTTATACTCCAGTGGGTGTTACATCCCCCATCTGCTACTTGTAGGACCTATATCTAGGTCAGAAATAGCTGCAATCCCAGATCTCCATTACTGCCTGCTTTAATTTTGCTGTTCTTTCCTATACCTGGAATTTTTCTGTCATGCCAAAGTGCTTAAAAATTGGATTTCTATTTTTTAATGTGTCCTTTCTACAGCAAGCATGCTCTGCCATGTTTTCAGAACCAAGGATCACTTTGAAACAATGAAGCTCATGCCCACCCAACAAAACAAACTAGAAGCTTTGTGGTATTGCCCTGCTGTTATGTAGCAACCTACAGCTGACAAACTGAGCCAAAATAGTACAAGGCTGAGGGGGGCAGACTCAGATACCTCACCACTTGAGTCACTTCTGATATTAATCTACGATGATTGGCACCATGATGCAAGGTGGAAATGAAATATTCATTGCCCATTCAATATCACCTCATTTGTATGTCCAAGTGTTGACAAAAGAAAAACCTTTCTTGTCTACATTATGAATAATTGTGAATTAATATGCAACCCTACACTCATTCCAGGGAGAAGAAAATCAGTTGGATTTGCCAACTGTTCAACAACATGGCCTGGATTCAACTGCAGATGTCACCCACACTGCTCATCAGAAATGCAAAAGGGACTTGGATTCCTAAGAGTATCAGCTATGGACAGCATTACAAGAACTTAAGAATCTCAGAACATAAAGGTTAAAAGCAATGTCAAAGATCAGCTCCTAAGGAAAATGAGGCTAAGTTTGCATGTCAGGTCTAGATGATTCCTCCACCTCTTCCAAACACAACTTCAGAGGTACCACACAGCCAGCTTGCTGTTGTAGTTATCTTTATCATTGTGTGACCTAGTAGATGTTTTTTTGTTTGTTTGTTTTCACCAAAGAATTTGCTCTGCAGAGGTCTTTGAGTTTTTGAGTACCTATGCAGATGTAGCAGACAGAACCCGAGTGCTCCATCCATCAGTGTGACTTACAGCCCAACAATGGCAGCTTTTTCTTCATTTGCTGAATTTATTGGGCCCTGAGGCTTCTTTGGAGCTCTGTGAGGAAGGATATACTCAGGCTCTGACACTATGCAAATGTCAACTTAAAATCAGACATTTCTGCAAGGTGCAGGGTATCAGCAAGAAGCCAGGGTCTGATGACACAAAGCTCACTATTTACCTCCTGGAGCCCTTTCTCAAGCTGAAGGCCAGGAGCAAGAGGCTTTATGTTGGAACCTCATTTATCTCCTTAGCAATAAGGGCAGAGGGCTCAGGTGATAGTCCAGTATGTAAAGTATTTGTCTTCCAAACATGAGGACCTGAGTTTGGTTCCCCCAGATGCCAAAGTTTTTCAAAGCCAGGAATAGTGATACAAAATTGCAGCCATAGCACTGAGAAGGCAGAGATGAAAAACTTGTTGGCCGGCCAGCCAGCCTAGTCTACTTGACAAGTTCCAGGCCAGTGAAATATCCTGTCTGAAACACAAGGTGTGGATGGCACTTGAAGAATAATAGGATTGTCCCCTGGTTCCCATACACAAACCTGCACACTATGCACATGACCAACACACACATTTGTACTTATACTCACATGAACACACACACACACACAAACAAACAAGGCAGGTGGACATGAGAAAGCATCTCAGAGGAGTAACACTATCCGGAAGTAAAGCCCAAGGGAAATCATTAGCATAATTAGAAAACAGGGCAATGGATATAATGAAACTAGTAAGCATTGTTTGTTTCCTTTGTACTCATTATCATAGTCATTAAAAGAAACAGAAATAGAAAGTTAAGTGCAAAGTATCAGTATGAATCCTATTTTACAGTGGAGAAGGCTAAACCAGGAAGCAGGAGGCTATAAGTTGGCCAAAGACTCAAGTAGAACTTGATTCAAGAATTGTGGCTCTACACCTACTGGTTGTTTTATTGAGCAGCTTGTTGGTAGGTTGGTTGACTGATTAACTGATTGACTTGGAGTGCTGGAGAATTAGCCTGAGACATTGTTCATAGAATTAGCCTGAGACATCGTTCATTCGAGGCAGCACTCTACTACTGAGTAATTTCTAGCTCTTAGAGTCTTCAATCTTGACCAAGTATATGCACATTCTGCTCTGGAAAAGTTCACGATCCCAGCATTGTTTGTTCTATTTGAGGTTTATTAGGTTCCCTTCATCCTTTTATAGTTGAGTCAAAAATTTTATGTGTAGATTTATCTCATAATCCCATGAGGCATCATTAACTCCACATATTACTAATTAGAAATCTGAAGCTGAAGGAGGTTAAGTTATTTGCCCAAGGTTTTGCAAGCAATAAGGGGCAGAGGCTAGATTCAATTTCTAAATTTAAAGTTAAAGCTCTTGTTGCTGTTACAGTAGTTCTCAGCTTTATATATACCCTGGTGTTATACTTTGAGTATGAAGTGTTCCCAATAGACTCATTGTGTTGGATGCTTGGTCTACAGTGTCATTTGGGAGCTTCCGGAAACTTTAAGAGGTCAGACCTAGTTGGAGAAAGTAGGTTACTAGAGACATGTCTTTGGAAGTTAGACCTGGCCCTAGGTTGCCTCCATTTCTCTGCTTCCTTTCTACTATGAGGTGAATAGCCTCCTCCATCACAGGCAGTTCCTACTATAATGACCTGCTCAGTATGCAACCATCGAATGAATGCCCTGAGACCATGATACAAGATAGATCTTTCCTCTTTCAAGTTGCACTCCCAGTCATTGTGAACCTAGTAATGAAAAGTAACTGAAATGCCTGGGAATCTTCTAAGAGAGAACACTCTGGATCCCATTACTAGACCCAGAATAGTACATCTGGGTTAACCCTAGCATCTGAATTGTTAGATGACTCTGATGCCACTTCCCTATCCTACTCTTCCATACAGATACTATGACTAGGCATAGGGTAGAAATTACTGTCATTGTAACAGAGCAGTGTTGCCAAAGCCTTCTCTCCTTAGCCTATTAGGCATACCCAAATCCACTTGACTAGATGCTGCCATTCACTGTGTCTGCTCATTATAAGGATCACCTCTTCTTCCTGTCAGAACATTAAGGAGGTTGTCAGTGTAATCATCTCTCATGACAACTGAAAAAACTTAAAAACAACATAACCAAAGAGAGAATGCAGTGTCTCACTGAACAAAAAAGTCCAGGGGTAAATCTAAATCTACCATCAGGCAAGGTACATCAGGAATTCATCTTTCCTCTCTTTTTCTTCTATGTTGGCTTAACCCTCTGGTCTAGATCCCCATCAAGAACTGTACCTGCATGTAAAACTTTAAATTCATACCTGTGTTTTAGTGGTTCCAAGGAGTCTTGTTCTTGATTGTTTCTGCAAAAATCCCAAGAGTGGTCTTCCTTAGGTTACCCTGAAATGGAGTCTCATCCTTGGCACTGTACAGAATGTAAACTACTCTGAATTACTAGATGTCATTAAGAATTCACATCTGAGAAACAATGTCATTTGATGGTCTCCATGTGGCTGGGGATCAGGGAGAGCTGAAAGGTGCTGGAGAATGGGTCATGAGGAGATAGAAGGTTCCATCATGATTGCTAGTTCCTAGAGCAAAAGTGGGCATGTACAATGTGTTCTTCTACAGGGCTGATTACCCCCCAAGCAAACACATTCCTACCACTAAGAGGTTGCTTTGAGGATCTTGATGTTCTGTACCAACAAAACAAAACCAGCCCTTACCCAATATTGTAGAATATATCACAGAATTTTAGGGTTGAAAGAACCTTATTGATCTTCCAGTTCAGCCACTTAATTTTGACATTTTAAAAAATCAACAAAATTAGAAAAATCAATAAACCATTCATGAAGCACATAAGCAAGGAACAAGTTTGTTGACATTTGTGGAAATAGCAAGAGAAAGCCTTGGAGTCTTGGATTCTGGTTCCCAGTGAATGGGGTAAGTCTTTTAAGCATTGTGGTACCACATTTCATTTGTTGACTTACAAGACTTTCCTCAGGGATGCAGTATCAAAGTCAGGACCAAAACTCCGCCCCCTAGCCTAGACCTCCATCTCTGTAGTTAGAAAGTCATCTCTACCCCCTCTGATGTCCTTTATTTCTTTCCTCTTCACCATGGCTGTCTTTTCTACCTAAAGAGGGTTGGCTTCACTGACAGCCAGTAGCTATCAACTGACTACCAAGCACTCAAGAGTGATGGACAGGTGGCAGTAGGTGAGACATGATTGCTGCTCAAAAATGGAAACATTATTAGAGCTCCTTGGAAAATGCCCCTTTCCTGACAGTTTACCCCAATTTGTTCCATTTTGCTCCTCAGGTTCAACAGATCAAAGCTATTGCCAGCCTCCTTCATCCCTTGAGATCCCCTTTCTCACAAGGGCTGAGTGGTAGACTAACTAATCTCTCCCTCCCCTCACCTCGTGGTCCCCTCCCCAAACCCAGAGTAACCTTTATAGACCTTTCTCAGTGTTTGTTCTATACCACCTGACACACTATCAGTTAAAATTCCATGGTGAGCGCTTAGCAGAAAGACAAGGCACTTTATTGACAATTCAAATAAGGTTATTGGGCACCATCTGCCTTCCTTCAAATTAATGGCAAGAAGGAATGGATCCTCTGGGCTTTACTTATTTTTAGATTATCCAAAGAAACCCAGCAGGCTGCTTCTAGAGCATGCAAATCTCCACCGTAAGTGATATCATATTGGATAATAAGTGAACCAAGTCAGGCCTCCATTCATACTCAGTAGTTTCAGGAAAAATCAGTGGAACAGTCTTCTTCGTCATCTTGTTATCTGCCCCTTCCCCTCTCTATGTAAGCTGGAAAATATGATGAAATCAGGGCCCCAAGAATGAAGCTTACCGAAATATGTGTGATCAATAGGAGTTCAGCAAGAACATCTTCTGTCATCTCTAGCCCACATGTTCAGGCTCAGCTTGGTTGCATCTCATCTTCAAGGTTAGTTCCTGAGGCACATGGAACTGCAGGGCAAGGCACTCTGCGTAAGAGTAACCTGTGCAAGATGTTGGATTTGACTGAGGAATTTTCTTCAAGCCATGCCTCTCCCCCAAGCTGATTTCTAAACACACACACACACACACACACACACACACACACACACACACACACACACAGGCACATACGCACGCACATGCACACACACTCACTATTCATTAGCAGCTGCTATTACATCTGGATAGGCATATACTGTTCTCCTGAGAAAGAACATGCTAATGAGGGTTGAGGGGCCAGCAAGGCCTCCTGGGAGCAAGGATATGGGGAAAGAATAAGGAGGGGGCAGTGGGGAAAGAGATAGGGGCACACAATATGTACATCGTGGAGGGGTTGCAGGCAAGGCTGGAACATTCCACAGGAAAACAGAACAGTAAAGAGAACAAGGTGTGGAAATGATGGGGAAATTCAAATGTAATTTGACTGCTCTCTACTCTCCATCTCCCCTCCCTTGCTTTTCTTCTAGATCACACTGGCTAAGACCAGAAGGAAAGCTATACTAAACTGATTTTCTCATCCTTGATACAGTACTATGTCGGGGGAGAAGATGCTTATGTTTACAATAGTCACATTAATCCATTCATAAATTAAAATGATCTTTTTACTTTGATTTATCTTGTAGGTATATTATAAAGTATGGAAGTGATTCTTCAGCAGCTCTGGCAGGAATCATTTCATTTGGAAGTGTTTCCTGCAATCTATTTAATGCATTCATGTGTTATTTTACAAACTCCCATTGGTGTCCCAGTGGCTCATAATTATAAAAGGATTTCATGGTTAAATAAGCTAAATGCTATAGTTTAGATTTTCGTTCCCTGAAGACCCGTGCATGAAAGTTTGGCCCCCTGGGTGTCTTTAGCTACTGAGGAAGTGGTGAAAGTTCTAGGACAAAGAGACTTCGGGAAGTTCCTAAGTAATCACGCGTATGCCGCTAAATAGGATCGAGGCACCTAAGCTCCTCTTTCCTTTTCTTTTGCTTTTTGCTGTTGCTTGCTTGCCGCCTGGCTGGTAATAATGTCATTTTGTGCCACTATGCAACTTCCCCATGCTATCCTGTACCCCCCCCCCCAGGAGGACTAAAAGATGTGACCTGTCTGGTCCTGGACTGGAACTTGTGAAGGGATCACTTCCTTTTTACAAGTTAATCTTGGGGATTTTGTTATAGTGACAAGGAGCTAACTAACACAGGAAATGCTGAAGTCCCTTTGTTTCTTCTTCAAGCAGCTTGGGAATTTTGTTATAGTGACAAGGAGCTAACTAACACAGGAAGTGCTGAAGTCCCTTTGTTTCTTCTTCAAGCAGCCTTATTTACATACAATTCCAAGTGTAAGAACAGTGATGAGAAGCTACCCTGCAATGGCAACTCATTTTGCTATCAGGAAACTCCTAGAGAGAGAATTCTCTCTGCCCTCAGATTAGGGTCTCTAACTTTAGCATGGACCAAACTCAATGGTGGGTTTGTTAACTCTACCTTACTGGGCCTAGTCCCAGAGTGCCACCTCAGCATCTGTAGAAGATTTCCCCTGGAGATTTCCTCCCACACCAAAGAACCCCAGGCCTGATGTGTCTCCCTTCTGAAGTTACCATTCCCCTTCTCCAATTTTCAGGATGTCCCAGCAAGTCTACTTCCTTTACAAGCTTGTACAACACTTGAACCCAGCTTCCCTTTTCAATAGAAGCATCATATGAGGACTGGGTTGGTCATGATTACCTTGTTCTATTCCCGTTGGTTCAAACAGTGCTGGCAAATCTGTGTGCATTCAACAGAGAGTTGATAGACTGACATGGAGAAATTGCTATGTGATTGTAACAGCCTGTTCTTATTATCACTTCTATAGAATAAAAGTCTCATGAGATCATCTTGTCTTTTGGTGGGGAGACCCTCCAAGATAAGACATAAATGTTTCAGCCCTATTGTCTGTGCTATCAAACCACAGCAGAAACCAGACTCAGCAAAAGAATATTAGCGTGCCTAGGGCAAAGAGTTTCTAGAATTTTTTATACACGAGTCTGATAATGCTTATGTTTTTCTACATCCCTCTAAATAGTGAATTTACAGAATGGAGTGGTGGATATTTTCACCAAAGTGTGGAGATTAAATAATAAAGCAACTGGGCACTCTGATAGGAAACAGAAGAGTAAAGCCAGTGTCCTGTAGTGCATGTTGTTAGATGCACTGGCCAGGATGAGTAGCCCTGGTCTGAAAGAATTGGGATGGATAGGGGTTTGGTTAACAGACCCTCTTCAGAGCTTGAGAACTGATTGATTTCTAGGGATGGGGTCTGTGATAGTTAATGTTAACTGTCAACATGACAAAACTTAGAGTCTCCTGGGAGATGAGCCTCCAGGGATGCCTGGGTGGTCGTGGTAGGGGCTGTCTTGATTATATTAACTAAGTTGAGAAGAATCACCCACTGTGCGGGTAACGCCTTTCCCTGGATGAGATCCTGGACTGTCTGAGAGTTGGGAAACTGAGGCAACTACTCACATGCATGCATTCATAGCTGTTTCCTTCTGACTGAGGACATACTGTGGTCAGCTGCTTCAAACTCCAAGTGCCTTGACTTCCCTTCCATGATGGGCTGTACCCAAAAATCCAAACAACATCTTTACTCTTTAAGTTGATTTTGTCAGAGTATTTTTACCACAGCAACAGAAAATAAGGTAAGACAAATCTGAACATGAAGTGTATTTATGTACAGGCCATATATACTTTGAGACAGTGTGTCATATAGCCCAGACTGACCTCAAAATCACTTTGTAGCCAAAGATGATCATGAAATCCTGTACCTGCTGCCTCCACTCCTTCATATAATATTTTTAATAATTTTGTACATGCAACAAAGAGTGGACACAATGTACTTTCACACATCCCAGGTGGAATTTCTCTTTTTAAATTTTCTGCTAGGGCACAAAGTATTGGGTTTTATAGGTACTTACATACTGATGTGTTATTAAATTCTGTTCTAATTCATCCTCCAACTTGAGTGTACAGAATTCTCTGTTTGTAGCATCATGTACTCAAAGGTTTCAGATTTTTAAAGATTCTCACATTTTGGAGTAGGTTATATATGGGGTTTCCAAGTAAGGGATGCCCAACCTGTGGTAGTTTTGTTTGTTATTAAAACCTTACAGCTGGAAAAGAGTAAGAGGGTGGCCACACAAGGAGCCTGGAGCATGAGGAGTGGATTTCTATCTACCATGTTCTCCAAAGGAATGAACAGCTACAGGGTCTCACTGGCTACTGTTGAAGTCTACACCCTTCATGTGGTGTCCCTCCATCAACAATGGAGTTAGAATGTAGCTATAGTCCACAGCCTCATCTCTTCTGAGATCCCCAGAAGAGCCAAATGGCTTGAATGGACAGGGGGTTGTTGAGATGAATTATCCTAAAAGTAACCCTTCTTTTGTCCAGAAGGAATAAGTAGATCATGAGTTGGGAAAACTTTCCTTTCCTTTTGGAGGAACAAGTAACTCCAGCAGCAGGCTAGCCAACTGCCTCAGCAAGGTGGGGGAAGGAATAGAGAGAGAGAGGGAGAGGGAGGGAGACAGAGAAAGAGAGAGGAGAAGAGGGTAAGGGGGGAGAAGAGAGGGTGGGAAGGAGGGAGGGGGGACAAGAAGCTGCTTCTATAATTATGACTAATGACAATCTCCTGGTTCCATTTAATCTCCACAGAAGAAGCTCACCAATTGGAAAATAGCTCTGGCCCTCTGTCCTTTAGCCAATTAGATATTTTTGTCCAATCCAGAATGGTTACCCAGCCTCTGCCAGGCTGAAATTGTGTTTAGAGTTTTATTTTTATATCTTCTGAGGCATCCCAGATTTTAACAGGACATTGGAAAGTGTCCATATTTGTGGCACATCTGTTCCAGCAAGATCTGTAGGTTCCAAAAATCATTAACAAATTAATATAGAAACTTGTTCTAACTTTCCCCTCAATGATAAAGTGTGCTTTAAACCATTTGAGTGTTTCAACTTCCCTGACCAAAAAAGTAAAATGATTCCTTAATGGCTTGGAATTTAGATCCCAGTAGACTAGGAGGAAAGTGATTGTAACTGACATCTCAATTTCAGGCACCTCATTAGTCAGGGAGACTTGATTTCTGATGATTGCTCCTCTAATTGATAGCCAGCCTGTCACAGCTCTCTGGTGAGAGTCCCAGGTCCTGGTCTCTGGGTCTCTAGGGGTTTGCAGAACCTTTGCCTGTCACCGGGTCCTCAAAAAATTCTGTCAGAGTCCTCTGTCACTTACCTACCTTGTAATCTGAGGCACCATCTCCAACTGCCCTGACCTTACTCTTCCCTGAGTATTAAATGGATAAAATGCTACATGCCTGAAAAGTTACTGTGAGGACTTAGAACAGGGGATGCTCTGGGGGGGGGGGGGGGGTCCCAGAGGAGTTGACGCTGGAACCAAACTGCTTCTTGGCTTTTTTCAACCAGAAAGGGAAGCAACAAGAGGGAAACATATGCCAGGTAGGCACTGCTTTCCTGTCAATTGTCCTTTGCTGAGGAAAATGGATAGAAGATAAATGATCTCAGAAACAAATACAGGTGGCTAGATTGGGCAATAAGGAGGATGAAGTCAGAAGGGGATTAGGGAAGATGGGAGTGGAGATCTGAAGGATGACAAGGGATATGGACAGTTACCTTGTAGGTTTGAGGGGTAGGATCAAGAGAAATATCAGAGATATCAAGGGACAGTATGACAGAAATGTGAGCAGATTGTTCTTTAGCAATTTCGCATGAATTATTAGCAAGTTTTATCTTGGGGAGGAATAGTGATGCCTGTGACACACAGGACAAAGTTTTACAAATATGTCTTTAAAAAAATGAAGAGCTAGGGGCATTGCTCAGTTAGTAAAGTGCACGTCACAAAAGAAAAAAGCATGATGACATAAGAGTGATTCTCTGCCCCAATATGCACTCATATTGGTGTGGTGGTGTGTGCCTATAATTCCAGTGTTGGGAAGAGTGAGGCAGGGTCCCCGAGGCTTACAGGCCAGACAATCTAGCCAAACAGGCAAGCTCTGGGTTCAATGAGTGACTTTGTCTTTAAAGTAGGCTATAGAGTGGTTGAGGAAGGCACTCAACATCAATGTATGGCCTCCATGGGCACACATATGTGCACACATGTGCACATGTACCGCCCCATAAACATGCACATTCATGCACACAAAATTTTGTAGTGCTGTAATTTAAATTTTAGTGTAGCATTCCTGGTTATTTCACTAGTTTCTCTGAAGAGATAAATTCCTAGTTCTTCAAGGCTGTCTCTGTAGCAGGCACAGTGCTAAATGCTTACACAGCCCAAGCCATTGCATTCTCACAGCAATCAGTGGGTACTCATGCCTTCTTCATCATGGTGGTTACCATGATCATCTCCACATTACAGAAGAAGAGACAGGGTCCTAAACAACCCAAGTGACATGCTCAGATTTTCATAGGTCACAAATAACAAGGCTGGCATTTGAACTCCCCCAACTCTGCATGTTAAAACCAGTGTCAATTGCTCTGTCCAGCCTACAAGATGGCTTTGATGTTTAAACAGTTCTGGATGCCCTTTGTTATGACCTCAACATCTCACACTAATCATAGATGAATACCTACCAGGAGATCTAGCTCAATGTTCCTGCCAATATATGCAGACCTGTTCAAGTCATTTGAAACCTCATTCCAACCAGTTAACCAGTCAAAACTTTGGAAGGCTTTTCTTAGCAGGGTACTTCACCTGACAGTGGTCTGCGAGTCTCTGAAAACATATGCCAAAAATCATACACATGTGTCCATCCCCACTTCCAGCATGCTGGTTACACAAAATGCTTGGCAACTTCTGAGAAGGGAACTCTCTCTCTCTCTGCATTCTGACTCAATGAAATTGACTTGGTATGATAAAGGACTCTGAGTCTGGAAGGTGGTTTGTTTTGTTCTGTTTTGCTTTTGGGACTGGGTCTTGCTACATAGCCCATGCTGGCCTTGAACGTACTCATTATCTTCTCATTTCAACTCACCAGGTACTGAAACTGCTGGTATGTAATACCTTGGTGGAGAAGGAGATTTCAGTATGTGTGAAATATGTATGTGTACATATTTGCATGTACACGCATATATGTATATGTGTGGAGGCTAGATAACAATGTTGGATATCTTTCTCAATAATTTTTACCTTATATTTTGATACCAAGTGTACACTAATTCAGCTGTGGCTACCAAGTGGCAGGGTTTGGTTTGTCTCCACCCACCTACCAGCACAACCAGCAGCATGGGTTGTAGACATAGGCCACCATAGGTCAGCTTGAGTTTTCTGGTGGTCTGAACTCAGTTTTTCATGTATGTGCAAGCACTTTGTGCACTGAAACATCAACCTAGACACAAGATCTTTGATTCAATCTGATTGACCTATATATCTCTTATACATAGACAGATCCACATGTCTAGCCACAGCTGGACTCCCCCAAGAATTAATGCAAGTGTTAACTCCACAAGACTTCCTGACTCCTCTGTAGAAACCCATATATCTAGGAGACACTTTGCAGAAAAAGGAAGTCTAAAACTCCTAACAGTCTGTATTAAGAATGCTTTGGCAGAACTTGATGGCCCAGGCTTAAGTCTTCACAAATGTCTCTTTCTGTGAACAGTTTCATGTACTAGTGTGACCAATACACTTATGACCTTCCCAATATAATAATAACCCTTTCTGTCAATGTATCTTGAATACATTTATGTTTTAAGAAAGAAAGTCATAGTTTTGGCCCCTCTTGCCTTTTGTCTTTGCTGTATTATTTTTAAGTATGAAAAGTGTTTATCATATGAACTGAATACTTTCAGATCACAAACTTTGGAATTCAACAGATCTGTGTTTGAATTCCATTTCCACTTGTCATAGGCTATGTGACCTTGGAGAAGTCATTCCATCTGTCTGACCTTTACTTGTCTCATGAGGAATGAGGATATAGTAGTAATATCTCCGTCTTCAAATTGTTCTAGATTAATCAATGTAATACTCTTAAAGCTCTTTGTAGCGTCCTTGGTGCATGCTAAAAGCTTAGTAAGTGATAGCCATTGGCAGGATAGACACCAAATAGAAAGGCCTACTTAAAGCACTCCTCTAAGAGGGGTGAAAGCATTTATTTTTCCGAGGTCACAAGTAAAAGAAATCAGGAGGAAGGAAGATGTCTGTACTGACCACATGCTGGTGGCAGTTACTAACCTGCTCCAAATCCATGTGTCATGAATGAACATTTTCAGTGCTAAAGGAAGTTAAGTGAGTTGGAGCTGAGATTAGTGATAGTCAGAGAAAAATTATATTCTGGGGTGAGTCCCTGGCACTCCACAGCCTCAATATTAATCACCTCTCTATAAGTATGTCCTGGGAAGCTGAGTCAACCCCCAACCACCACCATCAAAGGTAGTCTTTCAATACTTGGCCAAACCAAATGTGAGAACATTCCAATTGGACTCATTCACTTCATAGACAAGTGAAATGAATTTCTAGTGTTCATAGCAACTTAGGGTGAAAGCTTTATGTGTGTAGTATCTGTTCACCTCTAAGCATCAGCACACAGATTGGAACCAGCCTTGTGTAGCCCACTGTATGGTAATCTTACTTAAGCATGAATCTCTACGAAGGCATGAATCTTAAACATCCTACAAAAGCTCACGTGTTGAAGGCTCAGTCACCAGCGGCTGGTATGACTGAGAATGATGGAAACCTTATTAGGTGGAACCTACTTGAAGAAGTATGCTATTGAGGGCATGCTCTCTAGGAATATTGGGGACTCCCACACTTTCCTTTCTTTATCTACTGCTAATCATGTTGCAAACAATATCTTCCATCCTTCTGCCATGACCTTACCAAATGCCCAAAGGTACCAGAAATAAGTGACCATGGATGCATACACTGAATTATGAACCAAAATAAGTCGCCCTTCCCTTTAACCTGGTTATTCTCAGATTTTGTCATAGTAGCAGAAAGTTGACTAATACAGCCCTCCCTCTTAACATTTGCCTCATTTTTAATTAAAGTCTTTCTGTTTTTACTAAACTGAATTCTAAAAGGAAACTTTATATGTTTGGACATTAACTTAAATGAAAGATTATCATAGGAATAGCTAGCAGTGGATAGGGACATAGATAGTGGAAAAAAGCACTTACTGTGCAAGCATGAGGATCTGAGTTTGAATTCCTAGCATATAAAATGCTAAGCATAGTTACATGTGCCTATAACCACAGCATTGGATAGTAAATACAGGCAGACCACAGGATCTCTGACCAGCCAATCTGTGCAAAATGATAAGCTTTGGGTTCAGTGAAAGACCTTTCCTTGGGGAATAAGAAGAAGGGTGATAGATGTGGATACCTAACATTCTCCTCTGACATGTGCATGTGTGTACATGGGCACATATACTTGCATACACATGAGCACATACACACATACATCACACATAATGACAAAATAAGTAGCAAACAATTGTACTAAACTCCAGCTGAAAGATGCAGTGGTCTATCAAAGTATGAGAGACTGAGGTGAAGTCTCAATCCATGCAAGAGAAGCTCAAGGGTTTGAGAGGGGCGTACTGAAGACAGACAACTACCTATCTAAGATCCCATCATATGGAAAGTCTACAAAACGCTTACCTAGGACTATGGGAGAATTGGGGTGGAACAACTGCATTGGCTCAATATAGAGTGTGACTTGGTGTCTGTTCTGCCTTTATTTTATGGTCTATATGGCTTGTGCCTCTTTCACCTGTGCTTACCTTGGGTCCTGAAAATCCTTGCATTTGGAGGCTTAGTCTAAGTGCCAATAAAACAATCTACTTATTTGCCTAATTCAAGCCTCAACATCCCCAAATAATTTGGCTGTTCATAGTCTTGTTTGTGGCTTGGTTGCAGGTCAGTCTTGTGCCTATGCATTATCTTATTCTATTCCAACTATAGTTAGTTGGGAGGCTATTATTTCAATCCACATTTTACAAATCAAGAAGTCAAGTAGTGGGAAAAATACAGAACTTGCTGGTGTCCTTAGCTAATAACCTAGAGTCAGTTATCCTGCATTTTATGTTTATAAGTTTTATATACCCCTTTACAGTCTATCTTTATTTAATTTGACTTGAAGAAAATCCCAATCTTTATGATTCCCAATGAACTCTGTATGACAGGAGCAAGCAAAGCAGGATGAAAATCTCTTTGTTCTTGAATTGTGTGTGTTGGCAATACAGCCCACACATAGTTACTGTCCAACTACCAGGAAGAACCAAGACATGGAAAAATTCATGTGCAAGTAATATAGAGAAACACCAAAATATAGAGAGTAATCAGAAAGAATTCTGGATGGCTCTGCACAAGCATGCGGTGTTAGGCTTTAGCATCCTCGTGGCTTTGTAGAAGACACCACACCTGCAAAAAGGGAAGGCACAAAAAGCTACAGATCATAGCAAACTTTAGGGTACCAGGAGGCTCTTGCTCTTGATTCCTTATAAATTAACAATAACAAAACAAGTGAGCAAAGCACTTGGTCACTGGGCAGCACTGTTTCACACTCCCTAGCTATGGTTTCCAGGAATCCATTAAACTAGACTCTATGAGGAACAAAGCTCCAATGTTAAGAGTGCCATTGGGTCAAAAAGCAGCCATCCCCAAGGATGTTTTAGAATTTGATTGTGTGTGGAAAAGGCCAGCAGTCAGAGTAGCCTAGATTATAGACTCCAGGGCAGGATGCTTTCAGACAGCCTCAGTGCAGGGGAGGGTGTGGGGATAATGTCCTTATTAGGATTGTTTCCTGGGAAGCCTGGGGGGTGAGCTAGTGAGATGAGGGCTAAGGAAATTAGACTTGACGCCTACAGTCAAGTCCCCAGTGCTGCTTCATTATGGACCTGTTTTAGCTAATTCTCTGCAGGTAGCAATTCTCCTCTTTTCAGGGATGGTGAAAGCCTGGGAGAGGCCATCCATCTTTATTAAGTCTCCAGACTCCTAGGATTCCTCTTATTGCTGCCACAGCTACAGAGTTTGGTGTATCCAGCTCTCTGAGATGTTCAATTGCCATTATTCCCTGCCTGGTTAAAAACAAACAAACAAAAAAAAAATTAAGCCTATCTATGGGGCATCTTCTCTGTGAGCTGCTACATTTCTAGACTAGTCGTCTATGCCTTCACTGATGGGTGTATTGATTTGGCTCAGCAAATACATGCTTCAATTATCTGCGCCTGTATTTCAGCACCCAGACATTTGTCTTTTGGGAAACCTGGTTCACGGCCATATCCTTTCCTCCTGTTCCTACCCTGCTGCTACCATTGTTGGTTATACCTTCTCTGCCTCTGCTTCTATGGCAATGAGCTGGGCCATCCACTGGAGTGTGGAAATGCAAAATAGCCCTATCCATTATCTTCTTCACTGATCAGCTTCCCCTTCTTCCTTCACATCACAGCAAAGTCTCATCTTGCTCATCCAAGTATAAAGCCCCTGGACTCATGGGTCCCCAAACATCTGTATCCTTGCTAAACCATAATTAGCACAAGGCCAGAATATTTTCTGGTTTTTCTTTGCAGCTTCTTGTATAGTACCTGGCCCAAAGGAAACATTCTCTGTATACCCATTGTTTTAAAAGAATGACTAATTGACTGAGATCAATGGCAGTTCTGGCATTTATCTGAGGGTTCAGTGTCCATACCTGACTAAGGAAGAGATTCATCTGACACTAGGCCATTCCTCTGGTTTTTCTCTGTTTCATAAATGCTCAAAGCAGTGCAGATGATTCAAAAGCCTATCTGGGCCAAGGGGCTGAGATAAGCAAAAGGCATAGCTTGGTCAAGGAACCATGCCTGATTCCAAATATATGCCATGCCCAACAAGAAGAGGCAGATGTTCCTTAGTTACATACAGTAGTTGTCATGTGTAAATAAGGGCTTTTTTTGTGACAATGCTTCCCTCAAGAAAATATAAAAATACAAACTCTAAGTCTTCCCATCTTTAAGTGTTGGTCACTAACTCAATTTCTCAGCTCAAAGAATAAAGTCACCCTTCAGGTCAAACAATACACATCTGTGTTTGACATCCAGACAGCAGGTCCCCTCCAGCCATGCACAGCTGGTTTACAGCCTCTGGTCTAAACAGATTAGACCTGGGAAATTGAAACCACTATTTTGCACCCACAAGATTAGCAGATGTTAAGAAATCTGATAAAAAATCAAATGTTTCCAAGGAAGGAGAGCAACAGGAAGGCTCCTGTGAGGCTTCTAGGAGTAACAACTAGAATGGCCACTCTGGAAAAGAAACCGGTATTGCCTCAAAACATAAGAATGCCCACATCTTCTCACCCAGTCATACTGTTCCTGAGTTTCAGGGGAACCATTGCAAATGCCCACACCGTTGTATACAAATGCTCATAGCTGCAGTCTGTTTGGT
This sequence comes from Phodopus roborovskii, assembly GCF_943737965.1. Classification (NCBI taxonomy): domain Eukaryota; kingdom Metazoa; phylum Chordata; class Mammalia; order Rodentia; family Cricetidae; genus Phodopus; species Phodopus roborovskii. Next base: position 34,783,092 of record NW_026126407.1, on the reverse strand, counting down.
CTAAAATGAAGCTGGACGCAAATCAAAAGCCAAATGGCAGAATCATAAATAAGCACCAGGGTATTCATGGAACAGAATAAAAATAACTCAAGTGCTATCCGTTAGCATGGATCTGGTGACTTCAGGAGAGAGATAAGCCTTTTTAAAATCGTGCTTCTAAAGTCCCCACGTCCTTTCTAGCTCCAAAGGAAAATAGCCCTCAACACAACTAACCCACTCTACGTGAAACTTTTGTTCATTCAGCAAGTATCTTCTGATCAGGCATATGCCAGGTGCTCTGGTAGGAGCTAGAGAAGTCAGAGCGAACCATGCAGACACTGTCCCTGGCATTACAGAAAGCAGTTTGGAAATTTTCTGCTTTCTGCTGGGTCAAAGTTCCCCACAGTTCACAGTGACTTTTTCGAAACATCTCATCTGTTAGGTAATTGTGACTGAAACAGTAACAAGGACTCCCATAGGAACCCCCCTCCAGGCTTCACCACCAACCATACCACCTTTTAAAAATAGGTGAGCAGCAGTTTAACTGAAGGAACTTCTTTTATTTTTACAAAGTCACTTGTAACTTGTTTTGCAATCAGAGTCCACAAAACCTATTCAGTATTGCGTAAATCTCACAGAACATCTCATTTCCCTTCCACTTTTCATTAGTTTGAATTAAAAATAAAAAAGCTTGCATGGATCTTTCTAATTCCCACCATAGCAATACCCTGATCCGTTCTTTTATTTGCAGAGCCAACCCTCCCCTTTCTCCACCCCTCTCTCTCAGTCTGAAACCTCTCCAAACTCACATTCGGTTTGGCAGTACCATCTCTGTGACCTGGACAAAAGTGGCCTGACCTTGTTCCTAACGAAAGATGGAGAGGATGACTTGTTTCCTGCCACGCAGGCACAAGACATGTAGTTCACCCTCAGCTTTGCAGTTTTGTTAATTTAATGTGAGCTAGACAAGCAGTTTCTACATCCTAACTCCATGCCAAAGAATGTCCGTTTGGAGACATCTAAATAAACTCTCAATCAAGGATGTGAACATGGCCCAGGGAAGGTGCAGGGAAAAAAAAGTGTCATATGACCGGTCACAAGAGACATGGTTGAGAAATTTTCTACAACAAATAAATAAGATTGTAGAGGTTGTGTTGCCTCTTTCTATGAAAACATTTTTAAATTGTGTGTGTGTGTGTGTGTGTGTGTGTATTCATATTCATGTGAGTGCACGTAGCTGTGAAGGCACTGGATCTCCCTGGAGTTGGTATTATAGGCAGCCATGAGCTGCCTGAGATGGGTGTTGAGAATTGAACTAGGTTCCTCTGCAAGAGCAGTAGGCACACCTAACCACTGAGCCATCTCTCAAGCTCCTGCCTGCACATTTCAATACAATTGTCTTTCTTTCTTCTTGAGAATTTCTAAGATAATGATTATTATCATATCAATCCCCATTGTCCACCTCCAACTCTACCATATGCCCTGAACATCACAGCCTCCTCATATATTCATATCTCCTTTTAATCCACTAAGTCCAATTACTAAATGGATTTGGGGCCATCCCCTGGATCATGGGCATTGTAACAGTGGCCATACCCTTAAAATATTGATGTTCCTCCCACAGAAGTATTTCATGCTGAAAACTGTCTACTTTTTGATCATCTATCTCCCTAACCATTTTCCTTCTTTCTTTCTTCCTTCCTTTCCTACCTCCTTCCTTCCTTCTTTTTTACCTTCCTTCTTTTTTCCTTCCTTCCTCTCATGAGTATTTCTGAATAGGTCTTAAATGCTGCTTTATAGGAGGGGTGTTTTTTTTTTCAGTTATTCACCAGCCATAAAGGGTTTGTACACATCTACCCACCACCATTTGTAATCTGCTGCAGTTCCTAGGGGCTACTTTGGACACATATTAAGCTTCAGTCACTAGAATGAAGGTAAGCACCTAGACAGGATCTTTTAGGCTCCCCACTTCTGAGGAGAGCTTGCCTCTCTTCTCTGTGTCCCTGACAGAGTCTGATCTTTCCACCTGAACTGATAGGAGCTCAATGCCACAATTGAAGCCACAGCTTATTTACAGCAGATAAGCTGGAAGTGGAAAAAGAACGGTTTGTCCCCGGAAGCCACTAAGATGATTGGGTAGTGCATTGCTATAACATGCCTGACTAATGCATTTAGCAAAGTAGCAAACTAGATTCGAGCCCCACTTCTATAGTGCTTATAGTCTAGATGGAAAAGTAAGACAATAAGCAAATGAACAAACTAAGATTATGTAGCTATTCAATAACATAGTGTTCTTTACATCAGCTCCTCTTCCTCACTTAACTATTTGTGGCCTGTGGCCCTTGGCCCTCTTTGCTTCTGGCCCCATTGTCTCCCTTAACAATTCCATCAATTCTCATAGCTTCAAGAACCAAATCTCTTCATGTGACTCTCAATCCTACTTGCTGTGTGTCCTTCACACATTGATTCCCATATCATGTTTGTTCCCAGCAGTCTGATGGAACCCAAGCTCTTGGACCCATTTGCATACACAAACTCCACAGACCCAGGTCACGGGCTGAGGCATGAGCTTTGCTCTCTATCTTATTCATCAAACACTTTACCAACTAGTCTGCCTCTCCAGGCAGTATCTGCCCTTGGGTTTTCTTAATAGTGTTGGTGCTGGAAGAGTGAAGGGCCTTAGCCTCTGGGTACTTCCCTCACCATTGGTGTCAATACACCTCTTCCTTTATGGTTTCTATGGGATAAAGTTAGGTCTTCTTACAGCACGGCTGTTCCAGGATATTTACTTAGTAGCTGACGGTGTTATCAAGGGTGGAATTATAGCAGCAAGGAAGGCCGAAACTTAGTTAACTTTTTTAGGATTTGTCATCAAAGTTGGGCAGTATAATTTTTGTCATAGCCTCTTGGTTGTGAGCATATGGTGAGCCATCTCAGGCCCAAAGACTAGGAATTCTGCTTTATTTTTGGATGTGGTGCAAATGCAGGTGATGTTTTAGTTATCTTTAGACAGTGGGGTTTGCCTTGCTATCCCTTGGTTCCTCTTCCTAGTTTCCTGTCTGTGACTGGCCAGATCGTGCCAATTTACTCTTGCAGCCATTTCTGGTTTTCCAATCTTATTGCATTTTCTTTGAGATCAAGTTCAAATAAGGGAACACAGATTAAGATTGATGGGAGCCGACTCTCCAGTCTAATTCCTCTTTCCTTTTCCCCACTGCTGAGAATTTCCCCTTAAGGCAGACCTGCTGATGTCACACATCTGGGTGTATATAGTCCTCTTCAAATATCAGACTTCTCTGAAAGTCTTTGATCACTCTCCCTTACCTATTGAATTTGATATAGTGCCCTTTGTTTGACATATAAATATGCATGTATATTCAATGTATTTATTGAACACCCATTCTAAGCAAGACACTGTGTTGGTGATACAATGGAGATCATCATGAATATGCCCTATCCTTTGTGTTGCATTTATTTAGGGTAGAGGGTATAAACATTTGCTAGGTCATTTAAAAAACTGTTTAATGTCCTGAGCACCCATATGTTCACCAGATATGATCCTAACCCATTCTAAGAGAGAGAACATTAATCAAGACAATGTTAGTATAGCTACATTGTGTCTTATTTGACACAATGAATTTAATTTCCTGGTGTTCTTTCTCTTGGAATGCATACTCTGAATAAACCGAACTGCCCATTTATTTCTTTTTTCATGTTCAGAAAGTTTCCATTTCTCTAATTTAGTTTATGTTGGTCTCTTTATCTGGAATCCTTGTATCTCTCCAGTCTTCAAAATCTACTAAATCTTGTACTATAAGAAATACCTTATTCTATTTTTCAATTCAGTGGGGACTCTTTGTCATTTATATATTAACAATACTGTTGGCTTCTTTATATTCAACTTTGAGTGATAGCTAAGTGTATAGAAGTCTATGTACTGGTACTGGACACTAAAGGGCAAAGCCTGTGTCCTAAGCATCTCTATCAGTCTCTTTACCTATACTTATGATAGATACTAGGCACTTATCTGTGAAATCCATGAGCTGTTCAGTGTTCAGTGAGAATGCCCTCTTCCTGTGTCAACATTGCTTTACCTCAGACAGGGTCTCAGGTGACCCAGAAGGCTTACATCCTATGTGTTTAAAAACCCCTTTGGAAAAAAAGTAACTGTTAAGTTCTAGGATTGAGAAATATTGATACAGCCGGGTTCACATGCACAATTATGGGCTCACCCAGCTAGCTCTTATGCATCCTCTAAGACCTGGAGGATTACTGAGGTTCATGGGCAGACGAGGTGGGAACAATCAAGTTGTGCACTGAGAAAAACAATCTGACAGGTGTGTGAAGGCTGGGCTGAAGGTAATATCAAGCAAAGGAGGAGTGGTCTGAAATAGCACTTGAACTTGAAGATGAGGACCTCCAACTTAAAAGCCAATGAAAAGGAACACAAAGTAAAATAATAATAATAATAATAATAATAATAATAATAATAAAAGGAAAAGGAACAAAAAAGCAGTCTAGGAAGCCCAAAATAAAAAAGCACAAACATTGTAATAGTTAATTGGTATGTTGACTGATTGGATTAACAGAGACATAGAAAACTGTCAAAGCACACTTCTTTTTTCTTTCTTTTTTCTTTCCTGTTCTTCCCTTCCCCTTCTTTTCTTTTTATTCCCATTCTGTTCCTTGTTTTGCCTTGTCTTTCCTTTCCCTGCCTTGTGTTGACATGTGCATGCCTATACTTCCCTTCCCTTCCCTTATCTTCCCTTCCCTTCTTCCCCTTCCCTTTCTTTCCTGTCCTTTCCTTTCCTTCCATTCTTTTCTCTTTCCTTCATTTTCCTTTCCTTATGTTTCCTTTCCTATTCTTTTCCTTTCCTTTAATTTCCTTTCTTTCCTTTGTCTTTCCTTCCCATCTCTTCCTTTCTCTTCCCTTCCCTTCCTTTCACTTTTCTTTCTATTCCATGCTTTTCCTAGCCTTGCCTTGCAATTCCTCTCCATGTATGTGAATTGCATGGCATTGCTATCTCATGCCATGATTTCCAAAATACGTGCTTGCTTTGCTTTGCTTTGCTTTGTATTCTTCCTCCTTGTTATGTCTATGCCTACATTGCCATGCTGGGACTTTTCTTGCTTTGCCATGCCTTTCCATGTCTTAACTTGCCTTGCTTGGTCATGAGCATGCCTTGCCTTGCCATGCATTTCTTTATCATATGCATGCCTTCTCTTCCCTTGTGTTACCTTCCCATGGGATTTTTTTTGCTATATCTTGACTGTTCTTACATTCCTTTGTGAATACCTTGTCTTTCCTTGACTTGACTTGCAGGGTATATGCTTTCCCTTGCATTGGCATGCACATTCCTTCTATTCTATCTCCTTTTCTTTTGATGCACATTCCTTGACTGTTGTTTCCATGTCATGCCTTACCTTTACTTACATTGTCTTGCAAAGCACATTTCTTGTTGTGTCTGCCACCCTGTTTCCAAAGAAGATGTGGGTCACCAAACTGAGTGGAGAAGACCCATGGTCCACAGTGAGTAAGCTAGATGCCCATGTGCAAACAAAAGTAAAAAGAAGATAGCACATGTTGAACTCTACCTGAGCCCATGTTGCTTTTGCTGTTGTCTTCAGCTGTAAACATCATGCTCCCAGCTCTTCAATCCTTAGATGAGGACTTGCACCAGTGGCTGTCCAGCAAGAACTCCAGGCCTTGTGTTTCATGCTAGGAACTACATCATTGGTCTCTCTTGTTGTAAGACATCTGGCTTCTTGGATGAAGTTTTTCTCAATCTTCAGTCTGCAGGTGCCATTGTGGGACTACTTTCACCTCTGGCCAAATTAGCTATCCCAAACAATTCCCTTTTATAGTTATATGCACAGTCTGTTAGTCCCTTCCTCTAGAGGGCCCTGGCTCCCATTGGCAGCTTTAGAGAGGTTTGGCCTCAGGCCACCGGACTGACAACAGAACACGAATGGGGAAATTTGACTTTCCTCCCAGCTGTCAGTAATTCTTTACATGACCTCCGACAAATCATTTGGCCTTTCTAAACCTCAGTTTCCTCGTTTCTAAAATAAGCTAAGAGGACCGCTGGGTCACTAACCTCCTTTCTGCTCTGGGATTCTGCATTGCTATCCCTGCTCTGAGGATAGCGGACTCTTCCTTTAGAAACATTTTGGTATCCCCTCCTCCCTGCCCTGTGCCCTTGGTCTTCACAGAGTCATGAACAATTGGTAACCTGTTCTAATTGCAAGCTGTGGAGTCTTGAGTGAGTCATTTTCTCTCCATCTGTAATGTGGGTATCATAGCAGTACCTTCTACCTCTCAGTGAGAATTAAGTTAAATGAATATATCTGATGTTTTAGCTTAATGGGAAATACATGGTAAAGGCAACTTCACTGTTAGCTAGGATCAAAACTGTTGACTTTCTTGTTTTCTTGACTTATTTTAAGTTGAGGGGTCACTGCAGCCAGGATACAGAAAGATGTACAAAGGAGAAATGTAATTTGAAAGAATATTATTGAATGTTCTTGTCATAATTATGAATAGATTTTATTTGTTGGAATCCATAGCTCTGTCCTTTCAACAAAAGCTGAAGCAGCCTACAAGAAATATAACTTGTATTGGAGTCTGATAAAGGCCCTCATTGCCCTCACTCTCTGAGATACTTTTACATACTGAAGCACCTATGAAACATTGCTGTGCGTGTACACACCCACATGCACCCACATGCAGATGCACACACAAGCACAACACAAGCACACACACAGACACATAAGAACTCCAAACACCGTCTTTTTTTCCTTCTAAATGCTGAAGTTTTACCAATTTCAAACTTCTCCAGCAAATTCCAAATGAGTCATTTTCCAAAATCTCTCCGTCAGTACAGCTTCTTAGTGCCAATTTCCTCTGTGCTGAAAATAAAATAAAAATAAAATAAAATGTGAAGATATGAAATTGATGGGTCCTGCTGGCTCCTAGAAACAGCTCCATTTAATTTAAGACAATTGTGAGGAATTGTTTCCAAAGCCAAGGTTCTCACATCTTCTTAGTCTTTTTCTAAGGTCAGAGAAGCAAGACGGACCTGTGTAATGAGATATCTACCCTGCCCACACCTGTTGCACTGACCATGCCCACTGGGGCATGGGCACAGGTGTGGATGACCTGTTGGGGGAAACTAAGTCTGGGGTCCTGGACCCCAGCTTGCTCTCTTACTTCCTAGTTGAGTTGCAGAGAGCATCCAGGTGGCATCCTTGGAATGGAAATCTGTGGCGGTTATCTGTTTCAGGTGTAAATGATTTCTCTCCACAATAAATATCATTCCACCTATGCAGTGTCCCAGTGAATCTTATTTCCCATGCGATAGACCTGTTTGGGCTCTGATCACTTGAGAACCTAGGTAACAATAGCAGCTCACATCTGTGATTCGCTTCTATCCTATATGGTACCTGTCTCTCATAACAACCTTGCCTGTAGGCACTGCATTTCACTGAAAAGGTAAACTGAATGTCAGAGAAAGACAAACCAAGTTCACATTTCCATTTCCACATGAGATGAAATCTGGGCCCTTATGTGTCTAATTCAATGATATTCCTCCAAGAATTGCAGTGAGATTTTTCTCATGTACCATTACTAGTCTATTGATGGCATCTGATGAGAAATAATTAAAAAAATATTTCAGCAGAACTAGCAGATAAAGGTACCGCTACCAAGTCCAACAACTTGATTTGAACACACAAATCCCACAGGACCTATCAATGGGAAAAAAACCCAGACTCTCTGAGAAAGATTCTAATGCTTTGGGTAACACACTGATGGGTTATCAAAGTCTGAGATAGCATGGGATAAGCAAGTGGCTACATTCATGCAGGATATCTCCCATCCCAACTCTATTATAATATCTAGACACTTTAGCTGTATCCAGATATTTTAACAATCCGTACATCATTATGTCTCAAAAGTTACCTTTTGACAAGTAAGAACAAATATACTTTAGCCAGTAAAAGGAGGTGTTCTCAGAAACCGAAAAGTCACCAAGAACTAAAATGTCATCTGGAACTCAGGAGGGCTACAAGTGTCACATTCTTTATCTCTGGTTCTTCCTGTCTAACTTTTCTTCCTCCCCATCTCCCCTGCCTCCTACTCTTCCTCATCCTTCACTCCACTTCTGGAGTTGCTTGCTCTCTTCTGTCCACATCTGTAGCTGAGCCTTCCTCTTTCTCTGTGGGTTGGCTTTATTTCTCAAGGAACAAGGGCCAAGATCAAGTGCAACATATTCCAATAGAAATATAGTTGGAGTCACTAAGGAGATTTACATTTTCTATCTAGTAGCACATCTTAAAAATATTTTTTAAAAGAGCGAAAATTGTCTTGGAAACCATGTCAATCTGTGTATTCAAAATATCCTTAAATAAAGTGTAACTCAACACCAAACTAATTGTAATAAGAGACCCTGAGCTTTCTCTTCATGATACATCTTTGAAATCAGATATATAGTTTATACTTATAGCATATTTCATACTTCAGCTACATTTCAAATGACCAACATTTTAGTGGCTACCAAATTGGGTATCATGGATCTAGACTTCACATATCTTTGATTCTAGAAACTAGCAAACACCTAAGTGTGTCTACAGCTGATCAATCAGCCTCAACCATAAACAGCAGGATCATATCCCATAAACAGGGAAACCAAGTAAGAGGGAAGAGGACTTACCAGAGCCAAAACACAATGGTTGCTGAAGGCTTCTCAGGAAAAGTCAAATATCATTTAAATTCCCTAGAAGAGTTCAGAAGTTCTCCATTATCTTGCATTTGGGATAAAGAAGGCCCACAAGGCAGGAACAAGCCAGGAAGACAAATGTGTTGCCACCTGGGGGAGTCAAATCAAGCATGCATCCCTAATTCTCAAATGCCAATGGTCCCAAGAAATGACACCATGCCAGATAAACTCTGAGTCAGCGGTTGGATGTGGAGGCTGGGAAGTGGTGTTGGGAGAGTCACTTCCTCATAAACGAAGTCTTCAGGAATAAAATTAATAGAGCTGAGGAATCTGCCCTGTCCTATGGCCCCTCAGAACTCAGCATTGAACATTCCTCATACTGTTGACGGACACCAAGGATTCCCGTCCATGCAGATGCTCTCAGTTACACAGGTTTGTTTGTTTGTTTATGGAAGCATTCAGAACTCTCTGGTTTTGTTTAGAGAAGCTCTTCAATATGAAGAAGGCCTAAGTCCTTAATGAGAGCTGAGGGACCAGCTGCCTTTTCTCTCCTTGGGATACTGTGGCCCCTCTATGGGGCCAGCTGATTGTTTCAACTCTCCCTCACTGCAATTCACAAAAGCACAAACCCTCCATCTATTAGCTCCTTCTTTTCTTCACAACTCTGTGAGGGGAAGGACAACTTAGATTAACTTCTGAACCCTGGCCTTGCCCCTGGACATGCACATAGCAGGAGCTAAACTGACTCTTGCTTGGCCCCCAATTCCCTAAATAATACCCTCAAATAGAAGTACCTAGATGTTCCACACACACTTCAGCTGAAGCACCTGAGAAACATTGTACTATATTTTCCTGTTTTATCAACAACCTATTTTTCCCTTAACTTCACCCCAAAGGCTTGTCCTGATCACAGAAGTCCACTTTCTTCATCCACCACAGTATCTTCAGATGCTGAACTCAAAAGCCTCAGGCTTGGCAGCAAGCACCTTTATCCACTGAGCAATCTTGATCTTGTCTACCCCTGCTCTTTTTTTTCCAGGAAGAAAAAGACTAGCACATCCATGAGAGTAAGTCCCTCATGACCCAATCATCCCCTACTAGGCCCCATCTCCTGTGACCATTACTCTGGATACTAGATTTCGACACTAGTTCTGGGGGAGACAAATTATATTCAAAGCGAGTCAGTGGCAAATGGGGCCAACATCTGGGAACTCAGTTTTTCTTCTACCAACTTCATGAGTCATTTGCTGTGAGAACTGGATAATACATATGAAAAACTTAGTTTGGTGGCTGAGACATAGTAGGTACTCCCAAAATATTAGATATTATTATCGTGTGGTCCAAATGCTAAACTCAGCACCTCACCACCCTAACACATTGAAACAGCTGCATCCCTACAAATTAATCTCATCAGTAGATAATACAAAAAGGAGTGTCAGCCTGGTCTCTGCCTAACCTAATACAATCCCAGGTTTAAGGAGTCTTAAATTAATTGGCTTTCTTCTTATGACAACACTATCATTTAGGATGTAGATTTTTTTCCTAAATTGAAGAGGGAATTCACTGTTTCATCACAGAGAACAACGTCCCCTGTGGCTATGGCACCTTTAGCAAAGTCATATTCTATTATAATAAAATCACAATGGCCAGACAAAATGTTTTGTTACATGAAACTTTGTCTTCAGCAATAAAAAGAAATTTTAACTGGGTGAGTTTTTAATTCTGCACTTGAGAGGTATGGACAGGCAGATCCCTGAGTTCAGGGTCAGCCTGATCTACATAGAGAGTTCCAGGTCAGTGAGGGCTACATAGCCAAACTCAGTCTTAATAAAATACCTTTCTTGTAGATATGGAGTTACAAATTACATTCATGAAAAGTAAACAATATTTTCTTCTTATGGTGTGTCATAAGCATCTATTAGGTCTGCCTGTACACACTAGGTCTGCCTGCATACACCAGGCCTGCTTGTACTCACAATAGCACCGAGGTTTGATAAGTCACTGTCATCTCATTCTATTTACTCTGTTTTAAAACAGCATACTTGGTACTTTTACCATTTTCACGTCTCTGGAATAAAGATATTTTCACAATCGAAATGCAGTTTTAACCAGCATTGCTTGCCTGCCTTGTTTTTATTACTTTAGCAATATGTCTTCTACCTGGTGGCTTCATAAGGTACTAGGACAATGCTGAAGTTCACTCCTATCCCACACCAAATCTTACTAATAAGGACTCTGCCATGCTATGCCAGCTGAATTTCTAATAAATGTCACTAATGAAGAAAAATATTAACAAATCTTAGCTAGCTGCACATGAGTCAATGAGCAGGAGGGCAGTGGCCTCCTCCATAGTTTTTAGGCTCTCAGCCTGTACCACTCAGGATAGCAACTAGGGTGGGAGTGAAGGGGTGAGAGAGAAACAACACTAAAGCTTGGAGGAGGGTTGAGTAGATAAAGCAAGATATGCAGGCAAAGGTCCCCAAACTAAGTCCTGCCTGTCCTCAAAGCAACAGATCATGCGAATTCCTTAACCAATTAAGTTTAAACTGGTTCTGATTAACCATTGCATGCCTCCATTACATGATCTGCAAAGTGGACAGAGGAGCCAGTGTGAGCTTTGAAAGAATTATTACAAGCAAAACTGTTAGGGCAGTACCTGTCACACCCCAAATAAGTCTTCAAGAACTGGTATCTATTATTTTCACTCATCTCTTCAATCTTAGTTTAAGATCATCACTCACCTCAACCTACACACACACACACACACACACACACACACACACACACACCACAACTATGCTTGTTTTCTTTATAAAGAAGCCAACCTACAAGACCTCTTGGCAGTTTTCCCAAATGCTCCTCCCCTTATCTGTGAAGGGCCAATTCATGTTCATGTTTTACCTTTAACTGAACTATCCTCTTTTCAGGGGGCTCTTGCCTGACTCTCCAGAAGAATACCACCATGTCTTCCTATCATAGGTCTTTGCTCATTTCCTTTTGAGTCCTCATTGTAATTGCCTGTGGGGTTTTTTGTTTTGTTTTGTTGTTTGTTTTTTGTTTTTATTCTCATTGCAATATTCCATCTTAGCTCAGGTTTTGCACTGCAGCTTCAGTAATTCACAGATAGCTGGTGTCTGAAAATGTTAATTAGAAAACTCCTGAATAACCATGCTACCCTGAACATGATAAAAAAAAAAAAACTTTTTCCATGTTATATGTATCCGTATCATATATGCTACTGACCCTCAGTCACTTCATAGCCATGTAAGCTATCAACTCAAGCACTGAACTGCCCTACTGCTTGTGTTCAAAGAACCCTTATTTTACTCAACAATCATTCAGAGATGCAAGAATAATGATACTGGCAATATGGGCATGTCAACAAGAAGCCTTAACATCATTTGTAAAGTGAAAGGTAGGCACAAAAAATATTTTCATGAGAGAACATATTAAAGTACATTGTTATAATTGTCCTATTTAATTATGATTATTGTTGGTGATTACTTACTGAGCCTCACAAGTTAAACTTTACCAAAAGTATGTTCATTGTGACAGGTTCTCTTTATTTCAGCTTGACTGGCTTTGGACTCACCTAGGTGACACTCTCGGTGTGTCTGTGGGGATGCTGCAGCCCCATTCCATGGACTGGGATGCCAGTTGAAACAAAAAGGAAAAAAGGAAGTTAGGTGAGTATCACTCATATCTCTACTTCCTGATACAATGTGACTAGCTGCCTTATGCTCCAGTTACCATGCTTTAGCCACCAGGATGTACTGTATCCCTGCCAACCATCACTGGAATAAACCCATTGTTTGTTCAGTTGCTTTTGTCCTGTATTTTTTGTCACAGATATGAGAAAAGTAGCTAATGCACATGTATAGAGAGAAGAATATTACATTTAGAGTTCAACCCTGTTTCCAGGCATCTCATCCTGAAATGTATTTCCCATGAACACTGAAGGCCAGCTGCACCTGCTGACAGCACGCTTGCAATATAAAGTGTCTTATTCTTGTGTGCCTGTACCTAGCCCAAAGCTTGTCATGATGGATGCTCAATAAAGATTTCTTGAATTGCATTTTCCAAACTCAATAAATGAAAACTTCAAACTCTAAATCCAGGTCAGGTTATAGCCAGAGGCCCCACGTGGAAAAGGAAAGGGCTCATCATGCTACTAGTTTTCTCTCTCTTGGGAGCCTTGGCCGCCTTGCCTCTGACTCAGCGTTCCATTCCTGATGTCCATCCCCAATGGTTTCCTTAGCACACATGGCTAAAGGTGGAATTCAGTTGTCATGCTCACGTATTTGATTATTTGTGTTGGTATCTGACACAGGGGAAATAGGAGCCTTCCTGCATTCATTCACCTGGAAAGCAATGAGAGACTTATATCGGTCCCATTACCTGCGCTGTTTGGGGATTAACAGTCTCATTTAACACCTGCCCCATCACTTCCTGAATCAAATATTTTTCAAACTGAATGCCTAAGGGATATGGTGAATCAGATAAGTTTGGGGAAGAGTACATGGTGAACAAGTTCCTTGCCTAAAAAATAATCACTCAAAGACGTAGATCATAGAAAATACATTTCTGGCAGCCCACCCACCCGAGGGTCTGAGTTAATAGACATTTTATTGTAAAAGTATTTATTCAGGCTGTTTTATGACTAGGGGCCATCACAAGCAGCTTTACACACATTATTTGGCTTAATCCAATTAGTAAACCTATGCATGGCAACCCTGTCCTCATTCATAGATGAAGACACTAGGGAATCAGTGGTCAGGACTTTCCCTAAGGTTTTGTAGCTCATGAATGAATCTCCAAAGCTCTGCTACCCTCAGTGCATAGCAACTTCTTGGCCCCACCTCAGACATCCTGAGCCTGCATCTGCTTTGTAACAAGACCTCAGCTGACTGAATGATGCGTTCAAGTGTGAGAGCCCTACCCTATCCAATGGACACTGGTCTACCATTCTTTCTTTCTTTTCTCTTACTCAGTGAGTCCCAAAATTGAGTTCTTATAGGAATAGGCCAGAACCTCCTACTTAGGTAGGTATCTGGACCTTGCTTTCAAGACTTTGATTAAGTGGGGCTAGCTGAAGACTCTAGAATCTGTACCTTTAACCTATAGTCTAGGACAGTGGTTCTCAACCTTGCTAATGCTATGACCTTTAATACAGTTCCTCATGTTGTGGTGAATAAAATTATTACATTCCTACTTCATAGCTATAATCTTGCTATGGTTATGAATAGCAATGTAAATATATGTGTTTTCTGATAGTCTTTAGTGACCCCTGTGGAAGGGTTATTTGACCCACCAATTGAGAACCATTGATCTAGAGGGTCTGCTCATCACACTTTAAGAAATCCAATGTAGTGACTAAATTGGCTTCACTTCCTTTATCGTTGAGAATAAAAGGGGATATTTTAAAGATGAACTTCTAGGGCTGTGAATATAGCTCAGAGGTAATACCTGCCTAGTGTGCTTGAGTGCTGTGAAATAGTAGAAAATGTCACAGTAAAACCCATCTCTTTGTGTGGTTGGGTGGTTTGGATTAGAAATGTTTCCCATAGGCTCAATATTTGGACATTTGGTCCCTAGTTGGTAATGCTACTTGGAACATTTAGGCAGCCTTTCTGGAAGAAGTACACCTTTGAAGGCGGGCTTTGAAGGTTCATAGCCTCACTTCTTGCTCTCTCTCTCTCTTCTTCCTGTGTGTAGATGGAAATGTGATGTGCTAGCTTCCTCTTCCTGCTACCATGCCTTTCCTGACCATTACATACCTTCCATCTGGAATATTAAGCCAAAATAATCTCTGTCTTCCTCAAGTTGCTTTTGGTCATAGTATTTTATCATAACAACAGGAAAACAACTAGTACGGAAATAAGCCACAAGTTCGAAAGTGTGATAAATGCTTGTAGCTTATAAAGATTATGCTCTTGCATGTTTGTGATGGGCAGAGAAGATAGATGCCTTGAAACAGTGAAACTTGATGGAATATTTTTGAGGTCAAGAGGTCAAAGCCCTTTCTTTCACCTATGAGAAAAGGGAGAGTGGAGGGTACCTTGTCCGTGTTCATGATTCGTGGTGGCAAATCTAAACCACAATCCAGATGGCTTCCATTGAAACACGGATTGCTCAGTTGGGAACTTAGCAGCAGCCATTCAGCTGACCACTAGACAGTTCTGTACAACCCTTGCTCATTTAAACCTTACAGAAGCCTATAAGGTAAGTGCGAGCTAAGAAAACCAAGTAAACCTTCTTGGCTGACTGCTTTAAAGGTTTGATTCTGCAGGCTCCTCAAGAAGCAAAGAATGAATGAAAAAGATGAATTCATTAAGTACCAAATGGCTGCACCGTATCTGCCAATACCATACCTTCCCCCACTCCCTTTGTCTTTGTCCACAGTGTGAAAAATGTACCAGCACTGACACGGGTTGTTAGTATCTAATGAAGGACACAGTAACTAGCATTGAACTGCCCTAGGTGTACACTCAGATTCTACTCAATAGCTGTATAACTTGGGGGGAAGAGTCACAGCATCTCCTTAGGCCTTAATTTTTAGGGTTTTTTTGTTTGCTTGTTTTGTTGGTTTGATTTGATTTGGTTTTTCATGTAAAAGAGAAGAAATAACAGTAGACATCTCCTAGGGCTTGGGGAATGAAAATAAGATAATGCCATTCAAGACCATTACTATTTTAAGTACTGACACATATTTTTAAGCCATATTTGGTTTTTAAATGAATTTGAAGTTGTTTTAATAGTTTTGAAGCCCCCTGAGGGCAAGGAGCTATTCCATGAACTTCCTTATCGCCACAGCCTCCAACTGAGTGGACTAGAGTCCCTGAGCACTGATAGGGATCAGCCCCTAGTCGTAGTTACTATGTTTGCATACCAAGGGAGGAAAGAATCTTCTTCAAGGCATACTTTCACTGACCCAGTCCTCACCCCATTTCTCTTTTTGTAGAGAGAAGGCGGTCATATGCAGAGAAGCTTCTAGCAGCTGCTGTAGATGAACTTTGCTTTAGAGAAAAATGATCTTGGAAAATAATTGCACTGGTGTCTCCAGCAGACTCCCCCATCCTGGTTTGTGACCTTGGGCAAATCATTTCATCTCTCTGTGCCTCTGTTTCTTTCCCCTACAAAATAAAGAGCAACCTGCCCAGATCCCCAAGAGTTCTTGTCAGTATGAACATATTAATTCCTTTTGGCTTTCAAATTCCTTTCCGACCCCTCTCAGGCTTCAGTATGGGACACTGATGTCAATGGAGCAAGAGATGCATACAAATTATTATATTGTGGCATCCATAAGAAATTTGAGTGTGTGTGTGTGTGTGTGTGTGTGTGTGTGTGTGTTTCCATTTGAGTATCTACATAGATAGCCTTTACAACCATCATTGGAGTGGAGCCTTATTGCTCTAATGTAAAATATTTGAAAACGGAGCTGAGAGAGATTAACATACATGCCCAATAGCTGTTAAGCTATTAGGTGACACTAGGTGTATATGATCTGGAATATGCTACTAGTTTAATATAGAGCAAAATGGTCTATAAAGTGTATAAAATATCACAGCTTAGCAAAGAAAGAGGAACTTGTGAGGGCAACTTACACACTCACCTGTATCTATCGCATTGTCATCATTATGTCTCTACAGAAAGAAAAGGCATACTTCCTTGAGCAGTTACTCTTGGCAGAGAAAAGGAATTGAGTAGAGTTAGCAAGGCCACTTTTTTCACGTTTTTTGTTTTGTTTTGTTTTAGAAAACATTCCCTATGAGAAAGTCAAACCAAACAGAGTGTAATTGTAAATGAGTAAACACTCACTGATGTCACTGTTGAAAGAGAAATCACTCAAAGTACACACCACAGTTATTTGGCTGTGCATTCCTGCTGAGCCACACCCTAAGGAACAGACAGGATCTGAAAAAGCAAACTGAGTTTAGTGACTACTGGTGACACCGAGCTGACTGTATGCAGCAGTGATCACATGAGTAATTTTGTGGACATTCAGCATGGGAGGAAGTACAGACACAATATAGATGCTCATAGCTGAAAATGTTATAATGCTGTGAACAGGAATAAAAGCTATCTGTATGATGAATATCGCTATGATATGTACTTCCTAGCTCTTTGCCTTCAGAGAAGAGACCTGGAAACAGCAATCTAGGTACACTGAGTATTCCCTTTGCCAAGATTGGAATCTCTAAATGCCATTTCTCACTGAGTGAAGTCAGGGCTCCTTGGAGAGATGACCAATTTCATGTTTCAGGTGGGAAATGTACAGGATGAGCCTGGAGTGTTCATCATCCCAGAAAGCAAAGAAGCTATCAGAGATGACTAGTGTTGTGTCAAAGGGATCCTGGGGGCAATTCAAAGAGGTACCCATTGGCTAAGGGTGGAACAATTTGAAAATAATGTCAAATGTTTTAACCTGTGAATTTTATAAATATAATTTATTTTATCTATATAAGTGTTTTGCTCACAGGTATATCTTCACTATGTGTATGCCTGATGCCTGTGAGATCAAAAGAGGGTGTTAAGTTCCCTGGAACTGGAGTTATGGATGGTTGTGAGCTACCATGTAGGTGCTGGAAATTGAAACTGGGTCCTTCTGCCAAAATAGCAAGTGCTCTTAAACACGGAGCCATCTCTCCATTACTGATATATTTTATAGCAATTGTTAGGCATCTCAGAGACTGCTATAGAACCAACCAATGTTTATACACACACATATGTATATGTATACTGCAGAGGCCAGAAGAGGGCATCTGATCCCCTAGTGTTAGAGTTGGAGTTACAGGCAGTTGTGAGACGTCTAATAAGTGTGTGCAAACTGAACTCAGGTCTTCTGCAAGAGCAAGACGCACTCTTAACCACTGGGTCATGTCACCAACCAGAACCAACCATCATTTACAAATAAAGGGGGGGAACAATAACCACTAATCACACTTATCTTTAAGAAGTGTATCTTGGCATGGCTGACTGGTTGACAACAGATGTTTCCCTGTATAAACGAATTCTAGTTACAACAGTGAAAACAGAATCTGCCCATGGCCAACCTTCAGGCCCTAATGAATGAATGTGTCTAAGCAGTGGTCAATGGCTGTTCAGGAAGGGATAATCAGACCCTGCCTACCTCTTGATCAGAAAACACAGTGGGACAAACAAAATGGGCTTGCCTAAAAGTGCTCATCATGAATTCAATAAAAATTCAACATCCAAGTTACAGAAGAGTCAAAAGACAAGGATTCTGTTAAATGCTACCACAGATGTGTTATCAGCAAGACTATGGGGCAGGAAAACCTTTAGCTGGAGCCATATAGCTTCTTCAACAAAATAATGACAGATTTTAAGGGAGGTGGGGGCTGAGGAGATAGCAGGTAAAAGGCTCATGCCTCAGCCCTGAGGATTTGAGCTGGACCCCTGGCTCCCAGCATGCAGTGGTACATATCTGTATGCACCCCTATGGCACAATGGGAGCTGGAGGCAAGAGCATCAGGAGGGATCTCAAGGGCCAGCTAGCCTGGAGTATGCTATGTAGGAAACAAAGGAAAGCCTGACTCCAGGTAGAAGGCAAGAACCGACTTCTGAAAGCTATTCTCTGATCAGTGGCATGCATGGGCGTGCACACACATACACACACAGGGTGGGGGGGCACCTGCTTAACTGATTGGTTAACAATTAAACCTTACTTTTAAAAAAGAGATAACAGAAAAGGAAATCTAAAGACTAAAAAAGACCCAAGAGGTACAGAGTCTATGAAAAGATGTGACTTACCTCAGCTCTGATTCATTTGAACAAATCATCAGGTAAAAGTAATGGCATCCTTTCTACAAGATAGCTAGGAAAATATCATGCTACTCATTCATCATTTGATGGTATCAAATAATCACTGACTATAATACTCCCTAATTACAACTAAAAGCAGGTATTGGTACATAATGGGAATGCGTTCTGAGAAGCACATCATTAGTAAATTCCATTACTATGTGAACAGCAGAGATACGCTTAGCAAACAATATGAGTCATTTGACATAGCCATTTCTTCTTGTTTTTTCCGGTTTGGTTTTTCAAGACAGGGTTTCTCTGTGTAACCCCTATTATCCTTCTACTCTCTCTGTACAACAGTCTGGCTTCAAACTCGACCTGCTTGTGCCTCCCAAGGGCTAGAATTAAAGGTGTACACTATTACACACAGTGTTTGACAAAGCTTCTTAAGTCAATTAAAACACACGGTGAACGAGATATAAGGGACTATGGCAGTGTAATGTGGAAATTTTTTGTGTTTTATATTAAAATGCTTGCAGCATATTATACATATATGTATATTTGTAAAATAATAATTAAAAAGTATAGTATGATAAATACATAAATTATCACCATAGTCATTTACTATTAATATCAAGCATTATGAACCGAGCCGTGCAATTACAGCCGCATAGATGTATTATATTACTATCTGTCCTTGTTTCATCCTGTTGCTGTAATAAAAAACACTCTGATCAAAGCAACATAGGTGAGGAAAGGGTTTATTTCAGCTCACTGTGAGAATCCATCATTGGCAGACAGCACAGGAGCTCAAGGTCCAAACTTAGAGGCAGGAGCCATGGAGAAGCATTACTTGCTGCCGTGTGCAAAGGCTCATGCTCAGCTCACTTTCTTGTACCTTTGGGAACTGCCTTCCTACATCAATTAATAGTAAAGAGCATCTCCCCCAAGACATATCCACAAGCCAGTGCGACCTGGGCAATTCCTCAATAGAGGGTCTTTTCTAAAATGACCGTAGGCTGGTCAAGTTGACAATTGATGCGAGCTAGGTAGGACACTATCCTTTATATTACCAGCAAAGCAACTGGCTTATCTATTCCAGCATTGCACAGACACGTTGAGTGGCAGGAGACATGAGAAAGGGTACTATGATGGTTAGTTTAACTGTCAATCTGACGCAAACTAGAACCATCTGGGGAGAGTCTCAGAAGAGGTTGCATAGCTCAGCTTGGCCCATGGATATGTCTGCAGTGGGGACTGTATTGATTACACTAATTGGGCTTGGAAGAAGACCTATCTTGAATGCTTAAATGTGACCCAGCACCACTTCAGATCCTGAACCCTGGAATGAATGAAAAGGAGCAGATGGGCTGAGCATTGTCATGAGTGCATTAATTCATCTTTCCCTGTTCTTGCCTTTGGATGGGATATGCCTATCTGTATCACACTCCTGCCATGAAGACTTCTCTGCAGTGACTGGCCTGGAACAGTGAACTAAAATAAACCTTTTCTTCTGTAATTAACTTTTGTCAAAGACCCAGGATAGCCAAAACAACCCTGTACAATAAAGAAACTTCTGGGGGCATCACCATCCCTGACTTCGGACTCTATTATACTGCTATAGTACTGAAAACAGCTTGGCATTGACACAAAAATAGACAGGTAAACCAATGGAATTGAACTGAAAACCCTGATATTAACCCATACACATACAATACTTGATTTTTGACAAAACAGCTAAAATTATACAATGGGGGGAAAAGCATCTTCAACAAATGGTGCTGGCATAACTGGATACTGGTGTGTAGAAGATTGTGTGCAGATAGATTTATATCTATCACCATGCACAAAACTTAAGTCCAAATGGATCAAACCTCAACATAAACCCAGCTACACTAAACCTCTTAGAAGAGAAATTGGGAGGTACCCTGGAACAAATTGGTACAGGAGACTGCTTCCTGAACCAGTAGCACAGACACTGAGATCTACAATTAATAAATTGGACCTCCTGAAACTGAGAAGTTTCTGTAAGGCAAAGGACATAGTCAAGAAGACCAAATAGCAGCCCACAGACTGGGAAAAGATGTTCACCAACCCCACATCTGACAGAGGGCTGATCTCCAAAATATACAAAGAACTCAAGAATCTAGCCACCAAAACACCAAATAACCCTATTAAAAAGTGGGGTACAGAACTGAATAGAGAAGTCTCACTCAATAGAGGAATCCAAAATGGCTGAAAGACATTTAAGAAAGTGCTCAACATCCTTAGCCATCAGGGAAATGCAAATCAAAACAACTCCAAGATACCATCTTACTCCTGTCAGAATGACTAAAATAAAAAACACCAAAGACAATTTATGCTGGAGAGGATGTGGAGAAAGGGACACACTCTTTCACTGCTAGTGGGAGTGCAAACTCATACAGCCATTTTTGAAATCAGTATGGCAGTTCCTCAGGAAAATGGGATTAATTAATCTACCTCAAGATCCAGTAATCCCACTCTTAGGCATATACCCCAAAGATGCGCATTCATACAACAAGGGCATCTGTTCAATAGTTGATAGCAGCATTATTTGTAATAACCAGAACCTGAAAGCAACCTAGATGCCTCTCAACTGAAGAATGGATGGAGAAAATATGGTACATTTACACAATAGAGTAATACTCAGCAGAAAAACACAATGGAATCCTGAAATTCGCAGGGAAATGGATGGAACTAGAGGAAACCATACTGAGTGAGGCAACCTAATCACAAAAAGACAAACACGGTAATGTACTCACTCATATGTGGATTTTAGACATAGAGCAAAAGATTACCAGCCTACAATTCACACCACCAGAAATGCTAGGGAACAAGGAAGACCCTGAGAGAGACATGTATGGTTCCCCAAATTCTCTCAAGCAAATTGGGAGCATGGAAAGAGGGGAAAGGGAGTTAGGAGAAAGAGAAGGATAGGAGATAAGGGGAGAGGTAGGCATGAGCAAAAAGGAAGATTGAGTCACAGAAAGAATAGAGGAAAGCAAGAAAAGAGATACCATAAAAGAGAGAGCCAAGATAGGTTTAAAGAGAAATCTGGCATTAGGAAAATGTCCAGAGATCTACAAAGATGAACCCAACTAACAATCTAAGCAATAGGGGAGAGGCTACCTTTAATGCCCTTCCACAATAATGAGATTGAAAACTACCTTATATGCCATCCTAGAGCCTTCATCTAGTAGCAGACACCCACAGCTAAACACTGAGCTGAACTCCTGGAATCCAATTAAGAGAGGGAGGAGTAATGAGCAAAGGGGTCAAAACCAGGCTGGAGAAACCCACAGAATCAGCTGACCTGAACAAGGCGGAGCTCATGAACCCCAGTCTGATAGCTGGGAAACCAGCATAGGACTGACTCAGACCTCCTGAATGTGGATGGAGGACTGGGCAGTCTATGGAACCCCTGGTAGTGCATCAGTATTTACCCCTAGTATACGAATGGACTTTGGGAGTCCATCCCACATAGAGGGATACTCCCTCATCCTAGACACATGGAGGAGGGCCTAAGCCCAGCTACAAATGATATGACAGACTTTGAAGATTCCCATGGAAGGCCTCACCCTTCCTGTGGAGCAAAAAGGGGATGAAATGGGGCTTGGTGGGGGTGATAGACAGCAGGGTGAGGGAACTAGGATTGATATGTAAAACAACCTTGCTTCTAATTTAAATTTTTAAAAAAGGGAAAAATAGATAAGGATGAAAAGCAAAAACAAAAACAAACAAACAAAAAAGCAGAACACTAAGTAGCTAGGACATTGTTAGGCAACAGCAGCTCCCTTATAATTCTAAGAAACCTCTAACACACATACATATGTCATTTGTCATGGCCATATTTGCAATCACCCCCATTTTAAGTATGATGATGGCTTTCTTTTTAAGAGCCCCTGCCTTATAAAGAACATTCAGCCTGAAATATATACAGATATATATTTTCTGTACAATAGTTTAGGGGAAAGAGAGCATGGTTATAGATGAAAAACATTTGGCTGTGAAAGGAAACTGTTAAGATGATTGTGGGATCCCTTATGTGGTTTCCCTTCTGAGTAAGTTCAAAACCTTAATTTTACAAATGTAAAATCCAGGATTTAAAGATGTCTCCGTGGATAAAGGTGACAGTCACTAATCCTGATGACTGAAGTTAAGGACCCACGTGGTAGGAAAGAGAACTAATTCCTACAAGCTGTCCTCTAACCTCCACATATACTTCATGGTACAAAAATACACAAGGTAAGCAAACAAATAAGCAAGTAATCTTAAAGAACCATTTAAAACTATAACACCAAGTCCCCACCATTGCCATGGATGGGTAATTCTAAATGCATGGCCTTTATTTTTGTGGCTCCTGTGTCCAAGGAGATGACAGTGATTCATGCACCACCCTGGGACAGCAGAGGCTAAGTCAAAAACTCCTGCTTTTCTCCTCTCTGTGCTGTTAGAAACATCAATCTTCAGAGCTGGGTCTTATTCTACCCCAGGGTAACAGCACAGAATGAGAGGCCTGAGAACAGGTGCCAAAATTATATTCTCAGCTGCAGAAATCAATGATCCTCTTCTGCAGAGGCCAAGGTGGGAAGGGAGCCCTCTCCTCGACACCCTGCCCAAACCATGCAGAAGCAAGTGACCTGTCTGCCCCCCTTCCTTATCTCATCCACAGTCCAGTCCAGGCAAACTTCTTGCCAGTCCTGGCTCCCTGAAGGTGCCATGGGCTCCTGGGGTGGCAGATGAGGAACTGGTTACCTGTTCATGGCCTCTTCTTTTCCAGGGTCTTCACAGACTGTGACCTAGTTTTCTCTAACTGCACAATGATCACCGACACCATCTGTGGGACCAATCTTCCTCTTCCATTTTTTTCCCTGCTTCTCCTCCACCTTCTCCTGCAAACCATTCCATCCCCCACATTATAGTCAATGTGACCTTCTCAAAGCCCAAGCCTCATGAAATCGACTTGTCCTGGCTTATAACCTATTCCCCCAAGACCGAACACCCCGAGAGTCAACCCAGCATTTAAAGGCATGTCTGTTTATTCTTCCCAGCTATACCTCACACCACAGCCTGTTTTCTAGGTCCACTAGCTTCAGGGAATGGAGGATGACAAGAATGTTACATATGTTTGCTTTGTCATTCATTCGTTAGTTCTATAAATATGAGTTGAGAATCTGCCATTGCAACATGGATACATAATCTGAGATAGCTTCAATATTCTTCAAATTTTGACTTGGATTTTTACTTTGTTGGGTATTTTCTGGCATTCTTGAGTATACCTTTTCCCTCTGTTGTTTTTGAAAGGTGTGTGTGTGTGTGTGTGTGTGTGTGTGTGTGTGTGTGTGTGTGTGTGTTGCTGCCTGCAGAGACCAGAAGAGGGTTGGGATCCTTTAGAGCTAAAGTTATAGGCAATTGTGGACTATGTGAGTGCTGAGAAACAATCTCAGGTCCTCTGCAAGAGCAGCAAGTGTTTTTAACCACAGAGCCACCTCTTCAGCCCTCTTTTCCCTCTGCTTAATGTTCTTATACCATTAAGCACTTTTCTTTATTGTTTATCTCTGCTTACTTGTGGGACTAATTGACTCTTCCAGACTACAGCTGAAAGAGTACGTACAGACTACAGTACTGTGCTTGATACATAGTTGGTCCCCGTTTATTGGGGATAACGCTCTTTAACTCATTGTGTAGTCTATTGTACCTGCCCTTGATTGTGGGATGACCTAGTGACTTGTGCTGAGCATAAAGGCTGCAGAAGTGACACCCCAGAATGCCTGGGTCTGTGCTTCAGAAGACCTTGCAGCCTCTGCCTTGACCACTGTGATGGTTTCATGAGAAATGTCTCCCACGGCTTAGGTATTTGATCACCTGTTCCTTGGGTGACAGTGCTATTAGAAAGGGTGTGGAACCTTTAGTAGTATAGTCTTGCTGGGGTTAGTATGTGCCTGGGGAGGGGCTTTGAGGGTTATTTAGCCCTACTCCACTTCCTGTTCTTTCTCTTTGCTTCCTGTATGTACATAAAAATATGATCATCCAACTCTCAGCCCCCGATGGCCAAAGAGAGGGACACAGAGTCTCTTTAGGTTATCTCTATTCCTGGGGGTGGGAAGAGAGCACAACATATAAGTTCTTGCTCCACAATCATGAGGAACAGGGTTAGAATCCCAGCAACCACACAAAATCCCAGATGTCTTCACTAACACTGGGAACCATAACTCTCAATCAAAGTGAGTCTCATGGGCTCCCAGCCTGTGGGAGAGAAGGCTGCGCATGGATGTAGGGAACCACTTACCCAAGGAGGTGATGAAGGGCCTCAAGAAAAAATATAGAGTGACTAAAAAGAACTCCCATCAGCCTCTGCAGGAAAGCAGTCCCTACCAGTGAGTGCTGAAAAATCAGCATTCCATGTGATGTTTGCCAGAATTTCTTTTCTGGGGATAGGACCAGCTAGGCCTTCCACTGCCCCATACTTTGAAATGCAGAGCCCCAAGATATATATATATATATATATATATATATATATATATATATATATATATATATATCAACCTATCTACCTACCTATCTACCTATGTGGCACTGGTACCCTCTAATTCTGATGAGTTAATAGCCACATGCCTCATGAAAAGTCAAAAAATAACCTTCTTTTCACCCCACCCCCAATCTACAGAAGAGGATACTGACGCCTGCCATCAGCCCTCTGTGCACACACTGTAGTCTGAGTCAACCCCTATGCACACACTGTAGTCTGAGTCAACCCCTGTGCACACCACACTGTAGTCTGAGTCAACCCCTGTGCACACCACATTGTCGTGATGGGAGATGCCATTATGTATATATGTTTCTCATACTGGTTAATAATAAAGCACTGTTGGCCAATAGGAAAGGAAGATAGGAGAGACTAGGAGACAAGGAGGAAATAGGAAGTAGGAAGGAGGAGTCAAGATGGAGAGACTGGAGAGAGCAGTATGCGGCAGCCGGCTCCCGGTAAGAAGAACACGTGGACATACATAGATTAACACAAATGGGTTAATAACTAAGGCAGAGCTAGCCGATAAGAAACTAGTACCTGGCCAATAGCATAATATCAAATACAGAGTCTCTGTGCATTATTTGGGGCTGGCGCGGCGGCAGGACAAGACTGGCGATGGGAGGAAAAACCCGTACTCATTTACACTGCAGTCTGAGTCAACCCCTGTGCACACACTGTAGAGAGTATGATGCTGCACACGAGTTCTTTCACACTAGGACATACCCTACATATACTTTTCTTGTAGCTGTGATAAAAGACCTGGAAGAGGCCTCTATTTTGGCACACAGTGTGAGAGTATAGTCCATCACAGCAGGAAGCTGAGACAGAAAGAATGAGAAGCATCCATAGTCAGGCATCTAAGAGAAGTGAACATATGTGTGTTCAGCTCACTGTCTGCTTTGTATTCAGTCCAGGACCTCAGACCATGGGATGGTACCACCCACAGGAAGGGTGATCATCCCTACCTAGAAACTCCGCACACAGACACACACCACCAGTTAATTTGTATAGTGATTCTAAACCCTATCAAGTGAGCAGTCAAGATCATACTGGGGAAGCTGGGTGGTGGTGGTGCATGCCTTTAATCCCAGCACTCAGGAGGCAGAAGCAAGTGGATCTCTGTGAGTTCAAGACCAGCCTGGTCTATAAAAGCTAGTTCCATGACAGCCTCCAAAGCCACAGAGAAACCCAGTCTCAAAAAACAAACAAACAAAAAGTTCATACTGGAGGAAAGAGGAAGAAAAAAATCAAAGTTCTGTAGTGTGTGTGTGTGTGTGTGTGTGTGTGTGTGTGTGTGTGTGTGTGTATGTGTATGTGTGTTGGTGTGTGTGGGTGTGTGTGTTGGTGTATTGAGTTTCAGGGAGGGAACCAGAAAATTATGAAAGGACGTGAGCATTGTTAATGGAAGAGATGACAACACTGATCCAGTGTCTTCATAAACCAACAGTTCTCAAAGTGTGAACCCGAGAGGAACACTATGAGCATCCTCTAGGAAGCTGCAAACTGCAAACTTTTTGACACCTCAGAGCCACCAAATCAGGAAACCTGAGATGCAACCCATGCTTTCCCAGGTCATGCTGGTGTCTGCTAAAGTTCAAGAGCCTTTTTTACAGATGAGTATTCCCATGGTGAATGAGCAATGAGGGTTAAAACTAGAATTCTTCTGAAATTGGTGAGCTGTCCCTGTGGCCACACACTTTTGTCACTGGCCTTCAAGACATGGAAGAGCCATCTGAAGTGGCTTGGTCTTGCCCAGAATCACCCTGGTAGACCAATCCTTTTATCAAGGTTTAATAAGGATCAGGATAAACAAATAGGCCAAATAGTTGTTTATTCAGGGAGAAATAATTTACAACATAGACAGATGAACACCAGCAGGTTCCACCGGATGCTCTCCTATCCACGTTCTGCCAGCAAGAGAGCGCTCCCAGGCTCCTCCTTAGACCTAGTTCCACAGGTCACTACTGCCCCTGTCTCCACCCACAATGGGTGTGGTCAGTGCCACAGGTGCAGATAAAGTAAATATCTCACTACAATTCCCCTTTTAGTCTAAAGAAAAGATTTAGACTTGATTAAAAAAAAAACTATATACAAAACAGTGAATAACAAGTGTGCCCTAAAAAAAAAGGAAAATCAAGAACATACAAACTTAAGACCTATGTATCTAGTCCTAGGGTAAAGGCATAACTGAGTTTACAATAGAGTTATCCTAAGCTGGAAATCTTAAGTCTAGTATCTAATATATCTAACTAGGAAGAGAGAATAATAGTTGTGATAGTTTAATCTTCAACCTTATCAAGACCTGAGAAGGAAAATAATGATACTAGGGTAGACAGGAAGTGCGGATGGGCAACTTTCAAAAGGTGCACCGAGGACAGAAACAGCAAGCTACCTGGACAGTCACCCAACGTCTCACAGCCAGTTTATATCTTCTCCTTTGGCATCTCCAATGCAATCAGTGTCCATGTCCTGCAGCGGCACAACAGATGGGTCAAATCACTGCAGCTGTTTCAAATGTCCCAGTGACAGGCCAGCTCCCACCATTCCTTCCCCTCCAATTTGTGGTTCCTGGGTTTGAAGCTGAAGGCAGGGGAATGTTGTGAGGGCCCAGGCAACTTGTTTTTCATTTTCTGCCAGAGTTGTTGTACATGTGCTGTAAACCAGCACTCCCCCTGGCTTCAGCAGCTCTACAGCCACATTAAGGAGTCTTCGCTGCAGTGGCTGATACGATGTCATTTCCTTCAAAGTCCAAGTACAAGCCATTCCTCTGTAAGGGGCATCGAGGAGAATTTGGTCAAAAGATTCTGGTAAGAATGGAGGTGCCCCTTCTGAGCCATCAACCATATTTACAGCTTTATATCCAATACAGTGTCTCTGTGCGTTATTTGGGGCTGGCGCAGCAGAGGGACAAGACCAGCAAGCGGGAAACTACTCATAACACAATGACACCTTCAATGTGCCTAATAAAAACTTCCACCTAAAACTTAACAAAAGCTTAAGAAAGGGTTTTAGAAACAAAAGAACAAAGACAAGCAAGGCTTCTTGGTAACAACATTTTTTCTCAGTTGGGCTCTGTTTTGCTAGAGACAGAGACTTGTGCGGCTCCTTTAAGGGAGGTTTCCTGACTCAGCATAAGTGGCAAAAAACCAGATGGCTTTTAAGTGGTGCTGCTAACAACTGAATGGTGTGTACAAGAGCTGGCAATGGCTGTGACCACATCTCCAATCCGGCTGCTGGATGGCAGCGTAGACCAAGGCAGTGAGCACAGCTCTCAGTTCTGGCGGTAAATGTCCCCTGCCATCTTGGATAGACAGGGGCTGAAACAACTGTGGCTTTCATTTTAGCAATGTTGTTGTTTACCAGATAAAAGACTCATGGCCAGAAAAAGATAAAGATTTACAGTAAAGACAGATTCAGATTAAGAAAAACCTCTAAAGGTTTACAGCATGTTTTAAAATATATGTAGGCTTGGGAGAGAAAGAGAAACAGTATAAAATGTTTTAAAAAGGATAATAAAAAGGGAGTAGTTGTGTGTGGTGGCACATGCCTTTAATTCTAGTACTCGGGAGACAGAGGCAAGCAGATCTCTGTGATTTCAAAGTAAACCTGGTGAACAGAGTTAATTCTAGGACAGAGAAACCCTGTCTCAAAAAAATGAAAAAATAGAAGTAGAAGAAATAGAGTAATAAAAAAGCCACATAAAGATGGAGAGCACAGAGAAAATCTGGATACTGTACGGTATTATATTGTCTTTGTATCGTTTGATGTCTGAGGAAATAGCAACAACCATTAAAAGAAATGCTGCTGGAGTAACTCAATTTATATATTCTAAAAATGCTTTGACTTTCAAATTTAAGTCTAAGGACAGGTTACTGGAGAAAAGGATTTCTATTTTTGTTTCCACAGAAATTGAAAAGCTGTGGATTCCATCCAGACTAACATGGTTTGATCAAGCAAGACCCCCTGAAGCATTGTCTCTGGGACAAGGCAGCCTTGCAGACCACTATAACCAGGATTTCTGCATCTTCTTAGGATCCCCATGACAGTGCCCCCTACCAGCAAGGAGAAGTTTGGAAAGAACTACACCCAAATCCCCAATATTGTTTATAAATGTTTGTTTCCATTTAAATGGGCTTGGTTATGAATGGTTAATGACCACAACCAATCTCTAAAGGTAAAAAGGGGATTATGGTATAGGAATGAACACTTTGCTTTGAAATGGATTTTCATTTATTAATATAATTTAATGTCAATTTTGTGATAAGTATATTTCTCCTCTTATTTGGGTATTATGTTTATATAGCTCATTAAAAATGTATGTATGTAATTTAGCACAGATTATAGGTAGTTACATATGATAGTCAAAACTTAGAGATAAGTTAGGTTTTCAAGATATACAGAGATATATTTGAGATGGATATTCTTCAAAACTTTCAAAGACCTACAGAATGTGGCTTTTAACATCGTTTAGGGTTTTTCTTAACAATGAGGCACAACTGCTCCTGGAAACACCATTTACATAAGAAAGAAAGATGGACATTGACGAAACTTGTTATGGAGTTTGCTT
This sequence comes from Phodopus roborovskii, assembly GCF_943737965.1. NCBI lineage: Eukaryota > Metazoa > Chordata > Mammalia > Rodentia > Cricetidae > Phodopus > Phodopus roborovskii. The sequence continues at coordinate 34,753,517 of NW_026126407.1, read as the reverse complement.
TCAGTATGGCAAGGCTAGCCATTTGGGCAAGATATTGCTCTTGTCTGGACTGTTTCACTTTATGCTATATAAACTGGACATGCAGGACCCACAGGAAAGTTACTGCTGATACAAGATGGACATTGCTACAGGGTTCCTGCTTCATGAAAGATTCTGCCAGACAGTCTGCAGGACACAGAGAAAAGTGATTGACAAACTGCCAATACAGGTGGACAGTTTAAAGTTTCCTGCTTTACTGAGGAGTCTGCCAGACACACTATGACCTATAGGCTGAAGATGAAACATTACAGAAGAACTTCGGGTGACCGACCAGGCAGTGAGTTGTTTCTGCCATTTCTAGAGTTTATATATTATCCTTCTGTGGTCTTTGATGGAGTTGAAGACAGTAGTTATGGTTATAGTTTTCCTTAGTTAGGATTAAAGATAAATTATATATAGGACTTTAGACTCACAAAGATAAAATAGATGATAAACTGTTTTCTTTAAATCTTGCTAAATGTTAATGAATTAAATATTGTTAACTGTGGTTTTCATTTGATAACTATTTTGTTATATATTTTACTATGTTAAAGTTAAAATCCTTCTTTTTATTTTAGACAGAAAAGAGATGATGGGAGATGTCATTCTGTAAATATGTTTCTCTTATTGGTTAATGAATAAAGCACTGTTGGCCAATAGAAAAGCAAGATAGGCAGGACTAGGAGGCAAGGAGGATTCAAGGAAGTAGTAGGGAGGAGTCAGCATGCAGAAACTTGAGAGAACAGAGGTCCCGGCCCTCTCTCTGGTAAGATGAGACTTCATGGAAATACTTAGATTAATAGAAATGGGTTAATATTTAAGACAGAGCTGGCTGATGAGAAACTAGTAACTGACCAACAGCTTTATATCTAATACAGAGTCTCTGTGTGTTATTTGGGGCTGGCATGGCTCTGGGACCAGACCAGCAGAAAAACTACTCCTAACACCCTCTTGTCTGCACAGTCTAACACTGAAGCTTGGAGAATAAGCCACACACTCTAAAGTCCAAAGACTTCTCTATTAGCAAGATGGGAAAACCTAAGGAATCATGGGAAGGTAAAAAAGCCCTTCACCCTGAGATCTGCTTTGCCTTGTGTGGTAGCTGAGAATCAAAATATCAACATGGCAGACAAAAATCAAAGGCACCAGCAGACACTACAGTCTTTGTCCCAAGAGGTATCTCGAGGAGGCTGCTAAGAGTAGCCAGTGGCCTATGCTTCTCAGATCCAGAAGGTTTGTGCCCTCAGTGTTTAACCTTACTGCCACCCTCCTCACTCATCCCCAAACCTGAATAATGAACCTCATAAAACACCTTAAAAATCTCATTTCTAAATCGTACATTCTGTAGGATACAAAAAAAAAAAAAAAAAAAAAAAGCAATTCAGCTTTTTTTCCCTTTGTCCTTAATGTTTGAACTTGGCCTGATCCTTGAACCTGGTTGTAAATTATAGTCTTTAAGCTCAGAAACTTTCCAAAGCCACAAAAATCATATATAAAGCTATCATTCAGACACTGAGGTGTGTGTGAGACTCCCTCTCCCCTGAGGAGCCTAGCATCATCAAAGCCCCTCGCTCCCAACTTTACCTGAGTGGAATGCCTCAGGTTGTTGTTGGTAGTGTGGGGTGTATCTGACACTCCTTGGGGCTGGTTCTGTGTTCATGAACTGGTACTTGTTGTTGTTTGGTATGCTTGGTTTACTGTTGCTTTTTTGATAGGGTCTTGTGTTGCTCTGTCTGGCTTACACTCTCTATGTAGCCCAGGATGATCCTGAACTCCCTATGCCCCCTGTCTCTGCCTCCTGAGTGCTGGGATTTTAGAGACATGCACCACCACCCCTGGCATAAGCTGACATTCGAAAGCCCTTGTTTGCCATTTTTACCACCTGCCTAATGACTGCAGTATCTCAGAGACCTTACCCAGAACTAGGCAGTCATTGGGATGCTGGAAAGAAAACATGTTAGGATTTCAAGGTTTCCCAAATCCTCATCCACTGTGTTCATTGGCCAGAGGTCAATGTTGAGCATCTTATTTGCTGTCCTCCAACAGAGAAGGATGAATTAGAATATTCGAGTAGGGATCCAACTAAACCCAGGAGACCTTTAAAGAAACTTTGACCTCACACTTCCAGACTCCAGAACAGAAAATTGATCTGATGCTTAAGCCACCCAATCTGTGGCAGTTCATTGTGACAGCTCAAGGAAATGAAGGTACGTGGGAACATGCTGCTAATGGCTAGCATGCAGAGCAATGCGGAGTGACTTCCCAGGCTGGGCTAAAAGAGGTGCAACAGCTTCCACCTGGCCCTCTCCCCCAAGTGCTCATGATGCAGGCCATCATGAGCAAATCAGAGCCATGGAGAGGGTGGGTGTCCTGGCCACAGCCCCAGTGAAGGCCCCAGCTGACAGCCAGATATAATTGTGAGGTGGGTGAGTGAGCAAAATAGGAGCAGTTCCAGCCCAGCCGCCCCAGCTGAGAGACGTGCTGTTCCTGCCGATTCCTGGCCAAATTGCCAATTCATGAGCAAAATAAATGTTGCTGTGTTGAGCCAGTTGCTCTTGGGGCATTTTTGAGAAGCAGCAGTAGATAAAAGGAGTTTTTGTCTTGAGGTATCAACAGCTTCTTTTGCTTCCCTGACCTTAAGGAGTATTTCCTCGCCCACATTTGGAAAGATCTGATAAAATCCTTCATCAGTTGTGTTACATTGGTCCCCCTTTCCAGGGGGCAAGTGTAAGGAAGCATGGTTTATACTAATAGACTTTTGTACTAATTCATACCAAGAGTAATGTGTGTATTGGCCATGATTTATTTTAAGTGGAAGGTGAACTCTGCAGAAGGAAGCAGGTCGGTGCATTTTCTTATAAATGGTGAGGAATGTGTGCAGAGTTTGCATGCTTCTCTTTCCAGTGCTATGACAAAATACCTGAGAGAAATATGCTACTGGGAGGAAAGGCTTATTTTGTTCACAGAGTCTTTGGGCTCTCCCATATGTTTTGCGCTTATGACAGCATAGCACATAGTGTCTGGAATGTCCTTAGAGGAGGTCTGTCTACTCACTTCAGGTAGCAATAAGGAAGGGGAAAGGGCCAGGTACCACTATGCCCTTCCCTTCAAAAATATACTCCGTGACCTTATTTCCTCCAATCAGACTTCACAACCTCATAAAATGTCAGAGAGAATCATGACCAAATAATCATAGCATCTTTAGGCTATCTCTGTTCATTCTTAAAGCTGGTGAGGACTTCACATTCAGGTTTCCTTTCTGTTGCTGTGATAAAATACTCAGATCAAAAGCAACTTAGAGAAAGATACAGTTCATTTTAGTTTACACTTCCAGGTCCCAGGCCATCATTGAAGGAAGTCAGGGCAGGATCTATATAGGAACACCACTTGCTGACTCACTCAGAGGCTCAGACTCAGCGAGCTTCTTTAGGCAGCCCAGGACCATCTTCCCAGGGAATGGCACCACTCACAGTGGATTGGGTCTTTCTACATCAATTAATAATGAAGATAACCCACACCAAGAGATATGCCCAAAGCAAAGCTTACATAGATAATCCCTCAAGTGAGGTCCTCCTGCCAGATGACTGTAGACTGTATCAAGTTGACAGATAAATACAACTAAGACACTTTGCATTCAATATTCTGCCCCATACCCCAAGACAAATCTAATTGCTCCCATTGATGAATAATGCTGCTATTATCAAGTGAAAATTTGGGGTAGAAAGAGGATTTCACCACCTGCTACTCAGGAGACTCCTTGAAGATTACCCTAGACATTGCTACTTTCTTTGTTTCCTTCTTGCATGTGTTTGTGCATATGATGGGCATGCATGTGCATGTTCTCATATGTGTGGGTGTACATTTGTGTACAGGCACAGGTGTACATGTATGCACACGTACATAGAGGTCACAAGAGACTAAGATGGGGAGTCTCCCTTGATCACTCTCCAAACTTATACATTTAGACACGGTTTCTCACTTGAACCCAGAACTCATTTATGTGGCTAGTCTAGCTAGAACGCTCTCTCCAGGGATCCCTTGTCACCTTTTAAATGCTGGAGTTAGGCTACCACATCATCTGGCATTTATGTCAGTCTGATCATCTAAAGTAGCAAGGAATTTACCCTCTGAGCCATTTCCCCAACCCATCAACTTTCTTTTTGTTGTTGCTCTTTGAATGTTTTGAGGGAAGGTCTCCAGCAACCCAGACTGACCTTGAACTCCAGATCCTCCTGTCTCCACCTGCGAAGTGCTGGTTATCAGTAAGGATCACTGCATCCAACAAATATTCATCCATTTTGCCTCCCGTCATACTCTTTTTTTGGGGGGGGGAGGGTCAGGGCCTTGGTAAGTTTTCCAAGTTGACCTTGGATGAACTCCTCTGAAGTCAACCAGTCCTTGAGCCTTCAATCCTCCTGCCTCAGCTTCTGGGATTCCAAGCTGGTGCCACTAGTCTTGGTGACATCACTATTTTCTCTTTCTAGTCTTGTTACAATTACTCACTCACCCACGTGGCCCTTCTTGTCTTGTCACCACACTTGTGGAGATCTTGTTTCCACCCTTCTAAGGGTAAAGTTCCCCTCCTTTCAGTGCACAGCCTACCCTGGCACAGCACAAAACTCCAGGCAACAATCTGGGAATAGCTTCTTCCTAAAGTCTGCCCCATGGGCGCCAGGCTCCCCACCCTGCTCTCAGCCTCATTTTGATGTTCTTGCTCGTGTTACTTGTTTCTGTTTCTTTCCCTTGGAGCTCGCAGAACTGGCAAGAGCTGCACTGTTTTCTCTCTTCTTTGCTGCCCTGAAGAATGCAGGCAAGGCAACCCTCCTCCACAGTCCTTGGTGCCAAAATCAACAGTGGGACAGAGAACCTGGAGCCAATTGTTCTGCACGTGGCATCCTAGTCTTACTGTGACAATGCCCTCATGTCTACACAGCCCCCCATTAGCAGAAGGCTGAGGCAGGCCCCAGAGGGATGCTCACAATGTGTCAGTCATCACTCACATTGCTACACAGAAGGTGTGAGTTCAGACCATCACATCAGGGGTGGGCAAACTACAGTGATGGATCCAGTGGGTAGTGGGTTGTGGTTGTGAGGCAGAGTAGAACAATGGGAAACTGAGGAGATATAAGAAGAGAAGGAAGTACCTCTGCCTAGGGTGCATGTTGCTTCTTTTGGTTACTAGGAGGCAAGAGACTTCCCACCATCAAGACAGCTCAGCAAATGAAAGGTGAGTTCACCCCGCAAAACCACTAAGGGAGATGGAGAAAACTGACCCAAGAAAGTTGTCCTCTGATCTCCATGTTTGCTGTGGCATGTGCACCCCCATGTCCATGCACACACATGCATACCCAGCCACCCACACACCCACCTCCTGACACCCCCAACACAAACACACAACCCATAAAGTCAAAATTGCCTACAGAGACAATGTGCATTTTCCCAAAGATATCTTAAATAACTAATAATACTTATTTGTGGCCAGAAAGTTCGTATCCTTGTGTTTTTTTTTACTATGTTAGCCTTTCTCTTGTTCTTAAAGCTAAACAAACAGTAAACCACAGGGGGGAAAAAAAAACACTTCACAATTTCATGTACAAAAGTCTTTTTTTTAAAAAAAAAATGCATCAACATTTATTTTTAAGATTTAAATTGATTTCAAGCTTCTGTTCATCTTTCATCCTTGTTGCATATTACATCCACTGAGGAATCCAGCTTAGCAAGCTTTAGAATCATAAGCAAACAGTTGTGGATACCTGAGCACTCTCTTTCCAGGGGCGTATACTCACTCACATCTTAGGTTGTATATGGTCCTTTCCCTATATCACTCCATCGGAATACTTAAAATATTCGCCAACTGTGCTTTACTCTGCCTCCTTCTAAAATCCTTTTCTGGCATGTCAACAAGGATCCAGCTTCATCCAGTACCATCTTAGTGAAGGTACTTGTTGGGGAAGGGAACTCCTCAAGCTGCTGAGCTGTCTTCCTGTCACTGCTGACATCTTGAAAAAGGAAACTTTTCCCCAGAGAGGCGCAGAATGGAGCAGTTCTACCAGGGACTCACAGCTTGCATCTTACCTTGTGACAGGCATCATGCCAAGGGCTTTGAATACCTTGATTAATATTCAGAATAACTCGATGAGCAGACACCATCATTCCTGCCATTTTTCAAGTGACACAGTTGCAGCTCACAGGAAACCAAGTGACATAAAGTCTAACTTCTCATTATCTCCTAGATAATGGCACTGAAATATCCACACGAATCTCATCTTAGTCTCCTCAGCACCCAACAAAAGCTTAGTTTCTGTGGTACTTGCTACCTGCTCGCTTTTAAGGCAGGGTCTCTCTTCTATTGCACACATTAGTGCAGTGAATAAGACATACACATAATCCCTATAAACTCTTCCCACTGCAGTGGACCTGAAAGGTGGGCAGAGAGAAACAAGCTCAATGAAATGGGAGGACACCAAGTGTGCAAGGATGGACAATTCCAGTGGTCTGTGAATCTGCCATGTATGATAGGTAGGTTGACTGGGTTTGCACATGGGTTTTGGTTTCATTTTATTGTATATGTTTGTTTGTTGGCAGGGCCACACATGATGTCAGAAGACAACTTGCTTGAGTCATTCTCTCCTTTTATCATGTGGGTTCTAGGGATTAAACTCAAGTCCTCACGAGTGGCAGCAAGAGACTTTACCTGCTGAGCCTTGATTTTGGTTTTCAAGATAGGGTATCAGCTATACAATTCAGGCAGGCCTCAAATCTACAAACACCTAGTCTCAAAGTCCATTGAGAGAGGGGATTTAAGCTCTGTACACTAAGCCTGACTTGCTGGGGTCTCCAGTGTTAAGGCCTCACTTATCTGTTTAATGCACAACGCACGTGGTCTGCGATTCTTTCTCCTCTGTACAGATCACACACAGATGAGATCACACACAGATGAGATGTTCAGTCCACAGCACTTTTTAAAGAATGTGTATCTTCCTTTTAAAGATACACTCTGTGTATGTATTTGTTTGAGTATCTGTGCAGATATGTAAAATGAATTCAAGCTACCATCATAGGCTAGAAAAGGACATTTAATTCCCTGTATCTGCAGTTGGAGGTGCTTGTGAGCTGCTCAACATGGGTGCTAGAAACCAAACGCAGGACCCCCTGGAAGAACAGTACCCACTCTTAACTGTTAAGCCATCCCTTGACCCCCTTTATCCTTTGCTTTAGTGTTCACAGCTCTCTCCAAATCCCTGCATGTCCCTTCTTGTCATCCTCAGACACTGACACTTTGCTTGTCCTGAGTTACACCAAGTTGAACATTCTACCACACTTAGCATACAGCTCCAAATTGGTCTTCCTAATGAGGACGCCAGGTCCTGTGTCCTGTGCCAAGGAGGAGGCAAGAATTCTTTGTATGACCCCCAGAAATATGATAGCACCCCTACTGTGACTATGTGAATGGCCCGGCTTCGAGGTCACCACACATTTCCCAGTATTGCCTTCCAACATCTTTGCCAAGTGAAAACTGGGATTATTTTTTCATTTGCATTGCAAAATAAGTCTTTTGCACAGCAAAGCACAAAATACACTCAAGACCAACTTATACTTCCAGAATGCACAACACAGTTGATCTGCATGATAATGTTTAGAATGGTCAGGATGTAGGGCTGATGAGAACTTTCTCTAATGTCAGTCCCATCCTGAGACGGAGTCACTATTGTTTGACTATTTCTAGAGGAGAAAGCAGAGGACAGAGAGGCGGAGGAACCTGATTCAGGACTCCCGGTTCCTCAGAAGCAGAGCCACCACTGCCCTACTGCCAAGCAGTTGGGCATCCTTGGGAGACTCTGGGTGGCATTTCAGTCACTCTGTTACCTTGGTGTGACTTCAGACCTTCAGTTACTCATCATTAAAATTTGAAAATTTGATGGGGATGCTGTGAATATATGTTTCTCTTATTTGTTGATGAATAAAGCTATTTCTGCCAAAGGACAGGCAGGATTTAGCCAGGTGGGAAATCCAAACAGGGATAGAGAAAGATAGGCAAAGCTAGGGAGACGCCATGCAGTTGCCGAGGAAGCAGGAGTTCCAGACACCACCAGTAAGCCAAGACCATGTGGAGATAAACAGATTAATAGGAATGGGTTAATAATTAAGAGAGAGTTAGCCAATAAGATAGCAATAGGCTAAACAGTTATAATTAATATAGCCTCTGTGTGCTTATTTGGGACAAAACAGCTGTGGGACCAAGCAGAACAAAAACTTCCTTCTATTTCTGTGGAAACTAAATAGAAAGAGGAAAGGGGAAAACAGATGAGAAATGGAGGCTTGGGGGGGGGGGTAAGAAGAAGTGGGAGGCAGATGATGGTGGCTTATGAGGAACAGAAATGTCAGCTGGGTAAACATCCCACACTCTCAGGCACTATGGACATCATTATGGTGGTTCCTCAAAGAACAGAAAACACAATGAGAGCATGTGATACAGCTACATACCCAGAGGAATCTAAGCCAGTACACTAGGAGATACATCACATCTGGAGATAAATCACAGCCTTGCTGATTGCTGCACTATTCACCATACACAAGATATGGAATCATCCTTATCTGGTAGATATGGTATCTATCAGCAGGCAGACAAAGAAATGTGCTATATGTCACACACACACACACACACACACACACACACACACACATACACACACACTGTGGAGTGCTGTTCATCTCAAATAACAAAATTGTGTTATTTGTGAGGAAGTGGATAGAACCAGAAATCATGGGGTTAAAATAAATTATATTCAGAAAAGCAAATACCTCATTTTCTTTCATATACAGAAGCTATATTTTTTAAAAATAGAAAGTAGAAAGGGAGTGAATTAGGGGGGAAATGGACCATTGAAAAGAGGAAGGGGTGATAAGAAAGGGTAATAAAGAGGTGGAAACTAAAAAAAATGAAGAAAATTATAATTCAATTAGTCTCACAGATTTGTCTTTGGGTACAATTAGGTCTATTTGTGTGAAACCTGAATCTGGTCACTTCCTATTCCTGGATGCCTTTAAAGTCCAGGGTGTTAAAGGATGGGCTGTTTGGACCCTCCTGGCTCATCTTTTCCCCAGGCCTCTCACTTACTAAGCACCAGGTGGGTAAGGGCTGGCGGTGGCACCTGCAGATAGGGAATGCCTAGTGGCCAGTGAGGACAGAAGATTGGTTCCCAGTTGCGATGCCTAGGACTTTTGATGTTCTTTAGGATGTTAGACTGGGAAAGAAGCCGAGCTTGTTAAGTCTCCCTCATTGGGAGCTCTCGGGGTATCTCACTGGTTGCCTCCTTCATGAATTCTGGGAAACACTGCAACCAGACACACATGGGGCTGATCCTAATCTCAATGTAGATGTGCTCTTTGTTTATTTCTCTAAGGGAAGGAAAAGGTTACTCCTCCTTCCTTTCTCTTCCTCAAGCTTGCTAAGGAAGCTTGATTTGATCCCATGACTGTTATAGATGAATAAATTATAGGCCTGGTAGGAAGGAGCTGACATAAATTACACTTCAGACAAGCTTTATTAGGAGAGTTACAGCCATTCCAGATAGTATCATGAGAGCATTCAATTTTGGAACACAAAAAGTAGTTTCCAAAGCTCAGCAGGAGCTTTCACACCATGGATTTAACTGAGGTACCAAGAGTCAAAAGAAGGCACTGGATAAAAGTAAAGTTATAATTCAGGGTTGCTTTGGTGGCCTAGAAAGATGGCTCAGAAGGTAAAGTCACTTTCCACCATGCTTGACGGCCCAAGGTCAGTACCCAAGATGAGACGGTAGGCGAGAACCAGCTCCTACACGTTGTTCTCTGAACTCCACTGGCATGTGCAATGCACTTATACAAACATACATGTGCATGTGAGAGCACTTCATAACACACACACCAATAAGTACATTGACATAAATAATTTAATTTAAAAAACAAAAGAAAACAAAGTTGCCTGTGTCTGGGCTTCTGGGCACCTGGGCTTACTGTCGGCTGCAGCAGGGAAGGAGGGGACACATCAGGCATTGCTTATTCACTTTGTCCAGAGGGAGCTGCATGGACCTTGGCCTGATTTGAAGAAAGAGTGGCAGCTGGAGAATCTATAAGCAAACACTTACCAACTCATGCTTTTGAACCAGGCTCTTACCTTGTTTTGACAACTGCTAGGAAAATGCAAATCCAGTGATGGAGATAACCCACTATGCCTCAGTATCGATGGTCACCAGATGGCTGGCTTTCCTTACTCGATCTGTAATCTGGGGGGGATTCATAACTGCTTTCTCAATCTGACATGTGACTAGTGGTGGTTGTAAAGACTGGATGCTGTAACCCACATAAAAAGTCACCACACCTGGCTCAAGGTAGATGCTGTGTCAAAGGGAAGTGTGGAGCTTTAACATGGAGGTGGCAGGAAGAGCAGCAGGAGAAGGGCATGGTACTATCCAAACTTGAATACTTGGAGAAAAATTTCAACCAATCACTACCTTCCCAGGAAAAGGAGCACTGGGCAGTAAGTAGACAAAAGACAAATAACACTTGCTACAGGTTAGCTTGAGTTACTTCAAGCATTCCCCTTACACATTCTCTTTGAATCCTTGTAAGAATTCCATAAAGGAGGCTCTACTAATGGCTAATGTCCCCCATCTATGGCTGGGGAAACTGAGGTACATAAGGTCAAGGCAACTTGACTTACAGTTGTCAGGCCAGAAGGCCACACAGCCAATACCCAAGTCATGCCTCCCAAGTTCCCAAAGTTCAAGTGGGGAACTCAACAACCCTCTTTCCAACCTCCAAAACCACAAGGTCAGCAGGAGGCTGGGCTGGAAGGAGGTATGGAGGTTGGGAATGGGCCCAGCTTTTGTCTCTCAGAATCCACGTATCATGACCCTAAAGTGAGTAGACAAGCGTTGGCTGAGCAGGGCTGCTGCAAAGCCTGCTATCGGCTTCATTTCATCAGGCTGCTGGCGCCCAGCACAGGAAATTAAAAGCAACTCGTAGATCACAGAGCTCAGTGCCAAGTGATCTCAGACAGAACCATCCCCCGTCCCTCCCTAGTTCTCCTTGGGCAATAGTATGGCTTGCCTGTCACTGTAGGCGGCTGAATTTGTGCAGGAGTTCCTGGATAATCTGTCATGGTCACTGGTGCCCTACAGGCAAACAGGGAAGCTCTTCTTTCAGATGTCCCTCTTATACTGGCAATAGTGTGTGTGTGTGTGTGTGTGTGTGTGTGTGTGTGTGTGTGTGTGTGTACTGGTTTTGCTTTTTTGAGACAGGGTCTCATGTATCTCAAGGTTGGTCTCGAACTAGCTATGTAAATCAGGATGACTTTGAACTTCGATTCTCCTATCCCTACCTCCCAGATACTGGGATTACCATCCACTACCACCAAATTTATCCAGTGCTGATGATGGTACCCAAGCCTGTTCATGCAAGACCCACCCCCTCCATGATTATTCTAAACCTAGTCAAGTTGATGATGACTATTAAGACCATTACAACAAGTAAGAGAAGGGGAGAGAATTCCAGGCAAGGACCCAACGGAAAGAAGAAGTTTAGAGGTGTGAGGAACCCAAGTACATAGGTTTATGTTGATCCAGAAGGGGCTAACACAGGAAGATAAAGGCTTGAAATTGTGGGTCCCTCCCAACTCTCCCACTTGCCAGGCATACATGAAAGCTCAGGTAAGTCTGCCTATCAACTTATTATGAAATGAATTTCAGGGCATGGAGGAAGGGCCAGCATACCTTTTCCTCTGAAACCAATGACAATCATGATGCCCTGTGTGGGGGGAAGGCTGGTGTTCCTAGCTTCCTGGCATCCCTTCTGTTACACTTAAGCAAAAAACACTTCATTTTTCTTTCCAGTCTCCACTTTTTTCTCATGAAATTGATGGTCAATGATGATAACCCTACCTACCCCAGCCAAGGGTTGAGGAGATGTCCACACTGGGTCCCTAGGTCTTCTCCCTGAGTTTGGTCATGGAAGCCTCCATAATAGAGCAAGCATCTGCACTGTAGGACACGACTAATATAGCTCTCATCCCTGTGCTTTGAGGACCCAGATTACATGCTGCAGACCACTGCCATTCCTGCTTTACCCCTCTCCCCTTAGAGAATCCCTGTTAATTTACTCCAATCACTTGTTTCCTGCATGCTTCAGTTGGGGCCCTCTGCCTGGAATTCTCTCTCTTTCTCTATTACCTGTTTAATGGTCAATGTTTGTCATCAGCTTGACTAGGTTTCAAATAGCCATGGAGGAACTGGGAATGTCACTCAGCTGACAGGGTGCTTACTTAGCATGCGCAAAGCCTTGGGTTCCATTCCCAGCAACTCATAAACCGGCTGTGGCTGAACATGCCTGGTGTCTCACCATCCTGCCTGGCTTACCTTTGCCAAGAAAAGCAATATGCTCCCCCCTCAATCTCTCTCTGCTCACTTTGCCCCAAACCACTTTAGCATGAGTTTTAGTGGCAAACAGTCTTTCCTAAGTCAGATAAAGATTCCAGAATTCTCACCACACAAAAATGGAATAAAATTTTTATTAAGATAGCCCTGTTCTTAAGAGGTTCCGCTGACCAATCCCAGCTTCTAGCCCCCCAGCCCCCTCCCCACTCCTATATTTCTCTTCTTTAAAAGCTCTCACTGAAATTCCCTATTCATTTTATGCCAAAAGCACTGGTCCTGCCTCACTTTGTCTTGGGCTAGCCTTGTCCCCAGGGCTGCAAGACAAGACTTGTCCCAAAGAGAATTCTCGTGCCAGATATTAGCACAGTGTCCATTCCATGCTATGATTTCTACACACCTAAGGTTGGAAATGGGCCACATGACCACTTGTGTCTGCTTCCAGGCATAAGAATGATGGCTCTGGGTGCAGAGAGGGCTCTTATACTTCTCCATTAGTATGTGTTCATTTAGAGGCCACGTTCATCCTTTCAGGAACTCAGGCCCTTCCACAGTCTATGATTACTTTCACCTAGAGCCTATGGGAATTGCAAGGAGAATTAGAGGCTAGCTGAAAGAAAGAGACCAGTAGTGACTCCAGGGGCATCAGCCAGGTACCCAAACTCATTTCTTACTGGATTTCTCCCTTGTCACTTTGTGTATATTTAAGTTTGGCCACTGGCCATCTGGAACCCTGAGGATGTGTGGAGTTTGCTCATAAACCTGCTCACCAAGCCATGACCTCAGTGTTAGACCCCTCCTGGATGGTAGAGAAATCGGCATGTTCACTTCCCAGAACTCATACTCCTTGGTATTCATTCATTTGATAAACACACAAAATTCCACCATCTCTAGGCCAAGAAATGGGTACAAAAGCAAAATAAGATATAGCTATTGTCTGTAAATGTCTGGGAGTCCAAAAGAGCATGCAGGGAGGAAAGAGAGAGATTCAGAAAAGGGAGATGGTCTAGGTCACATAGTCACATAGTTATGAAGAACCTTGTACAACCAAAGCTTTGTCAGATACCCAGGATTTGAGAAAAATAAGATATATCTATACAGGGGGGGAGAAAGTAAGCCAGTTATCTCTGAGAGCTTGACAGTGTGTTGGAAGCCAAGAGGGCAGGGGAAGTGGGTCAGAAGCTGGTAGAGTGCTCAGTACATAGTGTTGTTTGGAACACTGGGAAAACAACCAGAGAGTGTGACATGTGCTGTGACAAAAACAAAAGAGCCTTGTGGCTATTTGAAAGTCAAATATCATCTTCTATAAAGGAGATGACATCTGAACCTGGCCTGAGCAGCAACGTTGATGCATCAGAAGCAAGAGAAGACCAGGACTTCAAAACTAAGGGCAAACACACACAAAGGTTCTGAAGCACAGAAACAGTAAGTATAGATCGAATGGAGAGGAGGATGGGGTAGGGAACAGGCTAGGGTCATGGGGGCTGGAGAGGGTAAGGTGTGAGACTAACAGTTCAAGAGTGACACTGAGGCAGATCATCCTCTGGGGTGAGAGATTTATTAAGAATTATTGACAAGGGCTGAAGGGATAGATTTGCAGTTAAAAGCACTAGCTGCCATTCCAGAGCTGGTGTTTGATTCCCAGCACCCACGTGGCAGATATCAACCATCTGTAATTCCAGTTTTAAGGGATCTATGCCTTCTTCTGGTCTCTACAGGCACTGCATGCATGTGGTACACAGACACAAATGTTGACAAAATGTTCATACAAATGAAGTAAAACTTTAAAAAAAAAAAAAGAATGTTTAAAGAGTTATTAACACTACAGACAGCGTAACAAAGGCCCTGAAAGAATGTCAGACCTACAAAGCTCAATGGGACCCTTTCTTACAGGTTTCAAAGTGGGTTGGAGTTCTATGTCATGGAGTCACAGTACCGACTTGCAGTTAGCTTGTCTGTGGTGTGCAGTTAGGGTGAAGGTTCATCTCCTTTGTCAGTATGTGTATGGAATACAGGATGTGCCTGGTTGTCGACTCCCATTAGAGTCAGCTGTGAAATGGGTGGGGGCTGCTTCAGGTGAGTATGGCCTGAGTAGCCTCTAACCAGGGGGCTGCAAGCTTGGAAAATGGTGTCTGGGCTGCACAGCCTACTGTCTCGAATGCCAACTCAGTCTGTGAGAAAAAACACCCCTGCCTTCCAGTTGCTTATGTCCCATGTAGCTCAATTTCCACAGCAGCATCGCATGTCACTGCATCCTTGTCTATTAACACAGTGAACAAGAATGTGGGCTTTAAGATCAAGCAGACCCCAGGCTCCCATCTCAGCACTGCCACCTTCTAGTGACACGGTAGGGAAGTGACTGAGCTTGTCTAAGCCTCGATAATTTCATTCCCGAAATGGGGATCACAATGTTCCCCACTCCACCTCCAGTAAAAGACTAAGTAAAGTCATGGGCATACAATGTTTTATGGAAGGTGTTTTTAAATGGCTGTTTTGTTAGTGTTAAAATAACAATTATTGCTGCCGCTATTCTATTTGGAATCGAGCTCATTTCCACCCACCTCCTACTGCTTATGAACGAAGTTAACTTCAGGCCACCTGTTCTGTATTAGTGATCTCAGAATGGCAAATAGATTCTAACTTGCTGTTCTAGACCATGTGGCTTATCCAGGTCAGAAGGAGATGCCAAGAGTATGTGGCTCAACCTTCCTCGGTTTACCCTGTGGAGCCTGAGGACAGAAACACCAAAAGTTTGCATCTAGTCCCACAGCTGCTGAGGGAGAAAGGGGCTTAACCCCTCAACCTCCAGACCCTTGTCAATGTTCCAGACACAGCTGACCACCTCCTGATTAGCATTGCTGAGAACAAGGGCAAGATTAAATCAAGTTCAAATGCCAACTTTGCAAAGCCAAGTCCTGCAGAGCATGTGAGTTCGCCTGGTGTTCTGCCCTCCTCAGCAGGCCTAAGGGGCCTGTTTTGCTTTTTTCACACTCTGTCCAAACCTTCTGCAGTCTGATGCTCTCTCTGAGAATAGACCTGCCCTGCAGCCCTCCTGACCCAAGCAAGAGATAAGCTCTCCCCAGCCTCGTGTCAGTTTACAGTGGGAACAAGGCCTGGGGACCAGGCCAGAGCTAGCATGCACCAGAATGTTTTTGTTTCCCCAGGCTCTTGTCCCCAACAGAGGCTATGAGCCACCTTGACCTCACCCGGGCAATGCGGGATGTTTCTGCCAGCGGCTCCAGAGCCAATACTTTATCTGGTGATGGCTTTGGGCACCTAAAGCTTCCCAGAATTCACCCACTTTGTCCAGGATGGAAGAATGGCTAAAGCAGGGATGGGGGGGGGGGTGAGAAGAGAAGGGTGGATGTGGGGGTCCCCTAGAGGAGGAAAGAGGGTAGTGCAATGACAAGACAGGACTCTCAGTAGGACAGTAGTGGCTCTTCTTTTCCTGAAACTCATGCAGTGGGTCTCCAACCCACTGACAGATGCATAACTCTCATGGCCAAAACAAGCCCTGAGCACACATCTGACACCCTCAGAGAGACTCAGAACACCTGCTGGACCTACCATCAGATAACAGAATCCCTTATGCAAAAGAGGCTATATCACGGACCCAGTTCTCTGCCTACGGCCAATCTGACCATGGCTGAACTGCCCCACCCTTAATTAGCTAGGACATTAGCCATGGTAGGCCCTCATGCGTGAGATGGTAACTGACTGTATAAATCAGATCCTTTCTGTCATCCTCCCCTTCATTCCTCAAATTTCTCAAATGAGAAATGGACATCGAAACCACCTATTTCCCAGGTGCTATCTCAGCATTCAATGGCACAAATGTAGAAGAGGTTTGTCAACTCAAATCTGTTTGTCCTAAGAATCCGATACATGATTCAGTTGCTTATTAGCAACATCTAGCTGCGAAGACTCAAGTTGTCCACTAACTCATCTGTGAGACACATGTTACTTTAAAGAAATCCATGCATTTATTAAGATCCTTGTATTCTGAACTCAGTCTGATCCAAAAAGAATTCAATGGCTCATATCTTTGAAGGCCAAAACCACAGGTGTCTTCAAGAAACCAAATGGCAATCCCATTTGCTTCCTCACCCCTGATGCCTGTCACTCCAAATCTTAGCTCTCTGCCTCTCTCCACGCTCTATGCCCATTCTTCCCTAAGATGTTAGAGACAAGGGATGAACAGCTCCATGCATCATCTACTCATACTAGCCCAGGAAAAGAGGGTTTCTTTCTCCTAGGAAGCATGCATGAAATCCAAAGGAAAGACACCATCAATAAAACAGACCTGGGCATCTCTAAGCAAATCACTGCAGCTAAAAGAATGAGAAACTGTGATTAGGTACTCCTTAGTCATAGGACACCTTCTAATGCAACAGAACTGTATGGTGTCAAAGACCAATAGCCTCCCCTCAAGAAGTGTGTGACCCCTTTCCATTGGAGTAGAGGAAGCACGGAATGGGCATCTATTAAACCAGAGAGGATAATAGGAAGACATGAAAGACAGACAAGTTGTAGCCTTTATTCAAAAGGCTTCTTGATAATTTCAAACGGCCAGCTTCTTTGGAGTATGTAATATTTTGTTTATGATCTAATAAATAAACCTTGCCTGAAGATCAGAATGCAGAGCTAAACCACTAGTTAGCCAAATACCCAGTTAAGAGCTAAGTCACTAGTTAGCCAAATACCTAAGCCACTAGTTAACCACAGAGGACAGGCAGTGGTGGTCAAAACTTTAATCCCAAAGGTAGATAGATCTCTGAGTTTGAGGCCACCTTGGGCTACATGAAAGTGAATCAGTCTAAAAGAGAAACAGAGTGCATGCCTTTAATCCCAGCACTAAAGAGAATATAAGGCAGCAGCTCAGTGAAATCTCAGAGTACAGTCTGAGGTTTGGTGAAGAGCATTGCAGTCTGCAGTCACTCTGAGGACAGGATCACCTCCCTTTGGTCTTAGCCTTGATAGAGGTAAGAGCTCTCTAGTGGCTTCGCTGCTTTGCTTTTCTGATCTTCAGCTTGAACCCAGATATCTGTCTCTGGAATTTTATTAATTGTACTACAATGTAAAGCATGCATATATTTAAATTATTTAATGGACAGGCAACTTTTTTCTTGTTAATTGTTTTGAGACTATGTATCATTGACTATTCTGGAACTCACAATGTAGACCAGGCTTGTCTCAAATCCATAGAAATCCACATGCCTCTGCCTCTTGAGTGCTGGGATTAAAGGTATGCACCACCTTGCTCAGCTTGGACTGGAAACTTTTATAGATGTGGTGAGTTAGCACAGACCCATGTATACATATCAGACAAAGCAGCAGCTAGCTCCAGGTCCAGTGAGAACCATCACACTGAAGGAATCAGACTCTAATCTTTCCAGGGACTCGTGGGAGAAAATGGAAGAGAATTGCAACTAGTGATCATTTGTCAGGTATAATTCCTTGTTCTAGAGTGGAACAGTCCAGTGAGGCATACACTGTTGTTTCTTCCCATTTACAAGAGAAGCAACTCTTAGAGACATGTCAAAAAGAAAAAAAGTAAATCTTATTGACAACCTGTCTCAGTTAAAATTTATATTGCAGAGATGAAACCCCATGATGAAGAGCAACTTGGAAAGGAACATCACTGCTCATCATTGAAGGAAATCAGGACAGGGACTCAAGTAGGGCAGGATCCTGAAGGCAGGAATTGATGCAGAGGCCATGGAGGGCTGCTTACTGGCTTGTTGCCCATGACTTGCTCAGCCTGCTTTCCTACAAAACCCAGGACCACCAAGCCCTGGAATGGCACCACTCACAATGGGCTGGGCCATCACCCATTAATTACTAATTACAAAAATTCTTTACAGGCTTTCCTGTAGCCTGATCTTATGGAGTCTCTCAAATGACTTTAGCTTGTGTCAAGTTGACATAAAACTATCCAGCACAAAATCCTTATGATGGCTTACTTTTAATGGGTTAAAAACATCTAGGGCAGTAGAGGCACACCTCTGGATGTGAAGACGTTTTCAGGGATGCTTAACTGGAGTGAGAAGACACACCTTAAATTGTTTAAGGTCCCAGAAAGAACAAAAGGAAAAAAGGCTGTCAAGATGGCTCACCTGGTTAAGGCACTTGCCACACAAGCATGACGACATGAGTTTGATCCCACAGTGGAAGAAGAGAACCAACTCTCCAAAGTTGTTTTCTTACCTCCATAAGCATGTTGTGGTATGTGCTTTTACACACACACACACACACACACACACACACACACTTTCACATGCATATCTATAGAGAGAGGGGGAGCGAGAAACAGAGACAGAGAAAGATAATTAGTAAATAAATAAATAGAGATAAATAAAATAAACAACCTTAAAAAGAAGTAGAAGAAACCTAGATAGACATCAACACTCATTGCTCTCTGCTTTCTGATCCTCCTAGATGTGAGCAAGCAGCCACACACTACTGATGCCACAGCCAATAGCAGTTCCAGCTACTGAGTCTTCACCACTAAGATGGACTACATTGTCAAAATTTGAACCTAAATAAATCCTTCATCCTTTAAACTGACCATAGCAATGATAGGGAAAGCCAGTATATCTCCACAGCTCACAGGTGGGGTGTGAACCCAAGTTTGATTCCTTCAATAGATTCTTTTTCTAAAAGTGCAGTCTGCATGACAACAGCAAGGTATCACTCAACTAAGTATGCAAGGATGAACAAGGTCTCCCTCTATTTGTAGACAGAGCAAAGCTTCCACCAAGAAGGCTGAAGTACCCAGACAGGAATCTGTTTTACAGTGTCCTTCATGAAGGCATCATTTGCTTCCAAACTGGAGGGGACACTAGAAACCAAGGAGAGTAGCTGTCATAAATGCTACAGCTGCCAGAAAGACAATGAGTTCAGTAAATGGGGTGCTCTAGTGGCCAGTAAGAAGCTATCTCGTAGGACAAAGACCCTACAACAAAGGGTCGGCAGTGAGACATTAACTGATAGTATCTGCATGGTTCGTAGTTACAGGGAAACAATAATTAAATTATGCAGAAAATATACTTAAAGAAGGGTTAAAAAAAACTCTAGCCACATCAGAGCAATTGCACATACAAAGTCATGGTGGTTGTGATAGAATACAAAGGCTCAGCATGGAGGCAAGAAATGGGCATGTAGCCCCACCCCTAGCTGAGGAGCTATTTACAATTGATGGCTTCTGGGGCAGGGAGAGAGTGTGATCCCTGGTAAGTAGCCATGTTCCAGTAAAAAGCCACATACCAAGAGTATTTGAGCAGCACAGATTGGACTTGATGGGTTAAGAAAACAGAAAGAGGACCCATCATTGTGTGGGTAGGGAAGAGGATAGGTAGGTATGGGATACTTAGGAAGGGATAAATATGACCAAAATACATTGCACAAAACTTTCAAAGAATGAATAATTCTTTAAATTAAAAAAATCAATGTGTAATAAAAACTAATGTATATCTTCCTTGCAGACAGAAATGTTATAGAAAGAAATGTTCCATTAATAACAGAAATAAAATGTCAAGTTAACTTGACCAGTTGAAATTCTGCATGGGAGAAAATAAGTCTGAATTTCTGCAGGGCTCCCCATGGGTTTGGATTCGCTAACACCTGTCTCTAATGGAACACCTCCTTCCTTTTGCCCATATGTATTGTCACATACATGTTATAGCTGCTTGGGATGTTTCACTCCACTGGATACAGTATTTGGTTGACCCAGTATGCCTCAAGCCAAGTTAACCAGTCCTTCTCTGAGACTAAAACATATGGATATTTGGAAGGTGTGGTTCAGGCAATCACATACATGGGGGAAAAAGCAGAGGCAGCCAGGCTCCATCAACCAAGATTAGCAATGTCTTAGACAAAACAAGATGTCTATTACCTAGCCCCTTCAGAAAATCAAGTTGTTTCCCTTGATCCTGTGACACCACCCAGTGACAAGCAGGAGAGTGTAGACAGTCAGCAGAAGGAATCAGCCATTCCTGCTCTTCAAATAGGGGTCCTTCACTTTTACTGAAGAGACTTTCATTGTGTTTCTGAAACTGGCAACTATAACAGAACTCACTGGAGGAAACTCCCAGGAATCTACAAGGAAGACCCCAACTAAGATTCCAAACAATAGAGATATGTAGCCTGGACTGGCCATCTCCTGTGACCAGGTAAGACTTCCAGGGGAGGGAATGGGACAACAACAGAGCCATATAACCTTCTACCTATGTTCTGTCCTGCCTATGGGATGTGCTGGGGTAAAGGTGACACAGAGATTGGGAGAGTACCCAACCAATGACTGTTCTAGCCTCAGAACCATGCCTCATGAGTGAGACCACCCCGGCACTGCTTGGAGCACCAGAACCCAGAGGCTGGATGAACTCAGAGACCTAGGATAGAACCAAGCACAACTGATGGGAAAAAAATGGCAATGTAATGATACTCTGCTATAGTCATAGATTAGTGCTTAACCCAATTGTCATCAGAAAGGCTCCATCCAGCAACTGATGGAAACAGATGCAGAGGCAGAGACCCACAGCCAAACATTAGACGAAGCTCAGGGAATCCTGAAGAAAGGGAGGAAACCTGTAGGAGCCAGTGGGGTCAAGTGGACCACAAAAAAATAAAAAGCACATAATCAACTAACCTGGAGTCACAGAGACTAAACTGACAACCAGACCACCTGAATGGGCCTTAAGTAGCCCTTCTGCATATACAGGACAGCTGTGTAGCTTTGTCTTCTTGTGGGACTCCTAACAGTGAAACAGGGGCTGTCTCTGATTCTTTTGCTGGCTTTTGGGGCCCTATCCTCATACTGGTTCTCCTTGCCTGGCCATAATACATGGGGAAGTACTTAGTCTTTTATATATGCGTGTGTGTCTGTGTATGTGTAGGTGGGTGGGTGGGTGTATTTACATATTGATCCCAGTTCCCTCTCCCTCCCTCCCTCCCTCCCATGCCCCCGACCCCCTTCCCATCCCATCTCCTACTCCACAGGGAGGGAGATGCCTTCCAAGAGGGAATCATCAAAATCTGTCAAGTCATTTGTAGTAGGGACTAGGCCCTCCCTCCTGCCTCTAGGTTAAGGGAGTATCCCTCCATGGAGAATGCGCTCCCAAAGTCTTTTTGTGAACCAGGGATACATCCTGGTTTCACTGTCAGAGATCCCTTAGACTACCCAGGCCTTCTAACTAAGACCCTTGGTCGGGGGGGGGGGGTCTGAGTCGGTCCAATGCTGGTTTCCAGCTATCAGTCTGGGGGGTCCATGAGTTCCCCCTTGTTTAGGTCAGCTGTCTCTGTGGGTTTCTTGACCCAATTTTCTTATCATCCCTCCTCTCTGCAACTGAGTTCTAGGAGTTTGGCTCAGTGTTTAGATGTGGGTGTCTGTTTCTGTTTCCATCAGCTACTAGATGAGGGCTCTATGATGGCATATAAGTTAGTTATCAATCTCATTATCAGGGAAGCACATTTAAGGTAGCCTTTCCACTGTTTCTCAGATTATTAGTTGGGGTGATCCTGGACATTTCTCTAGAGCCATTTTTCTCTTCAAACCTATAATTCCTCCCTCTATTATGCTCTCTCTCTCTCTCTCTCTCTCTCTCTCTCTCTCTCTCTCTTTCTGTTCTCATCTATTCATCCCCCAACTCAATCTTCCTAGTCCTATATGTTCTCTTCTCCTCCCCTTCTCTCTCTCCTAACTCCCTCTCCACTCACTGCTCCCCACCCATCCACTCCCAATTAGCTCAGGAGATCTTGTTCCTTTCCCCTTCTGTGAGGGACCTTGTATGAATCTCTTAGGTTCCTCCTGAGGTACTTAGTCTTACTGCAACTGTATATTCATGTTTTGTTGATATCTGCCAGAAGCCTGCCTTTTTATGAATAGAAATAGAGGGAAAGAGAAATTTGGGAGTGCAGGGGGAAGGTTGAAGGTTGGGAGAGGGACTGGGAGGGTAGAGGAGGGAGAGGACACTGCCATTGAGATGTAAAAATAATTAGAAAGGATGGAAGGAAGGGAGAGAGAGAGAGAGAGAGAGAGAGAGAGAGAAATTCTCATCCCTGCTTCAAGTATTAGGATGAGGCACCCCCCACCCCATCCTTCCACCACCCCACCTCCCAGCCCCACTCCCGTGAATCCAAATGAAATCTGATACCTGCCAGGACCACTGAGAATAGCAACAATAATGAAACTTCACGGGGGGGCGGGGGGGGGGGAGTTCTTTGTCCTCCTTAGATAAGTCTCCAGAAATGTGGGTAATCTCAGAGTACCGAGTACCGGGTGAGTGATTAGGAGGGGAATGACAGGAAGGATCTTGGGTAGTGACAGTTGTCTCTCAAAAGTGAGAGAGCCCTACACATCTCTCAAGAAGACCTTGGCCCAGTAGAGACCCATCTTGGCCCATAGAAGTCCCTTCTCCCCTTCCTCCCTTCCTTTTATTCCCAGGGGATTCTGTGCCTTTGGCCTTGGGACTCCTCTTTCCTCCTTTGACCTCCCTGGAAACAGTTATATTTTTTCTCTCATAATCCCTGGGAAGTCTTGAGTCCAGTTCCTTCATTGACAGGAGTTTCTCACTGAAGGTGAAGCTATGCTGGAGTCCTGAAAGCCCCAGAGATGTTCCCATCTCCACCTCCTACAGCACTGAAATTAAAAGCATGCCATTTTATGTGGCAGTGTTTTATGTGGGTGCTGGGGATTTGAACTCAGGTTTTCAAGTTTGTGCAGCAAATGCTCTAACTCATTTAGCCATTTCCCTAGTCCAAGAAAGAGGTGAACTAGTCCTAGCCTGGTGAACTATCTTTAGTTATTTCAATCCCCTGCATCATCTAACAAAGGCTGCTGGGGAAGAAGTTAAGGGCTACACCATCTCTGGTAGGTCACTTGAAAATGCACTTTTAAAGCCTTCAAAGACATTCCCAGTTTTCAACACAACACTTTCGGTTTCAGAGCATGGACTGGCTCCATCATCTATCAGCTGTGAATTTAACCTCTCTGGGCCTCAGTTTCTTCATCCCTAAAACAGAAGTAATATAGGACCACCTACCTCATGGCTGCCTGTGAGGAATAAATACAACATCTGGAATGCCTCAGAATAGTGTGCAGCATATGGTTGCATGTTATATAAATGCTAACTAGGTACTCACAGATATAGAGACATTTCAGTGATGTTTTAATTAGCAGAGTTTTATAAAATTCTGTTAATAGCTTGTTGGTTAAAAATAATTATGTGTGTATAAGATGGAAAATGACATAGCCATTTTAGAAGAATATTCAATGATATCAGGAGATGTTCACAATAAATTGTTGGTAAAGAACCAGGTTTCAAATAATATGTCCAGGTAAATAGAACTTGAAAGTAAGATGTCTCCATGAAGATGATCTAACTACTCTACATAAGGATAAAAGCATGGCCTCACATAGTCCAGGCTGGCTGCAAGGATGACTAAGTGTTTGATCTTTCTGCCTCAATTTGCCCTAGGACTTGGTCTTGGGACTTTTATTTTCTTCTGAGGCTTTTCATCTTTCCCTTAATCCTACACACACAAACACACACACACACACACACACACACACACACACACACACACAATCTAAGGTAAACATGTATCATTTTTTAAAGATTTATTTTTAATATTTTTAATTAAGCATATATATGTCAGGGGGTGGGCATATGCATATGAGTGCAGGTGCCTGATGAGGTCAAAAATGTCAGGACCTGCCATAGTTACAGGAAGCTGCAAGCCTCCTGGTATAGGTTCTGGAATCTGAACTCAGGTGCTCTGTAAGAGCAGTGCATGCTCTTAACTGTGAGCCACCTCTCAAGCTCCAGCACCAATCCCTATCATAATTAGAAATGAAAGCCACATGCCTAAAAGGCATTTTGATCAGCCCTATAGAAGAGATGACTAAGCAAATTTATCAGGCTGGTTTTCCAGCATGCTCTGGGTTCCTTCCCTGGGAGAGTTGAAAAGGGGAAACAAAGCAGCCTGTGTCTGACAGGAGACAGGCTCTCAGTGGGTCAGTGCACCCTGGAAAATGCACCTGGGTGGGGAAAGAGAATGGAGGAACAGGATGCTGATCACTCACAGGGCGCAGGAGACAGAGGAGGACCATTTTGCCCTGTGAACACCTAGGCTGGGTGCGATGCTGTGTGCACACAGCTCTGATACATAAGAGCCTGAGGGCTAGCTGTGCTGCTGGGACAGTGGGATTTCCTTTTTGCATAACACCATTGTGTTTTTTGTTTTGTTTTGTTTCTCCTTCCCATCAGTCTTCCTAAGATCTGGGAGGAGCAGACTCATCCCGAAGAAAGCAAGCAACAGAAAGTCTTTGGCTGCTAACATACATAGCTGCCAAAAGCCCAGGCAGTTTGGACTCTCCCCTCTGCGCTTGTTTCTTAAGGCTTTGGGTCTCATGGCAGATCTTCTTTAGTTGGTAGCACATTTTTCCACCTATCCTGCATCCCATTCATTCAGCAAGTTCTTATTGAGTTCTTATTACCTGCCAAGTCCTGGGCCCAGGATTTTCCATCATTTACTGCTTATCTGGAGCCTTAAACAAATGACTCCAGTGCTGTTATTAGCCAGCCTTTTACAGATAATGGATTGAAGCTCAGAAAAGGTATTGGCCCAAAGTCATCCAGTAAATTATTAGTCATCAACACTATCAGAGGGTTTACACAGTATCTCCCCCAAGCCAGACCCTGAACTAAGAGCTTTTATAGGCACCTGTGAGTGTGCTTAGCATTCTTGACTAGAAGATCACACACACACACACACATACACACACACACACACACACACACACACACACATACATACACACACACAGAGGAGGGATATTGTGGGCGAAAGAAGAGCAAATATCTAATCATCCTAGATGAAAAATTGATGACAGACCAATGTAACAATTCTTCCGAAGTGCAGCTTGTCAAAATAATGAGTTTAGTGGTGTTAAGTTTAGAAATGTGAGTGAGGGCTTATTTACAGGGGTATGGGTAACTCAAAGGTAGTTGGATCATTGGGAACCCCAGTCCAACGTGGGTGATAACTCATGAAAGCTACAACCTTGGAGCTCTGTGAAAGTCTCTTCTTCTTAGCAGTCTTTAGTAGTTGTGCAACCTTGGAGAAGGAGAAACCATGTGAATCCAGTAGATTTCAGTGACTTCCTGAGACTTGTGAGTTGTTTACTTTTTGAGTCTTATGAGCCTCCCTCCAGAATGGGACTTGTCAACTCACAACTCACAGGAAACAGCTACACAACAAAGGATTACTCATGCAAAGCATATGACTTTTGGGAATGGGGAAGATCTATGTTGAAGTATGTCAGATTCCTATACTCGTATTCAAATGATGCTGCTTCCATAGCTTAGTGACTGAACCTCAAAAATCAGGCTCTATGCCTTTCAAATACAGCATAAGGAAGATGCTTGCATCAGTTGGCCTCTGCTTTGTCCCAATCCTGAGGCTGCCAAATCTTACAAGCAGATACTCCGAGGAGCTAGCAACTGCTCCAACATAATTTTCTCCCTTTTTCCGTTTCCTCTTTTTTAAAATTCTAATTCTCTTTGTAGCTACTAGTTCAGGCATGTGCCCATTATCATTCAAAAAGCTATTGCAGAAGAGAGTTATGGGAAGGTGAAAGTGGAGGCAGGCAAAGGGCACCTGCCAGTTGCCACGGTGAAATGCTCACAGAAGGCAGTCAGCATCCATTAGCATTCGGTTTAATGGTGTGTTTAGTCCCATCTATAACTGGAAGTGTGTTTACTCTTTCATATTTCCTTCATGAGCAGGAGCTGCAAATCTCATTGACCATACTGAGAGCCACTTAATGCTTCTAATTACACATTGGCTCACACTGTTTCTCAACCAAGGATGAGGCAATCGGAACTCCCCTGTTACCCCAAGCTGTGTGAGCAGTCACCTCATCCATTGGTCCCTCATGGGCTAGCCTCTTGCTGCCCGGTGGTTCCTGATGACTCCCATTGGTTTAGAATGTGGTCCAGAGCATCTGCACATGGACACTGAAATGGGGTCAGATCTAGCCCCAGGAACACTCCATTCTGATGCTTCCCATTTAAACGGCGCATTATGAGCTGTTTCTCTATCCAACACTGCAGTGATGTCAAGCTCCATTGCCCACACACTGCAAATAGGGGTACGGAGATAAAGGAAGAGTGCCACCTGGAATGTGAATCAGCCACTTCCAAGGAGAGTACAGAGAGTTGCAAACAGCAGGAAGTTTGCTAAATCTCTCCCGCTTTCATCAACCCCTGTGATTCTCAACTTTTAAAACAGCAGTTTTCAACCTTCACACGGATCACTTATGTCTATGACTACTGGAATACATAGATGTTTATATTACAATTCTTAACAGCAGAAAAATTAAAGCTATGAGGTAGCAACAAAAGTAATTTTATAGTGGGGGGGGGTCGCCACAACATGAGGAGCTGTATTAAAAGGTCACAGCATTAGGAAGGTTGAGAACCACTGCCTTATAGGATAGACTGAACAGTGGGCTTCGTAAACACAGCTCTGACTCTCCTACAGCCTCTCATAGCTTCTCTTATAAACCTGACATATTCTCCTCTGTGCCAAGCAGATGTCTTCCATATGCCAGCATTTTCACTTAATGTTAAAGCGGGTAGCATGAGGATGCTAAGATATGGTCCATCCAGGCTGGAATCTCAGCTCTGAATGGGCTACTTTAAACAAGTGAGTCAGACATTCTGTGCTGCAAAATTATCATCTGCCCATTGGGAATAGTCGAGTCGGGTAGAATATGTCCTCCAAGAGTGAACCCCCACAGAGTAGGGGGCCTCTTGGGAGGAGTTCAGGTCCTGGGGTCCAACCACATAAGTGGATTAACACTGATTATAGGGTAGTTTGAGGCAGCACATACTGATTTTTTTGTTTGCTTGTGTGTTTTGTTTTTTAAGACAGGGTTACTGTGCGTAGCCCCAGCTGTCCTGGAACTTGTTCTATAGACCAGGCTGGCCTCGAACTCAGAGATTCACCTGTCTCTTCCTCCCAAGTGCTGGGATTAAGGTGTGCACCACTACCTGGCTGAACATCTCTCTCCTTCTTTCTCTCTCCCCTCTCTTCTTCCCCTTTTCACCTTCCACCATGGGATGATAAAGTCCACTCTGAAAGATACAGAACGGATGCCAGCCCTGTGTCCTTGGATTTCCCAGCCTCCAGAACCTTGAGCCAAACACATTTCTGTTTATTATAAATTACATGGTCTCAAGTATTACATTTTAGCAATACAGACTAGACTAAGGCTGCCACGGCATTGAGTTCCTGGCACACAGCCGGCGCCTGATAAACTGTAGTCCAAACCAGGCAATGTCATGATCTAAGCTGCTAGCTCTTCTATTTTTTTTAAGTTAATTTTTGACAATGTCATATATAGAGTGTGTTGAGGACATTTTTTTACACCCCCCCCTCCATTATTCTCTTATCACTCTCCCACTGCTGCTGGTTCTTGTCTTCTTAACTACCTCCCCCACCCCCAACATGTCTTTTGGTTGCTTGTTTTTGCGGGTCTTCTTGTGAAGGTAGCCACAGCTGCTGCATGGTCATAGTGTGTCAGCCATGCTGTATCCAGTGACTCTCCTCTCCATCATCCAGCACCTATATACTCTTTTCACTTCTGCTTTCCTGGTGCTCACTTGGCTCTCCTTCTCAGACCCCACCCTACTCTGGCTCCATATTGGCATTTGACAACTATTTCACATGGTGGCTGCAGCCCTGGCCCTTACCCTAGCCCAAGACCTAACCCAGGAAGAGAGCCTGAATATACCTCAAGGTTGTTCTGCCTTTGGACCCACACACCCCAGCTGCACTAAACTAAGTACCATACTTAATACGGTAAGAGATCCCACCACATCCCAGGCTATCTCTACTTTGAGTACATTTCCTACAGACTCCCACTCTCCTTGCCCATGCCCTTGCCTTGTGATTCTGGCTTTGGGTTTCTTATCTAAATAACAACAGACTTGGTCTGAGGTATGGTTACTCTTGACCCTCAAGGCCAGGTAATGAGAAATTAAATATAAGGGGTGGTTACTGACTCCTTGGAGAATTGAGGAAGAAAAGTCTATCTGTTCCGCATACATGATACTATGTTCCCCTTTGTGGTTAATTTTTTAAGAATGATGAAAAATGAACTTGGGGCATTCAGTATTGACTGAATTGCCCTCCTGACATCTATCCTGTGTTTCTGTCTTTTCCTTTAATGCCTTGAGGTAACCTTTCTTAATCCACACTCCTCCTGTCAGGCACAAACCGAGGGCAAGTAGGCTGGCTCTGACTGCAGCCCCGAAAAGGCAGCTTCCCACAATCTTGCAACCAAGGTATGAGGCATCTTCAACAACAGGGCCTTATCCTCTAGGTCTGTGAGGCAACCAAGGGGAATGACAATAGCCTGTCTCCTTCTGAGGGACCCCGGGGCCTCATTGACCAACTCCTACAGCCATATTGCACACTTGGGTCTAAGAACTGTTCCATGCTCACTGCTTCTAGAAGTGGCATCATGTAGCCATGCAGATCAATTCTCTTCAATCCTCCTTTAGTGTATTTTATTTGGGCTACAAGATAGTAGGTTTCCATATAGATTTTTCATAAATCTTCATTTGGCTAATCCTCTCTCCTGCCCCTTGTCTCCCTAATCCTCCCATCCCTCCCTGCTCACACCTTCCCACCCTCTCTAGTTTCCTTTTAGGAATGTTCTGTTATCTTTCTTCCCTTGAAGTAGTCAGTCTCCAACATCTTCCTAACTCCCTGGTTTCCACAGGCACTCCGGGATAAACAAATAGACTAAAGAGTTGAAGCTGGCATCCACATATGAGAGAGGATATGAGGAGTTTGTCTGCCTGAGCCTGGATTATCTCAACATTTCTTCCAGTTTCATCTATACACTTGGAAATTTTACTTGTTATCATTGCTTAATAAAATTCTATTGTGAATATGCACTACATTTCCACTGTCTAGCCATCAGTTGATTGACACCTAGACTGATTCCATTTCCTAGCTGTGTGCCTAGATTAGCACTGAACATGGTGAATAGGTACCTTTGTAGCATGTGCCCAGAAGTGGTAGAGCTGGGTCAGGTGGTAATTTTATTTCTAATTTTCTTTCTTTATATCTATCTTTTTTTTTTATACCTCCAGACTGATTTTCAAAGTGATTGCAGTAGTTTTCACTCCATGAACAGTGCAGAATGGGTCCCTTTCCTCACATTAGCATTTGTTGTAATTTTTATTTTTGATGATAACTGTTCAAATTAGGGCAAGACAGATCTTAAAGTGGTTTTAATCTGCACTTCCCTAATGGCGAAGGACGTTGAACACTTTTAAAGTGTTACCTAGATTTTTGAATTTTTTTTGAGAACCCTGTTTATTTTCATAGCTCCCTTTCTTTCTTTCCCCCCTCTCTCTTTCTTTTCTTCTTTCTTTCTTCCTTCCTTTCCTTCTCTCTTTTCTTTATCTTCCTTCTTTCCTTTCTTTCTTTCCTTTTTTCTTCCTTTTTAAAAAGTCTTTAATTCTTCTCTCAAACATTACAGCCTATTTCAGTTTCCCCTCCCTCCACTCCTCCACTCTTCCCAGTCCCTTCCCCAACCACCCCTCTCCCCGGTATCCAAAAAAAAAAAAAAAAAAAAAAAAAAAGCCATCCTCCCAGGGACACCAAACATGACCAACAAGATACAGCAAGACTGGGCACAAACCCTCATATAAAGCTTAACCCATTTCTTAACGCAGTTGTTTGTTTTCTTGCTTTTTAAAGGTTCTTTGTATATTATAGACATTCATTTTCTGTCAGATGCAGAGCTGGCAAAGATTTTTCTCCCACTCTCTGGGATGCCTCTTCATTCAATTGATGGTCTCCTTTGCAGTACAGAGGACTTGTAATTTCATGAAATCCCATTTATCAACTATTGGACCTGTTTCATCATGTCAAAGTCCCTCTAGCTGTACCTGTATGTTAAGGTGTTTCTAGCAGCTTCAGAGTATTGAGTCTTTTGTTGAGGTCTGTTATATATTTTCAGTTGAGTTTTGTAGAAGTTGAGAGATAAGGACTAATTTTCTCCTGAAAGCTAATACCCAGGTTTCCTGGAATCATTGCTAAAGATGTTACCCTTTCTTGAGCATATATTTATAGCTTCTTTGTTGAAATTGTGTGGACTTACATATAGGTCCTCTATTCTATTCCATGGAGCTACATGTCTGTTTTTGTGGCAGCTCTATGTTGTTTTGAATGCTGAAAGTTATTGTAGAATAACTTAAACCAACTATGGTGATACTCCAGCAATATTTTTTGTGCAGGATGCTTTGGCTAGTCTTTGTCTTTTATGCTTTCATATAAAATTTGAGATAGGATTTGAACACATCTGTGAAGAATACCTAGCATTTTGATTGACATTTCACAAAATCTGCAGATTGCTTTCCTTCCAATCGTCACTTTCACAAAGTTAGTTCTTTCAATCCATGAACATTGGGGTCTTCTTATCTTCTAGTGTCTTCTTCAGCTTCTTTCCTTGATATCTTAAAATTTTCAGTGTAGGTCTTTCATTGTACTAGTTGGGTTTACTTCAAAATAGTTGTGTATAGAAGGGTGTTTGAGGTATGTGGTGTATGTATGTGCATGTGTGGTGTATGAGTGTGGTGTCTGTGTGTATGTATGTGAATGTGGCCAATCCCCTAGTTTCTTTTTTAAATAGACTTTATTGATATTTATGAAAGGTACTTATTTGAGTGTGTCAGTTTTATATTCTGCTGTTTTGCTGAAAATGCTCATCAACTCTAAGCTTTTTTCTGTGTTGGAGTCTTTAGGTTTCTTAAATACAAAAATGTATCATCCACAAAAAGGAATCCTCTGACTTCCTCTTTTCCTTTTACTTCTCTTCCCTTCTTGTCTTATTGCTCTAGCTAAGACCACAAGCACCATATTGGAGAGAGTGGATACCCTTGTCTTTTTCTTGATCCTATGGGGACCCCATGAATGTTTTTCTATTTAGCATGGTGTTGGCTAAGGGTGTGTCATATTTAGCATTCATCTTGTTGAAATATGTTCTTTTAATCTGTGTCCCTTAAATGTTGGACTTCATCAAAGACCTTTTCTGGGTCTATTGATATGGCATATGATTTATGTCTTTCAGTCTATTCATGTGAGTTACATTTTTATTTATACACATTGACCCATCCCTTCATTTCTGTTCTCAAGCCAAATAGATCATGAATGATTTTTAAATGTGATTTTAAAATTCTGTTTGCAAATAATTATGTTAAGTTTTGTGTGGATGTCTGTCAAGCTAATCAATTTGTAATTTACTTTTCTATTGTGACCTTATGTAGCGAGTACGGTTTTTCCAACTGCTGCCCGGTCTTGTCCTGCTGCTGCACTGCCAGCCCCAAATAACACACAGAGACTCTGTATTTGATATAATCCTGTTGGCCTGTTACTAGTTTCTTATCAGCTAACTCTGACTTAATTATTAACCCATTTCTATGTATTTCCACGTGGTCTTACCGAGAGTGGAGGAATGGTGGTTCTATTCTCTCCAGACTCTCTATCTTGACTCCTCCTTACTACTTCCTATTTCCTCGTTATCTCCTAGCCCCTCCTATCTTCCTTTCCTATTGGCCAACAGTGCTTTATTCATTAACCAGTATGAGAAACATTTACAGAATGACATCTCCCATCAACCTTATCTGATTTTAATATCC
The DNA here is from genome assembly GCF_943737965.1 of Phodopus roborovskii. NCBI lineage: Eukaryota > Metazoa > Chordata > Mammalia > Rodentia > Cricetidae > Phodopus > Phodopus roborovskii. The sequence continues at coordinate 34,721,368 of NW_026126407.1, read as the reverse complement.
CAGTAATACTGCGGTGATAAAAAGAATTTTGAAGCATTCCTTGCTTCCTTCATCTATGGAACAACTTGAGCAGAATAGGTAGCAGTTCGTCCAGAATGCAACAGTAAATCCATCAAGTCTTGGGGTTTTTTTGTTTTTTTATTTTATTTTTTTTTTTTTTGGAAGTCCTTTTATTACTCTTTCATTGCTGAATGTAGATTTGTTTTAATTGCAAGCATAGTGTTTTACATATTCTTTTAGATACTCCAATCTAATGGAATATATGTTTTGAGTTATATCTTTCTGAACTTCATTAGCTTCTGTTGTAATGTCTCATTTTCCATCTCTTATTTTGTTAATTTGGGTCCTTGCTCTTCTTCTTTTTTGCTAGTTTACCTAAGAGGTTGTCAATTTTGTTTAAACTTTCAAAGAGCCAGCTCTCCATTTTATTAAATCTTCATGTTCTTTTTGCTACTACTTCATTAATTTCTGCTCTGATATTAGTTATTTCCCCCTATCTACTGCTTTGGGGTTTGATTTGTTCTTTTTCTGCCAAAACCTTAAAATGTGTCCTTAATTATTTATTTTAGATCTCTGAAGTTTTTCCATATAGGCATATGATGTTGTACAAACTCTTCTTTTAATATTGCCTTTATTGTCTTCTATAGATTTTGGTATGCTTTGCAATCATACAAGAAAGTGATTTGTGTGTGTGTGTGTGTGTGTGTGTGTGTGTGTGTGTGTGTGTGTTGTCTTAGTTTATCATAGTGCTTGTTAAAACATCATACTGTAGCCACATCTTTGACTTTTAGGTCTTATACCTTACTAAAAACAGTTTTGAAGTCTCTGGCCTTTAGTCAAGATGGAGTGGAGCCATCATTATGGGCCCCAACACAAGATATAGAGCAAGCAAACTAGAACTGAATTGGAAAAGCTCTCTCCACTGACTAGCTTTTGGGGTGCCAGCAGTTGCTATGCAGGATGTGGGGAGAATCCAAACATCAACAGACTTACCCAGATGTGAACCCTGTGAACCACAAAACTAACCTATCAAAAACGATGTGCCCACTAGCTCAATACTGGCACAGATGCCCTCTGATCAGATTTGAGGAGAAAGAAACCCATGCCTGGAGAGGTCATAGGCCCACAGAGGGAACTTTCTACTGATTTTCAGTTAAACAGATGTAGCATCAAATTGGTGCACAAGTACCTGTTTACATTCATAGATAAAAGCTACTCCCTCGGCCTTACTCCTCTCTCTGAAGTGAGTGTCTTCGAATACAAAGACTCATAGTGGTCCAAGTAGATGAGAATAATGGACAGCAGTGGGCTCAGCCCTAAACAAGACATTTACACAGTTTAAGCCTTGTTTTCTTGTGCTAAAATATCCCGAATAAAGCAACTTGAGGGAGAAAGGGTTTATTTTACTTCACAGTTCCAGGTCACACCTCATCGTAGCAAGGAATTCACAGGGACAGGAGCGTGAAAGAACTGAGCACATTATAACCATCGCCTAGAGCAGAGAGCAATGCATGCATGCGTGTCTCACTCTCTCCACTCTCATAAAGTCCATGGACTAGGCCCATGAAATGGTGCCACCCACATTCAGTCTTTGCACGTCAGTTAACCCGTAATTAAGAAAATACCATGGGCTGAAGAGATGGCTCAGTCATTAAAGGCTAGGCTCACAACAACACCAAAAAATTCCACGCAGGCTGACCTAGTTTACACAATTCCTTGCTGAACCTCTTTTCCTACGTGATTCTAGATTCTGTAATGTTGGCAATTAAAATTATCAACTAATCCGCTACCATCTCTAAGGCTCAGGGGACACTGTGGAAGAACAGGTGGAAAGGTATAAGAGCTGGAAGGGAGAAAGATGTCAAATGTCATCCATTAGCCCCATCACAACCACTGTACTCATGTCCTTAGAACTATGGCTACCTGCACTGCATCCACACAAGACTGGCCCCAGAAATGATCTTGAAGAAGGGAGGGGCTCACGGGGCCTTACCCTTATTGATGAGCCACTGGCTTCATTTGTGTATTGTCGGCTGAGCTCACTTGGCTCCAACAGATGGCTCTATACCTGTGGTTCACACAGATTTCCCTGGGTAAATTCAGTGAGTCCTCAAATAAGAAACAATAGACATCAATGCCAGAAAGAGATTTACAAGGAAGTGCAGAGTGGACAGGGCAGACAGGAAATAGGAGAGGGTGGCGATGAGCGTGTTAGTATACATTATGTGCACATGCGAAACTGTCAAAGGAAAACTATTCCTCTGGCCTCCACTTACATATACATGCATGAACATGCACACACACACACACACACACAGAGATGCACAGGCACTCATAGATAAGAAATGCACACGCACACACACACAGGCATGCACATGGATGCACAGGCACTTGTACATGAGAAATGCCTGGACAATTCTAGGTTCTGTATCTGGTACACAGAGGCCCTAGGCAATGTTACTCTTCATTCCATTCCTTAATGAACAGTTTGGGGACATCAGTGTGTACCTCTCTGTTGGAGACTGAGAGCACAGGCACAAGAGAGATAAGGTTCGTGGTCTCAGCCAGGTGCAGGGTGCACACCTGTATCACAGCACTTTAGAGGTGAAGGCAGATCAGCAGTTCAAACTTATCCTCCTGTCCAAAAAAAACAAAACAAAACAAAACTCTTGCTCTCACCACACATTCTAATAGAGATGACAGCTTCAGGTAAGTAATTACCAGATCATTCCTGTCTAAGTCCATGATGCAAAGGGAAAGGTCTGAGTGATATAATAAAGAACATCAAGTCCGGGTGGGCAGCAAATACAGGGGCACTTCAGACACTCCAGAATGTTCCATCAGTCTGGAGCACCAGCCCTTGAGTTGCTGGCAGTTAAAAATAAGTGGAACGTGGCTGAGCCGTGTTCTGACGCACGATGATGGCAAAGGAGAGCGCTTTCACTGTGCTTCCCACGACCCTCTTCAGTTTGATTGGCTCTAACCTGAGATGAGAGGAATAGAGGAACCCTTAGGGCTGGATCCCTATGATCTGATGAGGCCCTCTGTTGGTCCCAGCTAATCTGTAGCAATCAGCTTGCAAGCTGCCCAGCTGACCTGACTCCCCAGCAAATCAGACCTAGGTCCCTAAGAACCTCCTCCCACATCTTCCTGTCTTTCCTTTATCATCCCCCACTAGCCTGCATCCACCCCCACAAGTCCCTCCCTTTTGTTTCTTTTACCCTCTCTCCTCTATGCCCCCATATCTGTGTAGAACTCTCTGTGGCCTGGGCTGGATCCTTGTAGCCCCTTTGACTAGTATCTGCTAAAATGTTAGCCTTTTTCTCCTGAGGATACATTGACAAGTGTAGCCATAGATCGGTCCAGGCAAGGGGCCCTGCCTAGAGAGATGTGTCTGGGACCACCCAAGTGTAGCTTTAAAGATTCTTATGCATCCCATGGCAGAACCAAATAATAAAATCATACATACACAGTCTGCTTAATAGTCATTTTTGCTGTCTGGCTCCCCACAACAGGGTAGAGACTCAGCAGACAGGTGAAGAACCAGGAGCTCAAAGGATTAAGAGTCTTGCCTGGGGCTTGAACCTTCAGCAGTCAGACCAGGGTTCAAATCTTTTATTTAAATGCCTCCCCCCCACCATGCATGCAACTTTCTCCCCCTGCATCAGTGGGAGTTCTCCAGAGAAACAGACCGACTGAGTTTATATAGAAACACAGAGACTTATTTTGAGGACTTGGTTCACATGATCCTGGAGCCTGACAAGGCTGAACTCTACAGGGCAAAGCAGTGAGCCGAAAATGCAGGTGAGAGTTGATGTTGCCGTTTTGAGACTGAAAAGCACAGGGCAGACCAGCAGGCTGGAGACAGACAGGGTTCTTTCTACATCTCAGTTGTAAAGCAAAATTCCTTTTGGGAACAGAATCTCCAAAACAAGAATACTTAGGGTTTGCTCTAAGGCCTTCACCATAGATGAGTCTCTTCCACTGAACAAAGAGCAATGTGTTTTCCTCATGGCCAGCCAGCTGACTGTGGATGTTCATCTACAAAATACCTTCACAGTGACACATAGATGAATGTTTGGCCCGACAACTGGGCCTGTGGCCAAGCCAAGTAGACAAATGAAATTAACCATTATACCCTTCTAGGGACAGTTACACAAATTATCTCACTTAATCTCCACAACCTGAGAAGAAGTGGCGTTGCTGGCGTTATCTGCTCCACCCCCATCCTGTAAGGCCTGGTAATGAGATATACATAAGGAAACTAGGGCTCACACCTTGGCTTCCATTACTGAGAATAACTGGTCAGGATCTGGGCTCCATTATGGAGAAGAGTCAGGGATAAAGCAATGGGACTGGAACTAGACACAGACCTTAGACACACTGATCTTTGGCCAGCAGGAAAGCAATGCTATAGTTATCTCTAGATGCTTTCCTAAGGCTTAAGACACCAAAGACAGCTGCACAGACTCTCTGGAAAACCACATGAAAAACTGAAAGAAAAACTGATTGGCTGAGCACAAAAGAATGGAAAGAGGCATTTTATAGTTGTGGTGCCTCTCAACTACTGAAATGTGAATATATTGATTATTAAATTGGGAACATAAGAAAGTAATAAATGTCTCGGTCAAATTTCTGCTGCTGTGACAAAACATCTGAGATAAGCAACGTATAAGGAGGAAAGGTCTGTTTCAGTTCAGGTGCTGGTCTATGGTCCTTCGGCCCCATAGTCTTGCATGACATGGAAAAAGAATGTCATGGTGGGAAGTGTGAGGTGAATCAAAGACGTTCACCTCATGGTGGCCAGGAAGCAAAGAGAAAGAGAATGTAATAGTATTTGTCTATAATCTTAACATTCAGAAAGCAGAGTAGGAGGGGCCATAGAAAATTCAAGACTAGTGAGTTCCTGCTGGCAAGATCCTTGACCCCCAAATCCAGGCCTCTGCCAAAGAAAGAGGCCTCAGCTGGAGAGTTCCAGCTTCCAGTGAGATCCGATTATCCTGCAAAACTTTCCCAAGTTTCAGCTCAGCCCTTGTCCTCTTCCGCCAGCTATTGGCCAGAGGTGAGTCTGGGCCCAATCGGGGCTGCCTGTCCCCTACAAACTCCCCCCACCCTGCCTGAACTCCCTGGGTTGGCCCCTGATCCTGCTGCTCCTGTCTCCTGTCCCTATCAAGAGCACCCTTGGAGCTCTGATACACCCCCACCCATCCCCCACTGCGAGCCTACCTCCCCACCCTGTGCCCTACCCTACCCACAGTCCTGCTGCTCTGGTTGAGCACTGGGACAGAGGGTGGAACCAACAGTCCACCCTACTTTGGAGACTTCTCTGAGCAACTCTGAACAAAGGAGACCTGACTATCCACGTGGGACCACCCGTAATTTCCACTTGCTTGGTCTCTGACCCCACCTCCACTCCTCTGCTGGAGCCCCGGGCCCCTCCCAGAGATCTGCCTATCTCTGCGGGACCACTGTGAGTTCCTGCTGGCATCTTCTACTAGATCCTCATCCTTGACCCCATCCCTGGGTCCCTGTCTGCGGAGAAACCTCCTAGAGAGCTTGGACCACACAGAGCTACAGATATTGAATCTCAGACCCACATAAGCCCACCGGGGAAGTACCATAGAGAGAGGGGGGAGACCCCACCAACACCTACTGGAAGAAGCTATGGGAAGAAGGCAATACAAGAAAACACCTAACAACAGAAAGACAAGCATGACACCACCAGAATCTAGGGAATGTACACCAACTAGAATGGAACACAACAACAAAGCAGAGGAAGCAGAAGGGAACGACTTAAAAATTACCATCATAAAAAAGATAGAGGCCCTCAAAGAAGATGTGAGAAAATCCCTTAAAGAAATGGAGGAAAAAAACAAACAAAAAAGTGGAAGAAATGAACAGATTCCTTAAGGAAAATACAGAGAGCCAAGAAAAAACAATTAAGCAGGTGAAGGAAACAATTCAAGACTTGAAAACTGAAACAGAAAATAAAGGCAACACAAACTGAAGGAATGCTGGAAATAGAAAAACTGGGCAAAAAATCGGCAACTACAGACACAAGCATAACCAACAGAATTCAAGAGATGGAAGACAGAATCTCAGGCACAGAAGATAAACTAGAATAAATAGATTCATCGACCAAAGAAAATCATAAATCCAACAAATCCTTAACACAAAACATCCAGGAAATGTGGGACACCATGAAAAGGCCAAACCTAAGAATAATAGGCATAGAGGAAGGTGAGGAAGCCCAGCTAAAAGGTGCTGAAAACATATTCAACAAAATCATTGAGGAAAACTTTCCAAATCTGAAGAAGGACATGCCCATGAAAGTACAAGAAGCATACCGAACCCAAAATAGGCTGGACCAAAGAAAAAAGACCCCTCGACATATAATAATCAAAACACCTAGCATACAGAATAAAGAAAGAATAAAGAAAGAATATTAAGAGCAGCGAAGGAAAAAGGACAGGTAACATATAAAGGCAGACCTATCAAAATTACACCTGACTTCTCCATGGAAACCCTCAAGGCCAGAAGGTCCTGGATAGATGTTCTAAAAGTATTAAGAGAACACGGATGCCAGCCTAGGCTACTATATCCAGCAAAACTCTCAGTCAATATAGATGGAGAGAACAAGATATTCAATGACAAAACCAGATTTTCCCAATATGTATCTACAAATCCAGCCCTACAGAAAGTATTGGAAGGAAAATTCCAACCCAAGGAAGGTAACTACGCCCACAAAAATGTAGGCAACAGATAATCCAACTACACCAGAAACCTAGGGTGATGCAGAACAAATATATTCACAATACCACTGCCAACAACAAACCTAAATCAAACAAGCATCAACAATCAATGGACCTTACTCACCCTCAACATTAATGGTCTTAACTCACCTATAAAAAGACACAGGCTAACAGAATGGATACGAAGACAGAATCCATCCTTCTGCTGCATACAAGAAACACATCTTAGCTCCAAAGATAGACATTACCTCAGGGTAAAGGGTTGGGAAAAGATTTTTCCAATCAAATGGAAATAAGAAGCAAGCAGGCATAGCTATCCTAATATCTAACAAGTTAGACTTCAAACCAATACTAGTCAAAAGAGATGAAGACAGTCATTTCATATTCATCTCAGGAGAAATCCATCAACACAAAGTCTCAGTTTTGAACATCTATGCCCCTAATACAAAGTCACCCACATTCATAAAAGAAACACTACTAAAACTCAAAGCTCATATAAAACCTCACACACTTATAAACTTCAATACACCACTCTCAACACTAGACAGGACCACAAATCAGAAACTCAACAAAGAAACAAAAGAATTAACAGAAGTTATGTCTCAACTGGGGTTAACAGACATCTATAGAACGAACATTCCATCCAAAGGCAAAAGAATATACCTTCTTCTCTGCTCCACATGGAACCTTCTCTAAAATCGACCACATACTAGGTGACATAACAAACCTCAACAAATACAAGAGAACAGGAATAGTGCCCTGTATCTTATCAGACCACCATGCTTTAAAATTGGAATTCAACAACAACACAAATAGTAGAAAACCTGCAAACTCATGGAAACTGAACAATGTGCAATTGCACCACTCCTGGGTCAAAGAAGAAATAAAGAAAGAAATTAAGGACTTTCTAATATTCAACGAGAATGAGGACACAACATACCCGAACTTATGGGACACCTTGAAAGCAGTGCTACAAGGGAAGTTCATTGCACTAAGTGCCCATATGAAGAAAACAGAGGATAGTCACATAAGAGAATTAACAGTGCAACTGAAAGCCTTAGAACAGAGAGAAGCGAATTCACCCCGTAGGAGTAGACACCAGGAAATAATCAACTTGAGGGCTGAAATCAACAAAATAGAAACCAGGAAAACAATACAAAAAAAAAAATCAATGCAACAAAGAGTTGGTTTTTTGAGAAAATCAACAAGATAGACAAACCTTTATCCAAATTAACGAAAAAGCAGAGAGAGAACATGCAAATTAACAAAATCAGAAATGAAAATGGGAACATAACAACAGACACAGAGGAAATCCAGACAATTTTCAGGTCATACTTTGAAAATCTGTATTCCACAAAAATTGAAAATTCAAAGGAAATGGACAAATTTCTGGATAACTATCACTTACCAAAATTAAATCAAGAACAGACAAACATCTTAAATAGACCTATAACCCACAATGAAATAGAAGCAGTCATCGAAAGCCTTCCAACCAAAAAAAGTCCAGGGCCAGATGGATTCAATGCAGAATTCTACCAGACATTCAAGGAAGAACTAATACCACTACTCCTCAAACTGTTCCACAAGATAGAAACAGAAGGTTCATTGCCAAACTCTTTTTATGAGGCCACAATAACCTTGGTACCCAAACCTCACAATGACACAACTAAGAAAGAAAACTACAGACCAATATCCCTGATGAACATCGATGCAAAAATACTCAATAAAATACTGGCAAACCAAATTCAAGAATACATCAGAGAAATCATCCACCATGACCAAGTAGGCTTCATCCCTGGATTGATAGCAGGGATGGTTTAACATACGAAAATCTATCAACGTGATCCACCATATAAACAAACAGAAACAGAAAAACCATATGATTATCTCCCTAGATGCCGAAACAGCCTTCGACAAAATCTAACACCCTTTCATGATAAAGGTCTTGGAGAGGTCAGGGATAACAGGAACATACCTAAACATAATAAGAGCAATATACAGCAAACCAACTGCCAACATCAAACTGAATGGAGAGAAACTTAAGCCAATTCCTCCAAAATCAGGAACAAGACAAGGCTGCCCTCTCTCTACATATCTCTTCAATATCGTACTAGAAGTTCTAGCTAACTTGTAACGCTTACCAAACAAGTGAAAGACCTATATAATAAAAACTTTGTGGCTCTAAAGAAAGAAATTAAAGAAGATACCAGAAAATGGAAAGATCTCCCATGCTCTTGGATAGGTAGGATAAACATAGTAAAAATGGCAATCTTGCCAAAAGCAATCTACAGATTCAATGCAATCCCCATTAAAATCCCACCACAATTCTTCACTGACCTTGAAAGGATAATAAGCAACTTTATATGGAAAAACAAAAGACCCAGGATAGCCAAAACAACCCTATACAATAAAAGAACTTCAGGAGGCATCACCATTCCTGACTTTAAACTCTACTACAGAGCTATAGTTCTAAAAACAGCCTGGTATTGGCATAAAAATAGACAGGTAGACCAATGGAATCGAATTGAAATCCTGATATTAACAAACACACCTATGAACATCTGATTTTCGACAAAACAGCTAAAATTATACAATGGGGTGAGGACAGTATCTTCAACAAATGGTGCTGGCACAATTGGATGAGGGTGTGTAGAAGACTACAGATAGACCCATGTCTGTCGCCATGCACAAAACTCAAGTCCAAATGGATCAAAGACCTCAACATCAATCCAGCCACATTGAACCTCTTAGAAGAGAAAGTAGGAGGTACCCTTGAACAAATTGGTATAGGAGACCGCTTCCTGAACATAACTCCAGGGGCACAGACACTGAGACAAACAATTAATAAATGGGACCTCTTCAAACTTAGAAGCTTCTGTAAGGCAAAGGACACAGTAGACAAGACCAAACGGCAGCCCACAGACTGGGAAAAGATTTTCACCAATCCTATATCCGACAAAGGGCTGATCCGACAAAGAACTCAAGAAACTAGTCAACACAACACCAAATAACCCTATTAAAAAATGGGGTTCAGAACTGAAGAAAGAATTCTCAATAGAGGAAATCAAAAAGGCTGAAAGACACTTAAGAAAATGCTCCACATCCCTAGCTATCAAGGAAATGCAAATCAAAACAACTTTGAGATACCATCTTACTCCTGCCAGAATGGCTAAAATTAGAAACACTAATGATGACTCATGTTGGAGAGGATGTGGAGAAAGGGGAACACTTCTCCACTGCTGGTGGGAGTGCAAACTCATATAGCCATTTTGGAGATCAGTATGGCGGTTCCTCAGGAAAATGGGAATTACCACAGGACCCGGCAATCCCCCTCTTAGGCATATACCCAAAGGATTCACATCCATGCAACAAAGACATCTGTTCATCTATGTTCATAGCAGCACTATTTGTAATAGCAAGAACCTGGAAGCAACCTAGATGCCCCTCAATTGAAGAATGGTTAATGAAGATGTGGTACATCTACACAATGGAATACTACTCTGCAGAAATAAATAGTGGTATCTTGAAATTCGCAGGCAAGTGGATGGCACTTGAAGAAACCATCCTGATTGAGGTAACCCAGTCACAAAAAGAGGAACACAGTATGTACTCAGTCATATATGGATTTTAGACCTAGATCAAAGGATCACCAGCCTATAATTCACACCACCAAAAGAACTAGGATACAAGGTGTATTCTAAGAGATTCATATAAAGTCCCTCACAGAACTGGTAATGGACAAGTCCCCCAGAGTTCAGGGGAAGTGGGGAGGGGCAGCGAATGGAGAGAGAAGTATGAGAAAATGAGGGGGAGGAAAGGAAAACATGTGCGACCAGGAAGATTTAGCCTGGTTAGGAATAGAAGACAGGAGAGAGAGAGAGAGAGAGAGAGAGAGAGAGAGAGAGAGAGAGAACATAAAATAGGGAGCCAATATTGGTTTGAAGATAAAATTGAACACAAAGAAAGGTCTAGAGAACTACAAGACTGCTGCCAACTAACAATTTGAGTTTCTGTAGAAAGGCTATCATAAATGCCCTTCCCGGAGAGTGAGATCAACAACTAACTTATCCATGGAGCCCTCAACTAATGCCTGTTGGAAACAAAAGCAAACATAAACACTGCGTTGAAGTAGAACTCAGATGCAGAGGGAGAGGACAAGACCAGGAGGCAGAAACACATAGAGGCAGCTTACCTGAACAAGGAGGAGCTAATGGGCCACCAGACTGATAGCTGGGAATCCAGCATGGGACTGACTCAGGCCCCCCTGAATATGGGTCTCAGCCAGAAGGACTGAGCAGTCGAAGGGACCTCAGACAGTGGAGCCAGGATGTATCCCTGGAGCACAAAAGGACTTTGCGAACACATCCCCCATGGAGGGATAACTGCCTTAATCTAGAGACAGAAGAGAAGCCCTAGTCCCTACTTCACATGACCTGTCAGACCTACATGACCCCTACTGGATGACATTCCCCTACATATGGAATTGGGGTGGGGGGGATGGGAGGGTGGTTAGAGTGCATGTGAGAGGGCAGAGAGGGTAAAAGGGCGGGAAGGACGAGGGAGGAAGGGAGGAAGTGAGGGAAGTTGGGAGGGAGGGAGGGAGAGAGAACTGGGATCGACATGTAAAATAATAAATTAAATTAAAAAAATGCTTTGACTCCAAAATTTAAGTTCAAGGACAAGTTACTGGGGAAAGGGATTTCTGTTTTTGTTTCCACAGAAAATGAAAACATGTGGATTCCTTCCAGACTAATGTGGTTTGATCAAGCCAGACCACCTGAAACAGAGTACCAGGTGATCCTACATTCAAAACAGCTGAACAAAGCAGCCTGACAGACTACAGCCAGGATTTCTGAATCTTCTTCGAATCTCCATGATAGCGCCCCTTACCAGCAGGAAGTACTTTGGAAAGAACAACGCCCAAATTCCCAAATATTGTCTATAAATGTTTGTTTTCATTTACATGGACTTGGTTATATAAAATTTAAAAAATGACAAAAAAGATTAAAAAAAATCTTTGTAAACATAAAAAAAAAAGAAAGAAAGAAAATTCAAGACTAGCCTGAATTACATAGCAAGTTCCAGAATAGCCAGGGCTGCACAGTGGAACCCTGTCCCATGTGTTTAAATAAAAAGGGTAGCATGACAGGAGCACCTATAGTTACAAAACTTGGGAGGCTGAGGTAGAAGGATTGTTGCAAGTTCAAAGAAAGCCTGGGCTATGCATAGAGGTAGAGAGTCCAACACAAACAATATACATACAGACACACACACACACATACACACACACACACACACACACACACATGCACACACGCACGCACAGAAGACCACTCTCAAGAGTCCCAATATTCATTTTAAGAGCTCACCTACCCTGCACACAGTGACCTAACATCTTTCCACTAAGCCTCACTGCCTAAAGGTCTCCCAGGAGTACCGTCAGCTGTGGAGCCTACCTTCATCACATACACCTTTATGGAACATCTAACGTTTGAACCAGGTGGGTAGATGCTTAGCATGCAGGCATGAGGATGTGAGTTGAATCCCCGCAGCCAGGTAAAAAGCCAGGCATGGTTGTGCATACCTATAATCCCAGTGCTGAGAATCCAAGTGGCTCACTACTACTCAGTGTTGCCATGGGTGAGCTCTGGCTTCAGTGAGACACTCTATCACAAAAACAACAGTGGCTGGGCTATAGAGGAAGACACCAGAAGTCAACCACTGGCCTCCACACAATCATACACAAACACATATGTGCATCCCCTTCCTCACACACAAAATATCTGAGCCATAAGAACAGATAAAACTTTAGACAAATCCCTGAGGACCTCATTTAACAGAAGCATCCTTGTACTTTGCTTCGGATGCAAAGGAAAAGGAAGAGACAGGTGCCAGGTCCTCCTGATCAACCACACCAAATTCCCAGTACTGCAGGCTTCTTCCAGAGATCAGAGTCCCTCACAAAGAATGAGGATTTAGCATATTTGAGAATATTCCAAAACAGGAGCTTCAGACACTGAGGACAATTCCAAGGGGAGATTAAAAGTCCTTCAGAGCAGCAGTGGTCTCACACAGGGAAGTATGCATTCCCTCAAGGTGATGCTTTGAAGGAGAAGGAATTCTCTGGCTAAGTGAAAGTTCCAATCCCCTCTTGCTTCTTGTCATTAGAAGCAGCTGATCACAAGGACATCCTCAAGTGCCCCATTGACTAATGCATGAAAGAAGAAGAATTGGGTCAAGATTGCAAATGCAAATCTCTCCCTGCCATACGGTCAACATGAACATAAAGAGGACCAGAGAATGGACATCAGGAACTTATGAGAGACACAGATGACAGGCAAGGCCCATTCCCTGAGACACCCACACTTGTACTTAAAACATTACTCAGGCCAGGTGTGCAGTCCATGTAGGTAAATCCCAGAATCAGAAGGGAGGCAGAAGCAGGGGGATCACAAATTTGAGGTCAGCCTGTGCAGCAATTCCAAACCTTGCCTGGAAAAATAAATTATCTGGGCCATGTCCAGGGCTAGACTTGGCTGTGGTCCACCAATTGACCTAAATTATACTTCCTCTTTATGGATGAGGAGGAGCAGGAGCCAGCACAGTTACTGCTGAGAAGACTTCAGAAGTACCAGGACCAATAAGATAATGATGGCAGACCATGGTTTGCTGCTAGAGGGAGACGCCCAATTGCTGGCTCTGGGTCTGTGACTGAAGGTGGTCCAAGACTTCCACAATCATTTTGAGTTGAGGACCTCCAACTTCTCCTACTCAGAAGTTTAATGGTTCAGGTGACTAGTCAGTGGCAGGCTGGAGGAAAGGAGTATATCTAACCAATGTGGAGTATGTGGCACTTCTCACCCCCCCCCCAACTTCATCTTCTACTTCCAACATCCAAAAGTGCTAGACAGAACCAATTCATTTTCCTTATTATTGTAGAGCAGCATTTCTCAATCTGTGGGTCACGACCCCTTTGGGGGACAGTCTAAGATCATTAGAAAACACAGATATTTACATTACAATTCATAACAGTAGCAAAATTACAGTTATGAAGTAGCAGAGAAAATAATTTTATGGTTGGGGGTCACCACAACATGAGGAACTATATTAAAGGGTCGAAGCACTAGGAAGGTTGAGAACCGCTGCTGTAGAGGGAATTAAAAAATTCCCTCTACTTTCTTCTGTACTTTCTTCCTTTTCTCTTCTCTGGTATTCTTACTTTTCCTTTCTTACTTAAAAAAAAAAATACATCCTTCATCTTTCCACCCTCCCTACTCCTCTGCCCTGCTCTCCTTTTCTGTTTCTTTCCACTTACTCTCCATTCCTCTCCTAGTAGACCCCAATTTCTTTAGATCCCTGAATTCTTTCTGATCTCAGGGGCTTTGAGATGGTTCATTTGATAACATGCTTGCCACAAAAGCATATGGACCTGAGTTTAATCCCCACACTCACGTGGAAAAAGAAGATGAACATGGAGAAACATCTTTACGATCCCAGCGCTGGAGAGGCAGGGACAGGCGAATCTCTGGCATTCAGTGGCCAGCCAGACTAGCTGAATTAGTGAGCTCCAAGCCAACAAGAGACCCTGTCTCAAAAATAAGCATAGTTGATTTGCACATAAGTGTACCTGTGTGTAAAAACACACACAGGCATGTGCGTGCACGGTCATGTGTGTGCGCACACAAGCACACACACACATAATTGAAGGAAATGAAAAGAGTATTCTGAGTTACATGTCTCAATCTCCACCTACTGTTCCAGCATCAGATCATGTGACCCAAGCCTGCCCAATCATTGTTTCTGGAGTGAACGCATGGATCCAGGGACGTATTCAGTAGCCTCAGGAAGGCTTTCCTTTTCCTTTTCCCTTGACTTGGACAAGAAAAATAACAACCTGGACTTGCTAGCAACCATCTTGCCACCATCTCTTTTGCCTGAAAATAAACATGTCTAGAGGCTAGCAGGATGGGAATTGAGAGACACTGGGTCTGGTGTCTGTATATCAAACTTTCTCTGGAATTTTTTTTCCCCATAACCTAAAACATTTAATTCACTATTTTTCTCTAGTCATCTTGAATTGGGGTTCTATCGTTTATCATAAAATCACTACCAATGACTGTCTGTGAGAAGCAATGAATACTTGATATTTGGAAGAATTCAGATGGGACAGAGGGAAAGAGAGTCTTACTGCAGCTGTAGAACTCTAGTGTATAAATATATCCTTACATGCTTGTTCCTTTCTGACTGTACTACTACACTAGGACCTCTTTTAGGCCTTTGTTCATGGTGTTTTCCACTCCCTGTGTTCCTCTACCCAGTGTCCTCCACAACTTCTAACAATGTCTGGATAATTTAATCTAAATGCTACTTCTACAAAGATGTTTTGCCTCCTGCCTAAGGTAGGTGCCACGGTGATGGAAATCCCACATCACCATCCACTCCCCACCACTACATACATGACAACCTGGGTTAGAAGCACCCATATCTTCTTCCTGTCCATCTAGAGGGCAGATTTGAGGGAAGACAAGATACTCTATTGTGTATTGGTTGTAAGAATTTCTCAAGTGAGTGAGCCTGAGAGTGAAGGATGCAATAATACAGTCCTCCCCTCCCTTTATCCCATGTAATACCTACCTCCTTCTTCAGGTCTGTGCCCATGGTTTAACCTCAGTTTAGAGAGTAAACCATAGAAAAGCAAAGACAGAAGAAGCCTGTCTATTTGTCTGCAAACTTGCTTTCATTTCTCAACTTGACACAGCAGCCCCAAGTTATCTGAGGAATTCTCACCCATAACATTTCCTCTGTCAGATTGTGGGCATGTCTGGGAGGCATTTTCTCAGTTGCTAATTGGTGTAGGAGGATCCTGCTCACTGTGGGAAGTGCCATACCTAGGCTGGCAGGCCTGGGCTGTATAAGAAAGCTGCTGAGCAAAGCAGAGGAGACAAACCAGCAACAGCAATTTTTCATGGTCTCTGCTCTAGTTCCTACCACCAGGTTCCTGCCTTGAGCATCTGCTCTGGCTTCCCTCAGTGATGACCTGTAACCTGTAGGATGAAATAAGCTCTTTCCTCTGCAAGTTGCATTTAGTATGGTACACACACCAGCAGCAGGTCAAACTAGAATACTCCCCTCCCCCAGTCACACTTTCTGCCTTGTTCTTTCTTATTCAAAGAAACAAGCATATTCGTTTGAGTTAAGGCTACAGCACTTATTTTTCTAAGGATAGACATACTTTGCATAAGTGACACTAACTGCTAGGACATAAGCTTCACAAGAGTGGAAACTTTTTTCCTCCTTATTGTCCCTTGTAGAGTGGCTGACGTACACCAGAGGAATTATCAACATCTGCTGAAGAAAAGAATGAGTCAGAGGGCATTTAAGTCTGAAGAGAGAGGAGAGATAGATTGTTCAGTGCTTTCCAAAGGAGCCTATGCCAAAGAATTGATTTCTTTAGAAGACTTTTGCATCTAAATAAGCATGGGAATCAATGCATACTATTTCTGAAAATTCAATGAATTGTGGTGCACATCAAAGAGTAAAGACTGGGGCTGGTGGTGAAGAGGGATAAAGTGTTTGCCACCCATCTGACAAACAGTTCAGTCCCCAGCACCCACATGGTGAGAGACAACTGACACCTGCAAGTATGTGCATAGGTACAAACACACACACACACACACACACACACACACACACACACATATATATATATATATATATAAACAAACTAATTAATAACCAAACAAATAAATAAATGCAAAGGAAATGAAAAGAGAAACATAAAGACTGACCATGCAGGCATGCTGGAACACGTGTGTAATCCTAGCATGAAGGAGATAGAGGCAAGAGTGTTGATGCCAGGCAGCTCTACATAGGGAGTTCCAGGAAACACAACTATATGTTGAGATAAACGAAACCCTAAGAAGCAAATCCAAAAACACTGAAGATTGATAATTTCCATGCTGAAGATACTAATTTAACCTCATTTATCCATGAGTTTTTGTTTGGTGGCTTCTGTGTATCATTTACTGATATCTTGTGGAACTAAACTTCTGGAACACTCCTTGGGAAACACTACTCTGAGGGGTTGAAAAAAAATGGCCCTCATGGGGAATGTCACTATTAGGAGGTGTGGCTTTGTTGGAGTAGAAATGTGTCACTGTGGAGGTGGGCTTTGAAGTCTCCTATGCTCACAGTTGACTTCTGGTTCCTTCAGATCAAGATGTAGAACTCTCAGCTACTTCTCCAGCACCATGTCTGCCTGTACACTATCTTGTTTCCTGCCAAAATACTGAACTAAACTTCTGGAACTGTAAGCCAGCTACAATTATAAGAGTTGCTGTGGTCATGGTGTCTCTTCACAGCAATAAAAACCTTAGCTAAGACAACTATGCTTTCCAGTTTGTTCCATTTCCAGAGAAAGCATCATGATTTACATGTATCCAATATTCTTTATTTGCCACAATTGCTCTGTTGGCATCTCCTTTAATCCTCACAGACTGTGGGACATTACTCGGATAGCATCCCAGTTTTGAAGACAAGGAAATATAGGTCTAGGAGGATTAAAGGATTTGCTCAAGGTCACACAACTAGTTAGTGACAGAGATAAAAAAAAAAAAATTCTCCCAGGTCTTATATTAATCCAGTTATCACCAATTAACACCTTAGCAGGTATTGAGCTGCTCTTTATCTATAGGTTGGAAACTATCTTTCTCAAAGACACTGGGAAAATTACTTTTGCCCAAAGGACACAAATATTCAAGATCATAAGAAATTTCAATAAGAATGTGGATTAGAAGGGGGGTCAAGTAGATGGATCAGGGTATACAGATACTTGCCACCAAACCTGGCAACTGGGGTTCAATCTGTGGAACCCACATAATGACTCACTCAAATTTTCCTCTGACTTCAACAAATAAGCTGTGATATGGCATAGGCATATACTTGAATACACACACAACATACATAAACAATACACATGTACCACACATGCAAGATAGAGAGATAGATAATAAATAAGAGTTAAAAGCATAATGTAGGTTGATTGTCTTCTTTACTGACAACTGCTAAGGAATAAAGATGACTCTGAATATCCTGCTTTCACTTAATTTATGCCACATGCACTCCTCCAGCCCCATGGTGACACACATGCCATAGTGGTCCCTTCTTGACAGTTATAGACATGATTAATCAATTACCATTCTCTGAGTCCTGAGAATTTCTCAGTTATGCACTTCAGATCCTAATTGGTCACTGGCTTATTTGTTGCCTTTGATTCCTCCTTTTACACTGATCACCATCCCTCCACTTACCAATACTGATTATGTATCAATTTTCTCCCAACTGAAACATTCTCTCCTGAAAGGTCGGAGGTGGGACGAAGTAAACAAATTTTATAGGACTTTAAAAGCTGAAATTCACAAGATTCTCTAGGACTCCTCTCCCAGGCTAGAGAAGGAAGCCATGCATGACTGCTGGAAGAGAAGACTGAGCAGTCTATCTGTCAAGAAGACATCCTAAGCATTGTCAAGCTGACTGCCAGTCCTGCAGAGAGCTCCAGCATGCAGTTCCTGGGAGTCATCACCATGCTGGGGTAAGCTTTGACAAAACACAGTTGCTTTTGAGCAGTCTCAGCCCATGTAAATAATCACTCATACATACACCTGTAATAGTCCCAAAAAACTCTGTTCACCAAGTTGGACTTACATATAATTGTTTACTTTGATCTGTTGCTGGTTCCTTTTCTGAGATGAGTAGACGCATGTGTGTGTGGGTGTGCGTATGTGTGTGTGTGTGTGTGTAGTGTCTCCCCTGGAAGTCTCACAGAGCACCATCTCTCAGGTAACAGAGTCCATAAGCTTATTTCTCCCAATGTCAAGCATTCATTTTATTGCCTTACGTACACTGCGTACATTTCTCTCAAACCTCAAAGCCTTTGGTACATATTTTTATAAAAGTACAATTATACTTTTGCAAGATAATTGCACCAGAGAACACACATCAATACTCCTAGTAGAAAGTTAGCACTGCCAGCTGGCCACTGTCTAGGGAAGTTGCGCAAAACATGCAACTGCAAGCCTTACCATTCTTTATCTTTTGTGTGCACATGAACACACAAATCACATCCTGGTTGACCCAATTTAGTTAGCAAGAACTTTGAGAAACAAAAGCACAGAAGCCAAAAAGTAAGGTTAGTACATTTAAGGACTTTTCCTGGATCCTGGAACTAAGGAGTAAGTCTTTGATAGATTAGGTCTTTATTCCCATTTTGGCAGGTATTGGAGCTTATGTGTTGAATTTTAAGATTAAAATATGCCTCCAACATGGCATCAGTTCTGCTAAGGTCTGGGAGCCTGCCACATTCCCTATTAGTTCTATGGGCATGAGTTAAATCATGAGGCACAGAGTTATATTGTACTCCCACCACTAGCAAGTTAGTAGAGTTTACTTCTGTTTTACGTAGTTAAGCATGCAGTTGAGCAATCAGGTCTTATACAGAGGGCTAGGAGCAAAAGGACTAATGGTCCAACCATAGTTGTGAGTAGAGAAGTTAACCACAGGGCCCTGGAGAATGAAGGTTGGTACATGTTCTTAGATTCTCAATGTCATTCTCTCCTGAATGTCATTTCTGATCCTGGCTACACTTTCTCTAATCACTCTGACTGGTTGACATACAAGCTACAGGTTCCTCCTAGTGTTACCAAGAGACTTTCCTGTCTCATAAAGCAGAGGCTCAATTCTCTTTGATTCTGAAGAACAACGTTGATTAAGTCTAACTGGGTTTCCAGAAGGGGAAACTGAATTTTCCAGATGGCCCAGGTTTATGTCTATTTGAGCACTGAGTCCCTTAAAAATTGTATTGCCCATATTTAGGGCTGATGTTCCAATTCTGGTGGAGCCCACTACCCCTGCCCCTACAGATAGAATTGAGATGGAGTGATACACTTGGAGAAGCCCCAAATCTAGATTTAAGTGTACCCTGCTCTCTTCTTCACTACAGATGAACAGCTGGGGTAGAACTTCCTCAAGGACACTATGAGTAAGGTCTCCTTCAATGCAAACAATTCAGAAGATATACATTTGGTTAAACCATTAGTGCAAGCAAACCGTGTCATCTCTGGGGTCTGGAAATTTATCTGACCGGGGAATAAACCTGCTGGATGTGGCTACAGGAAACTGCATAAGGGCAACTACCTGGTATCTTGATGACTTTAAGGGGGCACTCTTTTCTTGAAGCCCCCCCCCTAAGGATCAGCTTAGTTTGGGCCCATGTAGAGTTGTTAGGATTGGAAGTGAAACTTATTGCTTGATTAGCTCCAAACACAATATAATATAGGAGTTTAAGACCCAGTCATAACCAGCAGCCCTGACCTATGTCCAGTTGAGAATAGTTAAGAAACAAAAACACTCTTTCTAGCATTCCAAACATTCAGGGGCTGGCTTCTGCTTCCTCCTTGACTTTTCCCCTTTGGGTTACTGAGGTTTGGGAGTTATAGGAGACTCATATCCCAGGAGTATCACGATGGGCCAGTTCAGGCAAATGGGCTAAATGATCCTAGATGCCTATTTATTTCATTTGGATAGTAAATTTGCAGAATGTATCTGAACCACTGATGCATACATAACCTGACTCTCCAGGTTCTACAGTTTCCCAATAATGACCTCTGTCTTCCTCCAAGGCCCTAATCTTTATAGATATGGGATTGCATTGCCTGTGGTCTCAGGTAGATTATGATGGTCTGAGTTGGCACTCAACCCTTTGTGCTGAAGTGCCTTGGTTGAGAGACTAGGCCCAAACTGTCCTGTCTAAGGTGACATCTTTGGGCCTGGCATACCTGAATCCATCTTGAGCAAAACGGCTCTCATAAGTATACAGTACCTTTTCCTGCTTTTTGTGGGACATCTGTTATGTCAGGTCTGATGGATTAGACTGCTTTACTCACTTCCAGGCAATCACAGAGGGGCTCTCTTGGGTTATCATCTAGCAGTAGGCAGCCTGGGTGAATAGCTGATGTTTTACACAATTAGATACTGGGTTGGTCTAAGAGGAGTGCTTGATAATGGGCTATTCAGGTGTTGGACATCCATCTCACTGGAGTCCCCCTCAGGAGGTCCTTCACATTGTGTAGTTGGTTAGGAGTAATTCCTGGCCTGAAGTCAGTTTCTTTTATTAGCATGGCTGTACTGGCAACTGCTTGCAAATAGACTAGCTAACTGGCAGAAACAGGATCAAGTCTTTTTGATAAGCATTTCCCTATTTTCAGGGTCCCATTGCCCAGGCAAGACCCCCTTTTATGATACTCCAGGCCTTACTCATGTACAAGTAGAAAGGCATAAAAACATCTGGGAGGGCTATGACCTGAGACAAGGGCCTTCTTCAAGGCCTCAAAGGTTCCTAGTACAGAGTCAATCTGTTGCAGGGACTGGATGCTGCAAGTAATAATATACAGTGGCTTAACTAGTTCCACACACCTGGGTATGCATACATGGCAGTAACAGACTGCCCCAGAAATCCCTTTGTCTTGGGAGTGAGGATTTGTAGGATCACCAAGATTTGGCTCTGGGACAGCGTTCAGTTACCTCCTTCCAAGTTGTAGCCCAATAGGTGATGCGAGGTACCACACAGTTGGGTCTTCTTGGCTGAGATCCAGTGCTCTAGGGACGGCAGTGCCTCTAACAGGCCCTCGGTGGCCTTTTTACATTTCTCCTATGTTTCTGAAGCTGTGAGGTCATCCTTATACTGTAACAGGATGATCTCAGGGCACCTTTGCTGGAAAGTCAGGAGGACAATACTCAAGGCTTCTTCAAAGTGTATGGGAGAGTTTTTGAACCCTTGTGGAAACCTAGTCCAAGTCAATTATCCATCAGGATGCATTCATTCAAAGGCAAAATGGGTTGGCTTCTAAGTGTCAACAGGAGGCAAAAGAAGGCATCTTTTTAAGTTCAGAACTGTGCATGCTTGCTTCTCTGGTAGCTGGAGACTCAAGAAAGACGTAGGGGGTTAGGAATCTTAGGATGGATGGTATCGATTCTTTTGCTGACCTGTCTGAGATCCAGCACTTGTTGGTAGTCCTGGGTTTTACAACCAGGCGTGGGGCCTTCCCAAGAGAAATGGTAGGGAATGAATGGTTTATAATAAAAACTTTATAATACTAAAGAAATATAATTATGCTTATTGCTCTTTTAATTCATCTGTCTGGGATGGAGCCAGCATGCTTTATCTTCCTATTTTATATTTCTAATTTTAGTTCCCTTGTTCTAACTATTGGATAGTCTATCTTAACTCCAAATAATTAAAAACAAAATCTAGACACGGGGCTGGAGTTATCTCAGTAACAGAGAACTTTCCTGCCATGCAGAAGGCCCTTAGTTGAATCCTCAACACTTCCCCAAATAAACAAAAAAGAAAAAAAAATGGGCTAATTTAAACTAAATTAGTGTGGCCTTAGGAAACAGAGCTTTGCAAGTTTTACATTAACAAAAATGTAACTAAAAGATACCCATGAAGCAATCAGCATTCCTTAATACTAACTACCTTACTCTTTCTGAACTACTGTAATAAAAATATCTGAACTTTGGTAGATGTCTCATAGTCTGGGGGAAGGTCAAGATCAAGGCATCACTTCTGGATCCATGCATGGCCACCTTCTCACTGTAACCACATAGGGCCAAATGTGAAAATTTCTCTTATGCATCATCCATAGAAGCATTGAAGCCGCTGACTCATCTTCCCAGAGCCTCACTTTTGGATACTATCACCTTGGGACTAGGATTTCAGCAGAGCAGTAGATGGGGAGACATTGGCATTTAGGCCATACACTAACTCTCATTGGATCCAATTTTTCATTTAGACCCACAAGAGCCTGCTTTGCTGACTTCTCTGGATAACCCACAAGAGCCTTCTTTGCTGACTTTTCTGGCTATTTCTCTCACTATGGAATGAGCACTCCCAGGAGCCAATAGAAAATGTTACCCCGAGCCTGGAACCATTTCTTTCACAGGACCCAGCACCCTAGAATTTTCTGTCTGGATGATCCAAGTTCATGCAGACCTCTTCCCAGGGACCAACCTCCTTATTAAGTATGGCTGGAGATTTAGCATAGGACTTGGCGATGCGCTTGCCTGAACTAAAGACCTCCATGATATGTAATGAAGTTGCAGACTTCCCTGAAACTCTAGCATTCCATCAGGAAACCCGAGTTATCTAGGACTGGTCCTTTCAAACTGAGCCTCCCACAGCATCACAGACTCCTGTTGTCAGGAGAGGAGCCTAACTTAATCTATACATAATTGCACATATGTGAGAGCACTTCCACTTGTAGGTACTCGTGTCCTGGGCTTCACAATCTTACACTTGGACCTGGATGCGTTTTTTTTTTTTTTTGTTTTTTTTTTTTTTTTAACATTTAGTTCTCAGAGCAGTGTTTCCTGATACATTCAGCCATCATTCATGGTCACTTTGAGGTATAACCCTAACTCTAAATGGAGTGTGCCTTAGCAACTCATGCCTTAGCAACTCATCTCCATACTGCACTCAAACAAGCATCTGTTTATTTACTGCACACACATGAGATCGACCAGTTTTATGACTTCAGCAATTTAAAGATTACACAATTTCTCTTTTCCTCAATCAAATTGTGTAATATAGCTAAAAAGGTTTATAAACTAGAATGCTATCTATTCAAATGCAGGAGGATGTTATTTCCAAACTTGCTGCAAGGAAAGGTTGTAACTTCCCACTCCATCTTAAGTGGGTTTGTGGAGTGTTCCTTCAAGTTTCTAATTAGAAAGATAGGAAGTGGGTGACTTCACAAATGTCTTGCTTTACCCGGGTTAATTTAGAGTCCCAGCCAGTGAAAACAGTTACCCAACACTAACAAATATATGCCCTTTGTCTATTTCCACTGTTTCCAGGTGATCTGTGATCATCTGGGTAGGGGCACAGCTTTCCCTGAAGCCTGGCAAGCATCTGAGCTGAAGACTGCTCATCTCAGCCACCCTACTAGTCAAAGCCAACTGGGCAATTATGTGACTTTCCAGGGGCCAACAGATTAGGAGCTGCAGAGAGAGGAGGAAAGAACTCATCTAAAGGGTTGCCTCCTGATCTACTATTGCTAGTTCTGCTAAATAAATGCACCAATAAAGTGACTCCTGATGGCATATCTCTAAACCCGTGCATCAGAGCATCACTCAACCATCATCAGAAAAGCTTCCTCTAACTGCAGGTGGTATTAACACAGAAACCCATAATTGGTCAAATTTCAGAGAACAACGGCTTTGGAATGCTCAGTTCTAAATGAGATGTCTATGTCACATTCCTTCCCTCGAGGCCTGGGGGACCTTTTTGGAAGGGAGGATAGGGAACATTTTAAGAGCCAAAAGTGATGGATGGCTTCAAGGAAACAGTGTTTTGCAAACACAGCAAGGCAGATGTACATAGGAATGTACACAGACCGTGATAGAATGCCCAATTAGCTGAAGACAAACAATGTCTCAGCATAGGAGAAGTAGCATGAAGTCCCTCCCCAAGACAAAAAACACAGTTGACAGCTATTGGGAGAGGGAAACTCAGTTTTTGTCAATGTAGAGACACTGTGTATATCAAAGTCACATGCTCAGGTGTAGTCAGTCAACACAAAACCAATCCCATGTTTGTTTGTTTGTTTGTTTGTTTGTGTTAAGTCGGTGGGTAGGGACTCACAGGAGGAGTTGGGGGAGGAAAAATAGTATGATCGAAAATATTATCTGAAATTCCCAAAGAATAAATAAAATGATAAGACAAAGTTGCTTCCCAATTGTGCTGTTAATGAAGTGCAGGCATAACAGCAACTTAGTGTATAAGAGATAGATATCAGCTCAGGACTCCCAAGACAAAGGAGATTTATTTGCCCCAGAGGGAGAAAGGGCAGGGAATAAGAGACAAAGACAGGAAATAGATAAAAGACAAGGTAAAAGGAAGGGAAGAAAGGAGAAGGGACGGGAATATTTGGGTAGGGGGTGACTCAAAGGACTGCCTCTAGATAGAGAGGAGACAGATGTGGCAGTTTATAAAGGTACAAGGAAAAGCCCAAATTAGAATGAGGTGTTTAATTTTAATTGGGCATGTTAATTAGGTGAACCAAAGGGGGCTTTTAATTTCTGGACTTTAGTACTTTGATAACTGGACCTTGGTAGTCACTCTCAGGAAGAGGAAGCAGCCAAATAAGGGAATAGACCTTGGTGGATAGCTTTGAGAATGTAATCTAATGGTTTCTAGCAAGGCAGAGGGAATGGGGAGAAGGACTAGGCCTGTCAGAGCCATGCTCACCATGCTTGAGCTGGACAGAGTCCCTTCGCAGGGAGGACATCGTTTTGTTCTATTTTGCAGTTTCCACCCTTTCCTCCCACACCTGTTATCACAAGCTTTGATTAGCAGGTCATGGACTTTAGAGAGCATCATTACCAAAACAAGCCAGCTGCTACTCACTTCTTAGAGATGTCGTCTAATCACTCATATCTTTTCACTAAGTACCTGCTATGTTCCAGGCACTGGAAATAGTGCCTAATAAAATGAACAAGGTCAATACTGTTGTGGAACTTATGTCTAACAACATTATGTTACACTGTGAAGAGTGGCCTATGTGAAATACCCTAAACCCTCGATCTACATTCCTGATTCCCCCAAAAAACCTTGGGTAAATTCAAGTCAGGAAATAACTAAAACCTGAAAACAAGTTCTCACTGTGTGTGTGTGCGCGCGTACGTGCGTGCGTGCGTGCGTGCGTGCGTGCGTGTGTGTGTGTGTGTGTGTGTGTGTGTGTGTACTCGTGTGCTACTACAGAAATATACTAGGTGGTTTTTTGTGATTGGAGGGGACATAGTCTAGGTGTTCAGGGAAGGCTTCTCCAATCATGTATCATTCAAAGTGACTGTTGGATAAGAGAAGCGGGCAACTGCCTGCTCCTTCTTCCTGTCCTCCTCCCCCTCTGGGCCTTTTCAGTTGGTAGGAAAACCCATTTTTCCCTACCCTACAAAAGATATAAGTACCACTATTCCCCCTATTACTCCTTTTCCAAGCTCACCCTCATAGGCTGTTCCAGAGTCTTTGAGGCAAGGGGATGCCTCTCCAAGTCTCCATATATTCACTCCCGCATCATTATTTGCTGGGAAGCAGCAGGGGTAGCAGGAGGAATCCACTTTGCCTCTATTCCTAAGACATCCTTCATAAATTCCACCCCTGATTTCTCAGGTTCTTCCTCTTTCCCAGATTGGAGGTGAGTGACAGGAAGGAGGGACAACTTTTGCTCCCTCTCAGTTACTCCTTATGGATTTATTTAATATCTATCCATTTCTTCCAGGAAAGATGGGTTCATACCTATCAATCACTGCTCCACTTTAGAGACACATAGACGCCTCTAAGAAAACAATGTAAGTCAAGTTAATATCTTGATACCTTAGTCTTTGCCCTTTGTAGATCTTACTCCATCAGTCATCTATGAGGAAGAGCAGGCTCTCCTTACTTCTCCAGGAGAGTGGCATTCCGTAAATCGAAGCTGGCTGACTCCACTCGGCAGGGAAGGCATTCCTGTCCTTCTTGCAGCCCTGAGATGTGCACTGACAATCTCAGTAGGAAAGGCTGTCATCCTACATTAGTGATGCCCACACTGGGCTTAAGAGGGCGAACCAAGGCATAGCATTATGTGTTCACTGTTGCTGCTCTAAGTGAGGTCTCTCATATGTAAAGCCCTCACAGAGACAGTTTGTAAGTGCTAACCTGCTGAGTCACAACAAACTACTCTGTAGACTAGCATGAGCCAATGAACAGCTCCATCGCAGAACATTCTTCTATGCCATTCACATTAATGAGGTTTGCTCAAAGCACACAAACATAAGCACACACAGCATCTCGGTCTTTCTTTGGGGAAGATAAATGTGGAGGGAATTTATCTGCATGATTGGACACGATCCAATTTGGGACTTTGCCATATTTTTTTACTTTAGGAAAATTGGAAACGAGTCTGTGTTGTGTAAACATTTCAAAGTTTATACCCATGAAGACAATAGCTGTCAGTGTGGGCCAACATCCTGAACCAGATGTGAGGCCACATAGCTGTAAGGCCATCCAACTGATCAGAGCTCCATGGTCACCTCAGGATGGTCACCTAGAGAGATGATTGCTCACACAGTGACCCAAAGTCGGGACTTATCTCTAGTCCTAGGTGGAATATCTAATAAGCCACTTAAGCCCATTAAAAAAGTGATTCACCAACAGATAATGACCAACAATAAAATAATCCTGTTATAATCCATTGTGTAAATGTCTACAAGTAGGAAAGAGTTTGACAAGGTTAGAGCATTAAGAAATTAATTATGCAAATGAACAAAAAATGTGACTTTCTCTATAAGAAGCAAGCTTGCCTCCTGCCTGTCTTTTGTCTTCCTCTTACAAGCTCAAGAGAGGCCTCTGAGCCTCAGGGCAAGGGAAAGACATTTGTGTTTATTCGTTCAGTTACTTCCTACCAGAGGCAAAGCAAGAAGCATGCTTTGATTAGGACTGATATTTGAAGTCAAGACAAAGGTAAAAAAAGGAAATAATCTAAGTCAAGTCATCCTAAGATCTTAGGCTACCAGAAAGAAGAGCTCTGGGAAATGACCCTATTGCCTGGTGATTTCCAGACAGGCCAAACTAGATGACTCCTCTCTGATGACAACTAGGCTAGACACTGATCTGTAATAATAGTAGAATATTGTTAGGAATATTCATTTCATGACTTTTTTTTTTTTTTGCAAGTTATGTTTGTTTCTAACCTGGGACTCTTGGCTGTCCAGCCTCTGGTTCCTGGCCATCCAGGCAGTGTCTGGCTTGGGCTCCCTCTCAGGGCATGGGCCTCCATTGGACCAGTCATTGGTTGGTCACTCCCACACGTTCTACACCACCCTTACCCCAGCATGTCTTGTAGACAGGACAGATTGTAGGTTGAAAGTTTTGTGTCTGAGTTGGTGTTCCAGTTCCACCGCTGGAAGCCTTGCCTGGCTACAGAAGATGGCTAGTTAAGGCTCTGTATCCTCTATTACCATGTCACCCTTGTAGATTCCAGGAAGTTTCCACATCACTCCACCCCATTGTCCTTCAATTCCACAAATCTCCCCCAGTACTCCCTCCCTACACCCCTACCTCCTGCCTGATCCTTCCTGTTCCCACCCCCACCCACCTCTGTATACCCCCAAAATCTATTTTATTTCCTCTTCCAGGAAGATCCACAGGTCCCCTCTTGAGTCCTTCTGGTTACATAGATGGCTTACCATTTATAAATTTGTGTTTAAAGTAGAATCCACTCCAGATAATGAGTTCAGGTCAGTATATCCTATCTTATCTCTTTTGTTATTGCATCATATGAAATGTTTCAGCTGCCATGTGGTGAGACTAGAGATGTGGCTCGGTGGTAGAGCCCTTGCTGAGAATGCCCAAAGCTTTGAGTTCAATTTCTAGTTTGAAAAATAAAGAAGGAAAAGCCTCTTGCTTACTATGTGATATTTCAATTAAAAAAAAAAAATCCTCCATTTTGAATCCCCAGCAGGTAATACTTAGAGACCATCTTGGGCATAGCTCCCCTCAGGCTTATTTCATATTTATGGATGTTTTGACTTCAATGTGCATGTTTTCCACATTCTTCATAACTGGTGACAGAAGAAGGCATTGCATCCCCTGGAGCTGAAGTTACAGGTTGTTATGAGCCATTCTGTGGGTTCTGTGAAGCAAACTCAGGTGCTCTTAACCACTGAGCCATCTCTCCAGCCTGCACTTGGGCTCTCTTAGTGAAAGCTTGGGTTCCAATATTCTTCATGCCTTTCAATTTGTTGCTAAAAATATGTTTATTTAAATTAGTAGAAAAGTCACAAAATATTTCAGTACCCCTGGATTCTATTTATTTTAGTTTAAGAACTCTAAGATGAGTACCCCTGAGTAGATGGGGACTTGTGATGATGAGCCTTGCCTTCACCTCTGGGAGTGTGGAAGAGAGACCCCAGAGTCTCAGCCTAGCTACCTACTCAGAGAGCATGCGCACCAACCCCACAGGATCCAGTCTCTTGCTATTTCAGATACTCCCTCTGCTGTGTCAACACCATTTTCCAGAATAGAAAGAATCACTTCTCTACTGTATATTAAAGAAGCAGACCCCAGAATTAATCAAATTAATGGAGAAGAAAAAAATCAATGAAAGTAATTATCACAAATAAACTTGAGAAAATAAACAATGTATTTACTGAACCATTCTTTTTGCCCCTGGGCATTTGACTTGAAAAAACCAGAGTTTAAAAGGAGGTTCTGACAGCACAAATGAGGACAGGTCAGAAAAGAGGGGATGTGAGGACTTCTGAAAGCTGGCCTGTCAAAGATAGATAAAAACATGGAGCAAGCCTGGTCATGCTGTCTGTACACACTGCAAGAGCCAATCATGAACCAATGGGAATTTTCAAAAGGTAGACATATCTATTCTTGTCCTCCCATCCAGAAAGTCTGTTTCAGGAGACTTATTCCAAAGGAGATAGTCAACAAAGTGCTCCAAATTTTAGCAGAAATGTGTTCAGTGGTTTTACAATACAATGGAAAGGGAGAGACAGGTTCTACCTGTCAATACCAAGGAGACAATGGATATTTGTCAGGCTTTCTGATAACAGAACCCATGTTTCAGTTGGGTAACACTCATAAGTCAGGGCTCCACTTCTTACTACAAAATCAAATGAAGCACATACACACACTTCTTATTGTCTTATGGGTCACATGAGCCAGGTGACCCTTCACAAAGTCTTGAAAAGGGAGCAAATATCACAAATCCCCAGGGACAGGCAAATTCTATTTGCCACAGCTGGAAGTCCTGTTGCTAACTGCTTCTTTTTTGCCCTTGGTTGTCTATGGTTTTTTTCTCTCCATAGATCCTATGGCTATCGTATAAGACCCTTGAAAATTCCTCTTCACTTAATTTCACCAGGGTTGGTTTCTGTGACTTGCAAACAAGAATTGGAACAGAAACAAAGCATCATCATACACATCATGAAACATCTATTGTGTGCAATATTACTAGTTTATCAGAAGTCTTCTTCCAACACATATTTAAGGATATGGAAAATAACACTGAGACCTATGTAGACCATAGTTCTGTAAATCAATGTACATCCACATGATTTTATTACTTTATTTGTAGATACAATCGATTTATGTGTGTTTGTATGAATATATGACAATATTAGAAGAATACATACATTTTAGCAGGTCTTTTTTGCCTCGGGATGGCTGGTGATAAAGGGCACATATCCCTTTTACCAAACCATCCTTTCTTCACAATTAGCCAACATGCCATCTCTTCCAAAAAGCTTTGCCAGGCCTGGTGTAGGCCCCTCCTTTGTGTTGTGAGAGCAAGTGTCATAATGCTGTAACTGCTGATTGAGTTTGACCCTTCTCCTTGACCATTCCTTACGGCTCACTCTCATTGTGTCACATGTAACACAAGGAGTGTTTGTGGGAGAAGCCAAATATAAATTTATAGGCCAGATATGTACAAACAGGATTGTTACAATAAGCAAGAAGAGTGATGTCATCCCAAAGAATGAGGAACAGAAGATCTGCAAGTGAAAACAAAGACACAGAAAACAAATTACATGTGACAATGGAAGGACTATTTGAACCCAGCAATGTGGAAAGATATTTTACTGTCCAGTATATTACATTGGCATGGATGGATAGAGCATAGCTTTTTTTCCTTGATGCAAATCACTTCCAGTCACTGCCTTCCCTTCTCAGTGCCTGTCTCCTGAGTGTATCTCCTGAGATTACCATCAGTTAAATATTGCATTGTCTTTGGGTGATTTTCCTGCACTGTGACTCCTCACTCCATTTTGAATGTTGTTCTAGTTCCAGACAAGCCACAGACTGTTAATTTTCTGTGCCTTTGCCTTGCCCAAGGAAATTGAAAATAAACTTTAATTTCCTAATGGAGGGTTATGGTGCTTTGTGTGGCTCAGAGGGAAAAAACAAATAATTAATGTCTGATGGAATTAAAGATCAGCGGGAGAGTTTTTGAAGTTACTAAAACTACACAGTAACTTGGTCACTCAGCCACCTATTCAGAAGTCTGTTCCAGAGTCAACAGCTGGCTCCTTAACCCTTGCCCTCCATCTGTCAGATACTCCCAGGAACAGAGTCCATAAACATCAAATCTGAACGTTGAGCTCTGTTAGAAGCTATGAAGTTGGTCAAGCTAGTTAGCTAATGCTCAAACACATTCAACAACAGGAAAAGTTTTGCTTTGGGGTAAACCAACAATCTCTGAAAGGAAAATAAACAAGGGTATTTATAGAATGTTGGAAGTCCAGGCCTGGGCATGTCAACACAGAGGCAAGCTGTGAAGTGCTTGTTGCTAAGTACACTGGAGGAGTGCAATGAAAGTGTGTCTTTAGAGTAACTCTCTCTTAGAAGAATCTGAGTGTGACATGGGGCCAACCGGAGAAAACAAAACAAATCCTTATTTCTTGGGGGGAAAAGAAATCAACATGTTGACTTTTGACAAATTTGGTTCTGTTTTAGTTTTCTGCCTTCCCTGGGAAGTTATTTTTATTGGAAAAATATATAAAGCCAGCAATAAAATGGTCAAGAAGTGTTTGCTGTACATCTACTATGTTATGAGGCCTTACATGGCAATGAACATGGAAGAAACCATCCTAAGATGCACACAAGCAGGCAAGTGTGTATGATGTATGCTATTTGCTAGATAGTAATTATTGCATGGGCATATCATTTTCTTTTTATTTAACTTTTCTTCTTGTTTCTACATGGTCTCTGTGGTCAAGAAGTTCATTCTGACCATGACCACCCCTTCCTATAGACAAATTACTGCCGTGGTGAACAGCATGAGAACATCTTTTTCATTACATTTCATTTATATTTTTAATTACCCATATGTGTGTGGGGGAGTATGTAACCATGTATGCCCACTGAAGCCAGAGGCACTGGATCCCATGAAGCTAGAGTCACATATGAGTGTGAGCCGCTTCCAACTGGGTGCTGGGGACCAAACTCAGGTCCTCTGCAAGAGCGGCACACACTCTTCACCACTGAGTCATCTTTCCAGTCATATCTTTATGACATATAGTATCTTTTCCCCACCTTTGGTTTAATTAATTCATGAGCTTAATTCTTGGGAATGAGATTCTTGGGTCCCAGGAGACACAAGAAAAGATGTGCATGATTTCGTACCATCACTATGATGCAAGGACATTTCATCTAAGCCTTTCCTAGAGCGCTGTTTCTCTGCTTGAGCCAGACACTGCTTCAGAACCCTTCTTAGCACACCCAATAGTCACCACTATTCAGTCTCGGTAGCCATCTCTACAAAACAAAGCCATAAAGTTTGATAGAAATTGCTACAATAAAACTTTGCCTTGGAGTTTCACTGGTGGTGAGGAAAAATAACACTTTGTTTTCACTTCTTATAAAAGTCAATAGAATCAAGGTTGGCCTGTCAGCGGAGTCACAGTTCCCTGTGGTCCTTTGCTCATTTTTGAGTTTTTGAATCTTCAGCCGCTAACTCCTTGTCCACAGGGCTTCATCAGAGCTAACAACTTCACAATGCACACTGCTAGTCTCAATTCAATAAATATCTCCTGGGTTTCCGTGTTAAGTGCAAGGTTTCCTTTGGCTAAACTGGCAATTTCCCTTCCTGGTTGATGGGAAGGAAGACTCCCGGTGTAGTGGGAGATGGTCCCAGGCTGGGTTGCTGCTCAGTGGATTGCCTAGCATTCACTGAGGCTTGGGTTCCATCCCTAACACTGCATACATGGATGGTGATGATGCACACCTGTAATCATAGCACTCCAGAGGTGGAGGATGGAGAGTTAGAAGTTCAAGGTCATTGTAAGCTACATGAAGACTTCCAAACCAGCCTGGGTGACATTGAAATCCTCTCTCAAAAAAATAAGAGGAAGGGGGAGGATGATAGGGAAGGGAGGGAGGAAGGGAGGGAGAGAGGAAGGGAGGGAGAGAGGGAAGGAGAGAGGGAGAGAGGGACAGAAGAAGAAAGGAAAGAAAGATGTCAGACATTTCTCCTGTCTCCTTAGAAAAATGAAATTGAAAACATGAGGCCAGCAAAGCAAGGATCCATCCCTTTGTCTCTCTAGCCAGGAAGTGTCCACCCAGGAAAAGCTATGTCTCCTCTGACACCTCCACAGGGCCAAGGTATGCTGATGCCAACCACAGCCTTCCATGTGTATACTATTGAGGCCTTCTAGGACCCAAGATGGCTCCTGAATGAATTGTCCTCTGCTCCAAAATTCTACAAATTCTATTTATTTCCTTTCAGTCTCAAATTTATTGCTTCCTCCCTGATTCCCCAATCTGGAGGGACCTGTTACTTGGTTTAGCTAATTTCCTTCCTCCCTGGTTCTTTGACAACAGCCTCTTTACTCCCTGCCCATCCCATATCCAGCCACAGCTTACTGTCCCTCATTAGGCTTCTAGGCAGGACTGCCAGTTCTAACTCCCTGCCCATCTCTCAGGAAGAATGAGTGTGTGACCCACCACACATCCCTGGGTAGGCTAGAGAGAAGTGTTGCAAAGCCTGACCAGAGAGGATTCTAGATGTCCCAGTCTTCTGAAGTGAGTTGGGAAGCCACTGTGCTCCTCTGGGGTTACTGGTTTAGTTAATATAAACTCAGAGCTGACCATGGCCACTGTGCCCTTTGGCCTCTGCCATGATCCAAAGCTCATTCTCAACCAAAGAGGAGGAGGCTAAAACAGAGGTGGGTTCAGCAAGTGAGTTCGGCTGACATCTGTGAAGCTTTCTATTTAGTACGGCCAAGAGAAAGGGGCCCATTCTAAGGATCCTGTTTGTCCCAAAGCACACTGAGTCTGCCCTACCAACAAAGGATTAGTGATGGTTCATTTTAGGTGTGGTTGGACTGAGTTATGGTATGCTGGGACAGCCAGTAAAGCACTTCCTGGTGTGAGTAATAGTGTTTCTGAAAGAGGTTACCATGTAGATCAGTAGGCTGGCTGAAGACTGCTTTCACTGCTGAGGGTCTGACTAGAAGAGAAAGGCAACAGAAGGGGGATTGCGTCTCTCTGCTTTGAACACTACTGTTCCTGATCTTCAGGGGTTCTGATGGTAAAACATTTCTGGACAACCCTAGCTAATACAGTTAGTATGATCACAATAAGAACGCATGGGATCACTGAAGTAACTTTGTTGAGATGACAGGGGAATGTTTGGGTGGTTAAGCCAACTTCTCCACACTTTGCTCAAGGTGCTGGCTTCTCCATAGACCAGGTGGGTTAACCTCATTTTTTTTTCTTCTCACCTACTTGCAAGAGATAATTCTGGGGAGTTTGCGAATTTTGTTATCTTCAAATTAGTGTTCCCAAATACTCATAATTTCCCATCCATAGCTTTATTTATTTAAAATACATGGTCAAATGCCTCCCTTAGGGAGAGAGGTAGAGTGAATAATGAGTGGGTGTACTCACTGTCCCCTGAAAGTTTCTCACACAATCCTTCTGCATACACAGTCCTCTCATCTTCTTCTGCTCATGTTTTGCTGTTGACTGTAGGGACAGCCAAGGATTACTCAGTTGTGCCATCTGTCATCCAAAACACACATGGGGGTGTGGGCTGTTGATAGGAATGATTTATTGATAAAGATGGCTCTGGTTTGGCAGATGACATATTAGTAGAACATACATGGATACTTTATTGAGATGTCTTTTCCTTTTTTGTCTGTAATTCCTCAGCAGGCCTAGGTTTTTAATGAGATAATTTTAGTGAAAAGAGACTTGAGTACTTCTAGGTGGCATCATTTGTCTATACTCGACTTCAGTGACAATTCTTAATTGATCCAAATTCTCCAGTTAACATTCCACAAGTAATATAGTATTCCATGATTATGCTGTGCAGGATGCATCAGCCACTTAAGGAGATGTTCACATACTTGGTAAAGGAAACAGCAATGCCCCCTGCATGAAGCCTTCCTTGGCCTTCATTTTGCTTTTGTGCCTCTCATTAGATTCTGATGATTTGTTGCTTCTCATTAGAAAGTTCTGACTGGGCAACCACCATGCTCCACATACTATGCTAGACACCATGAGAATCCTTCCCTCCTTCCCCTGAAAGGAAATTTTATACACACTCCTATACTCATTCTCTACCTATCAACCTATTATGACAGATGGAAAAAGAGAGGCCAGTCAAATTGATCATACCTGGACAGCAGCAGTGTTGAAGTAGCATGGAAAGAGATAGAAACTTAAGAGTAAATAAGGAAAGGAAGTTTGTCCTTCCAAGGTCTGATTGAAGTCTCTCCCCAGCCAAGAGTAATGAATTCCAGCACAATTACCATTTCCTATGAAGGTGTCTACAAAGTGACAAAGAGATAATTCATTGTTAAAACATCAATGAATCAATGTTCTTAGAGCCTAAATTGTAGACTTACTCCTTTCTCAACTGGAAGCCTAAAATCTCACAAGCAGAACTCCATACTTCGTTGATAGTAAACATGTCCTAGCTTCCTTGTACAGAACCCTGTGACCTAGGGTGGTTCCTTAGCTGCTGTAATTCTAAACTCCTCAGGAACCACCCAGGGAGTTTATGAGGCTCCTTAGCAACCCTTTGAGATGTAACTTCAGAAGCACCAAACTGTATGTATGGTTACTGTAATTAAAGACCACTTGGTTGGGAGCATCTCAGGAAGTCACACTTAGTGTGTACTTTTCTTTCCCTGAGCACCTGTCTCTCTATTTAGCCCCATGCTTAAGCCTTGTCAATGACTTTAATATCCTCCAGTCCACTTTATACTGCTTTGTCATGAACTTCTTTTCTGGGGCAAAGTCAAGAATCCAGACTTGGGCACACCTATAGGCTAAATGTCCCACCAGTAGGCAATGTTAGGGTTTGATTAGACTGCTAGACATGGGATTCTGTCTGCCCTGGATCCCAAGCCAGCAGTGTGAGACCTGTTTGATGACAAATGCAATTATGCAGGAATCTAGGCTTGGGTGACCACCAGAACTCAGGGGCTCTAGTGAGCACACCAGTGAAGTAAGGCCAGGAGGGAACTCAGGTGTAGGTGGGGTTTTCTGCCCCACCTCCCAGCTCCCAAATGACCACACAATGACTTATTAATTATAAATGTTTGGTTGATAACTTAGGCTTGCTATGAACTAGTTCTTACAACTTAAATTAACCCATATTTCTTATCTACATTCTACCATATGGTGGCACCTTTATTCAGCACAGCATGTTCACCTTCTGCTTCCTCCACAGCTGGCTGATGACTCCCCCACCTTTTCTCCTCTACATTCTCTCAGCTTACCTATTGTCCAGTCAGCTCTTTATTAAACCACTGAGAGCAATAGCTATTCACAGTGTACCAAAGGATTCTTCCGAAGCACCCAGACATGGATGAGGAGCTATTTAATGAACTCCAGTTCAGCAATGATCAACTGATGAACTGTGTCCCAATCGTTGATAGGACATATCCCTATGTCCACTCAGAGATTCCCCTTATTGTCTTAGTCATTTGAGGGACACCCCAAATTCTTTTGCTACCATACAACCATCTGTTATCCCCAAAGACTAAGAAACCACTTTTTACTGGGACAAGGACTCCATGTCAGAAAACAGACATGTCTTTAGTTGATGAAATGCCCCCAGAGGAGGAATGTGGTGAAGAGAAGCCCTAGTGGGATCCACCCATCATCTTACTGATGGGATGCAAAAAACGATGTGAGATGGTTTACTGGCAACTATCATTACTTGGGGAAAGGGATCATTTTGTACTACCCTGATTTGGAAAATGGGTACCAGATGTGCCTGCCATCCTCCCCTGGTACAGAAAGTATCTACCATATGCACTAACTGGGCATGGGGGTGAACAGGTAGGTTTCCCAATAAAGACTTGGTACCCTTTCCCTCAGGGGAAGGGGAGAATCCAGACTTTGGCTCAGCAGAGGTCTCTAAAAAGAGCTCTTAATACTCAGACCCACACTCCATGGCCAGAGACGTGTCACTCCCACTGATGGTCCTTGATCATCCAGAGCCTGATAAATCAGTAATGTAAGCACATTGTGTCTTTCCACAATGTCAGAACTCATTGACTAGCATCAAATTTACAAAGCGAGGCAGTTATATTGATAGCAATTTTCTAGATTCTCCCTCCTTTCTTGCTAATCATGACAGGGGTAAGCACAGGTTCTTAATTACTAATTTTAACTCTCAGACCACACAGTACAGATTACACAGCAAATATATCTGCATTTTTATATTGTCTATATCTGTAGATAGATTACAGAATGTCTACAAAGTGTTAAGCGGCTGCAGGTTACGAGATTTCAGGAGATTGGAGAAACAGGGAAGTTGACAGAAATATAACCAGAATCTAATCTCAAGATAATTAACTAAGCCAGGTGGTGGTGGTGCATACCTTTATTCCCTGCACTTGGGAGGCAGAGGCAGGGGAATCTCTGTAAGTTCAAGGTCAGCCAGGGCTACACAAAGAAACCCTGTCTCAAAATACCAATGAGGTGTGTATTGTGGGGGATAATTAAGTAAAAAGAAAGGCTTCTGTGGCCACTGGTGGAAGGTCAGGCTCCAGGAGTCAGAGGTAAAGTGCAGAGTTGAGTCTAGATATAGAGGCAGAGAGAAAAGATGGGGATTCTAGAGGAATGGATGGGCAGACAGATGAAGAATGGTTAAAAGTTAGAGTAGGCGATGTCAACAAGGGACTGAACCTAGCTGAAGCCCCTGGGATAATTCTGAGTTCTCTGCCTATGGCTTCCTTACAACACACACACACACACACACACACACACACACACACACACACACACACACACACACACACACCAGCCTCCAGTGGTATCACAGTTTTCTAAGGTGGGAGAGTAAGAGGACAGTTGAATTGTGGCGAAAGGCACTCCCTCCTATCAATACTTTACGGGGTGAATGAGGAAGTGTCCATTTCAAACAGGAAGCAGTATGAGGAACAGATGAAGTCCTGAGGGATGTATGTTGTTGACATGGACACAGCCATGTCAAGGACCCCAATGTCTCAGATCCATGGAACTGGCAAAGTCTTCCCCAGGTGAAGATCGGAGGTATGACAAAGCCTTCCTCTGGTCCAAGTTTGAGTGAATGCTAATGATTTGGCAGACTAACTATCAATTACAGCTGCTTCTTGCAGGATGATTGCAGCCTGAGACTGCTTCCATACTGAGACCTCCTACCAAGACTAGTTGAACCCTCCCCCTTATTCAGTCCTATACCAGAAACTTGCTTCCTCAGTTCAGATGTATAAAGCAAACTCAGTTTTCCAGTGCTCCATCAAAGCACAAGGCCCACATGATCCCAACTTTGCTGTTGTATATGTGTTATAGATATGTTTGTGTTTTTTTTATTCCCTCATTATCACAGTCAGGTTTCCAGGACCAAGCCACTCAGGACACAGCAAAGCAGGGTTAGGAGAGAAGAAGAGAGAGAAGAGATGGATAACACATTCTCCAGAGGAAAGCAATATCTTTCTGGACCGACACTTAATGTGTTTTTGTTGGTTTGCTTGGGCTTGTTTGCTGTGTTGAGACAGGATCATAATGAAAATGCTGCTTGGTCTGGAGCTCCGTCTGGAAACCAGCTTGGCTCAACCTTGTAGCAACCATCCTGCTTTTCTCCCAGCCCTGAAAGCTGGTGTTTCAAGCATATTCCACTGCACTCAGCCTAGCAAAAACTCATTCTCCAAGTCGCAAGGTTGTTATTTAATCTTGAGAGTTATCTATTAGATTGAAAATATCCCTGAGAAAAGGCAAACTTCATTAAGTCTTCATTGGTTAATAACTGAGTAGGAGTTTAAATTAAAGGTGCCCGGTAGAAAGCCAGCTGAGGGGAAGGCCACAGCAAACGGACTCCCCGTTTACTTCTTCCAGTACTGTTTACTCAGTGAAGTTAGGTGATGAGTAATGAAACATAAATTTATTTTTAATTATTGCTGTTACCCTTTCTGATAGAAGACAATACAAGACACAAGTAAAAAGGAAAACATGTAGAAAGATGACATGTACAGGTAAAGGTAAGTATATTCCTATATTTTTCTTTTTGTTACTGTGATAAAATACTCTGACCAAAAGTAACTTAAGGGTAGCTCTTATTTTATTTATACTATATATATATCCAGGTCAGAGGTCATCATTGAGGAACGTCAGGGCTCAAGAACTTGAAGCAGAAACCATGGAGGAACTTTGCTTTCTGACTCATATGCAGGCTTCTTATCCTCAGCTAGCTGTCTTATAGAGCCTGAGACCCATCTATCTGCCCAAGAAATGATGCTGTCCACAGTGGGCTGGGCACTCCCATATCAATTAGCAATCAAGACAATCCCATAGAGACATGCCTGCAGGCCAGTTTGATCTGGGCAATCCCTAAATTGAGACCCTCTTCTCAGGTGACACTAGCATGTGTGATGTTGACATCTAAAGTTAACCAGGATACATATGTAGTCAAAATTCAGGTATTCTAATACTGTAACCATGATGTCCAAATAGTTTTCACCTGTTGTATGAGAGCTAAAAGACAAAAGCTTTTAAAATACTAAGCTAAAAGACTTTGTGAAAGGGTATTAGAGATACAAACTATGACCGTAAAAGCATAAATGAAGACAAAAGTAGCTTTTATAATCACTCAAAGTTGAGCTTAGAAGGAAACTTTCCTGACTGAAAGGTGTTGTGTGTGAGCCCCATAACAGCACAAAACAGAAGTTTAGAATGTGTACACAAAAGGCTGAGGAACTGAACCAAAGCACTACAGAAAGTCAAAGCATAAAGGAAGACAGAAAAAAAGCCAATATTTCAGACATAAGAAACTCATCAACCCAGTATCAAAAAGTAAACAACTCAAAAAGAAAAACAGGCAAAAAAAAAAAAAAAAAAAACTCAGACATTTCCCAAAGAAAACATACAAAACAACAGAAAACAAAGGAAAGATGTGTGTCATCACTAATTATCAGGAAAAGACACATCAAAGGTCCAATTCAGTATCACTTCACACCTGTCAGAATGACTACTATCAAAAAGACATCACCAGTCTCAAGAAAAGCACTGGATAGAATTAGTAGGAATGAAAATACGGGAGGTATTGTGGGAAACAATATGAAGATTCTCTTAAAAAAAAAAAAAAAAAAAAAAAAAAAAGGAGAAAATGACCTTATGATCCAACAGTCCCACTTCAGTGTCTATCCAAAGGAATTAAAGTCACTGTGGCAAAGATATCAATATTTACAGCATCATTTACTGTAGCCAAATATGAAAGCCCTGTGCACCTACTAAAGTGGACAAGTAAAGAAATATGCATGTGTTGGAATATACAGTAACTCCAGCTCTGGTGGCATCTGATGCCCTCTTCTGGCCTGTGCAATCATGTATACATAATCCCCTACACACATATATTCATGTACATATAAACAAAAGTAAGACAAAAGTTTGACAATACTGAGAGACTCTTTTAGTTATTCATTTAAGAGACACTTTTATTTATTCATTCAATTACAAGGAAAGCTACACCACATAACTGGAGATAGCCATAGGGCAGTGGCTATATGATGTCCTTCTGTTCCCTGTGTGGTAGTGTAACCCTGATAGCCAAAATCTGGGATCTGAGTGGTAAAACTGAGTCCTCCATGTCTGGTGCAGACTTAAGTCCCTCTGGCTTTGCTCAGCTGTGGTTGAATCTCAGACTTCTCCGTTGTAGTCTCTCCTGGGGAATATTTTGTCTTCTGTTAGAATAAGGGTAGGTGGCCTGGCTGCTCAGTGGAAAGCTGAGCACTGAAGTTTTGGTATGATTTAGATAAGAAAGTGTTCTCCAAAGGTCCAGGTGTTATAGTCTTGGTTCCCAAGTTAGCTCTATTGGAAAGTACAAGACCTTTTAAAAGATAGGACACTGTAAGAGGTCTCTGGGTCCCTGAAGGTGTCCTGTCCATGAAGTTGGTGAATTCTAGCCCCTTCATCTTCCTCTTTTTGCTACCTGGTTTGTGCTATAATTGGATTTACTGTCACACATTTTTGCCATTACATACTGTTTTTCCAAAAGCCATACAGCAGAGGGGACAACTGCTCATGGAAGGAAATTTCTAAAATTATGAGCCAAACTTTAAAAAAAAAAAAAATTAAATCCTGCCCTTTTTCTTTAAATTCTCTTTGGTATGTTGTACGGGAATAGCATGCTGACTAACACAAAATCTTACTCCTGATTTTAAGTCCATCCTCCTAGACTCAAGCCCACCTGCACCCTGGTTTGTAGAGGAGCCTGAGGCTTCCAGCTCCTACATGTGCTGAGCTTCTATGGAGTGAAAGAGCTCCCTCTGTATGGTTCCCCACAGCAGTGGTTCTCAACCTGTGGAGCATGACACTTTGAGGATCGAATGACCTTTTCGAGGGGTTGCCTAAGACCTTGGAGAACACAGACATTTACGTTATGACTCATAACAATATCAGAATTACAATTATGAAGTAGCAATGAAAAAAATTTTGTGGTTGGGGGGGTCACAACAACATAAACAGCATTGAAAGGTCAAAGCATTAGGAAAGTTGAGCTCCTCACCCTACAGGCTCTGAGCTTTTCCTTCTCCTTGCTCTTTCTAGGTACCATTATCAGTCCTGCATCTCATTTCCATCTTGTTGACACCTTCCATTTCCCATCTTGGTTTGTTTTTGTTTCTTTAAGAGGATCTCATGAAGTTCAGACTAGCCTCAAACTTGCTAAGTAAGTGCTGGGATGAGGGCATGCAAATTACCACATGTGGGTTTATGCAGTGCTTGCTGTGGAGCCAGGGATCTCAAGCATTCTGAACAAGTACTCTACTACTGAGCTGCATCTCCAGGACCTTGTGAAAGGGACTAGTAAGGGCTCAGGACCCCCCAAGACCAAGTTCTCGGAGCAAAGGAGATTTATTTGCCCCAGAGGTACAAAGGGAAGGGAGCATGAGGCAAAGACAGGAGGTAGAGTGTAGTTGGTAGTTGGTTGGGGTTTTCTTTTTGTTTTGTTTTTGTTTCTCTCTTATGCTCTTTGGACTCAAAAAAATACACATGGAGGCTTATTCTTTCTTATAAATGCCCAGTCTTGGCTCATTCCTAGCCATCTTTCCTTAACTTAAACTTTCCTATGTAATTTTTGCCACTGGGGTTTTGTCTTTCTGATTCTGTATACTTTACTTATTACTCTGTGGCTTGCTCTGTAGCTGGGTGGCTGGTCCCTGATGTCCTCCTCTTTTTCTTTTTCCTCAGACCTTTCCTTCTAGTTATTTTCTCTGCCTACTAGCCCCACCTGTCCTTTCTCCTGCTTTGCCATTGACCTTTCATCTCTTTATTAGACCAATCAGGTGTTTTAGACAGGAAAAGCAACACAGTTTCACTGAGTTAGATAATGCAACATAAAAGAATGCAATACACCTTTACATCATTAAACAAATGCTCCACAGCATAAATAAACATGACACAACTTAAAATAATATACTACAACAATAGAGGATTAGGGAAAAGGGAAGTGAACTTGGGAGAAGAGGCAGGGATATTTGTAGGAGGTTGGGATGACTCAGAGGACTGTCTCTGGCTAGACAGGAGACAGATGTGGCACACAGGAAAATGCCGGTTTATAAAGGTGTAAGGGAAAACCCCAAGTTAGGAAGATGTGTTTAATTTTAATTGCACATGTTAATTAGGTGAGCCAAAGAGGCTTTTGATTGCTGGACTTCAATACTTTGATAGCTGGACCTTGGTAGTCAGCCTCAGGAGGAAGGAATCTTGGTGGCTAGCTTTGGGAATGTAATCTAATGGTTTTTAGCAAGGCAGAGGAAATGAAGGTTGCCATGTTCTAGCTGGCTGGAGTCCCTTCACCTCGTTTTCCTAATCTCTTTGTCTTTATTTGTGTCTTATTTCATTACTACCATTTTAACTGAGTTTAGGGTAGAAACCAAGATTAATAGATCTATTCGCTCAGCCACATTTACATGGAAGATTCAGGGGAACCTTTATTATTTTAAATATTAGACCATATTTATTTTTATGTTATTTACTTATGTTAAGATAAATATAAAACAGACAAATATACTTTTATTTCCTACTAGAATTAGGAAAATGAACATTTATAAGATCTTTTCTGAAATGTTAATAGCTTTGGGTTTATATTTTCTGAAAGGAAAAATAAAAAATGTTAGCTACCATGAGAAATACCATCTCTGTCTATGGCCACTTTGGGGCCTCTTTTTGGTAGTAAACTTCATGTAGTCCCTAGCAAAGGCTAGCATTTCCCCAGGATATATGACCACCCTATAAATAAAAGGAAAGGAAGAATAGCAATTAGGGAAGTAGGTGAACAAAATGCAAAGAAGTGCTCCGGAAGAAGAGGAGTCTCCAGATCCAATCCCACTCCTTGTACAATCCTTCCTAGGTGAAGCTGTCCCAGTAAAGCAAATACCATCTGAGAATAATGAAAACAGCCTCACCACCCCCCACCCCACCCCAGCATTGCCAAAAAAGTATTTGAACTCAACAATGCCAAGCTCAAATGAAATGGATACAATGCTATCCCAAAAGAATTCTGGAAGTTTCTGAAATCTGCTGAGCTGGACTGTGGCCTCAGTGACAGCTGATGTGGTCCTAGGAGGAATGAGAGACTTAGACTAGAGCCAAGGATGGCTTAACCAGCTCCTTTCCCTTCCTCTCTCTGTTCCTTGGAGGAGATTTCTGTCTTGGGCTCTCTTCTCTGCCAGTCTGTATCATCCTTGGCTGTGAAAACATCATCTTGCTTCTTTTTTCTTTTATCCCCTGCTTTTGTGCGCTTAGGCTGAAGCTAGATCTAAAATCCACTAACTGTTATTCACTTGGCAATAGACTGTCTCTGAACCTATGACAGGGCCCTGCATCTTCCCCAGCCTCGGGTCTACTGGAACACATGGTATCATATGCACAGAAGAA
The DNA here is from genome assembly GCF_943737965.1 of Phodopus roborovskii. Lineage (NCBI taxonomy): Eukaryota > Metazoa > Chordata > Mammalia > Rodentia > Cricetidae > Phodopus > Phodopus roborovskii. The sequence goes on along the minus strand of NW_026126407.1, from coordinate 34,677,640 downwards.
TTTGCTATTAATATTTATCACAGTATTTACTGTCTAATCCTCTTACCCTCTGATACATGTTAGCCACTCAAGCAGCACAAAAATGCAACATGATAACTGTGTGTATAAATGCTTGTGTTCCTGTTCCTTGCTTATGAACTGAGGGAACCAAAGAATAAGCTATCAACTCATAAACTGAAATACCCAAATTAGATGCTATTCTTCCCAAGACCCAACCCCCAGGATCACAATGATTCATTTAACAAATTGGTCCCTCTGCAGGAGGGATCTGTAGAGATTTCAAGTCCCTGGGAAGTGCAGGTTTTAGCCATATCACATCTCAAATGGTCAGAGATCATGACTGAAAGCCACATTTTATGAGGTCTGGCTCAGTGGTCAAGCAACATAGGAAGGTTTGGAAAACATGGAAGTCTTTTTCTCCTCCAGTTCCCACTGATACTTCCTGAAGAAGATTCACACTATGCAGTTTTGTATCTTTTACTTACTTTTACTCAAGCTGGGCACCCTGTAGCTCAGGCTTAGAGCCCTTTGGTAGCCTAAGAGGTCAAGGTCATAGTTATTCTGGCAAGAGAAAGACACAAAGAACAAAGAAGGACTTCAAGGGTGAACTTTTGGGAAGATTCTGCAGTTTTTCTTTGAGTTCTCTATGTATTTTTCCTTGTCTAAGATGCCGGGAGTTACAAAATGCCCCATTACTTTTCCTCCAAGAAAGAAAAAAGTTGCCAAGTGTCCTAGCTTGCTCTTGCTTTCTATCTCTGTGATAAAGACCATGACCAGAAGCAACTTGGAGAGAAAAAGGTTTATGTATAAGACTTGCATACTCCAGCAGAGTCACTCATTGAGGCAAGTAAGGGCAGGAACAAGAGAGGCACCATTGAGGAAAGCTGCTCACTGACATGCTCCCATGCTCAAATTCAGCTGCTTTTCTTATACCTCCTAGGATCTCCCGGGGTGGTACCACCCACACAGGGCTGGGTCCTCCAACACCAATCAACAATCAAGAAAACACCCACACAAACATGCCCAAAGACCAATCTAATGGAGACAATTCCTCAGTTGAGATTCACTCTTCCAGATATATCTAGGTTTGTGTTAAGAAATAACTATCACACTAAGTCAGAATGATACTGTATTGTCTTAACACTTAGAATCTTTATTTTATATTAAAATCAGTGAATAAAACAATTATATTAACTTCTCTTCTTTATAAACATATCCTGGCACATTCATAATAGATATGTATTTTAAGAAATACCTATATTTATAAGGGCTAAAGAGATGGCTCAGTGGTTAAGAGCATTGGTTGCTCTTCTAGAGGTCCTGAGTTCAATTCCCAGCAACCATATGGTGGCTCACAACCATCTGTAATGAGATCTTGTACCCACTTCTGGCATGCAGGAACACATGCAGACAGAACACTATACATAATAAATAAATAAATCTTTTTTTAAAACCTATATTTGTAATCAATACATATGGGAAGATGTTTAGTTCAGGTATTGTTAAATCTCATTGGGTCAAGTGTCTAATGTTCCTGCATCCCTGGTCCACTTGGAAGCACCCAGCTCAAATCCTTCCTTTGTACCATTAAGAGGAAGGTATGTAGCAAGACTTCCATAAAAGGCTGCATTTAGGCACTTCCAGGGAGTGCCATACATAGACCACAGTGTAAGTGGCAGCCTGGCCCACAGTTCTGTGATGCGCACAATCTGTGCATTTGTATGTGGGACCACTTCAAATAGTAATTCTTTATTTAAACATCATGAACTCCACTTTCACAACTAGTTGTAATCATTTCTTCTGAAATGTTAATATATACCCAGCATGAAGGTCAAATTATTTTATATCTATAGTTAAGTTTCTCCTGTTTATATCAATTCTCTTCTAGGATGACACAGACTTGATAATACAATGCCTTTGGTCAGTCTCTGGAGAAGGTCAATATTCACCAAACATAAGTGAAGTATTAGAAATTTTTTCGTGTATTTGTAGGCAGCAATTAAGCCTCCTATTCTGGTAGCTTCCCCAAACCAAACAAATTCACTTCACTTAACAAGTTATTACCATGGCCAACAACTATGTTAAGAATTTTGATTCATGATATCATTTTGTCCTGACTGTGACCCTATGAGGCAGGAATATGAGTATTCCTATCTCACAGATGAAGCAGTGGTCAGGATTATATCTTAGTCTGTTTCCTATCACTATAACAAAACACCTAAGCACAAGCCTGGCCTGTGCAGTGTATGAAGAACAAAGGTTTGGGGCTCAGGAGATGGCTCAGCAGTTAAGAGCAAGTACTGCATTTCCACAAGGCCTGAGTTCAGTTCCCAGGATCCATGTTGGAAAGCTCACTGACTGATTGCATGCAACTGCAACTCCAACTCCAGGGAGTCTGACATCTCTGTCCTCTGAAGGCACCGCACTCGCACACGCGCCCACACACACACACACAGACAGACAGACACACACACACACCACCACCACCACCACCACTAACAACAACAACAACAAATGAAATTTAACAGGGCTTACATAGCTCATCATTCTAGAGGCTGAAAGTTCAAGACCGGGCAACCCTGTCTTTTAAGCCTTTGCTGAGAGCCTTCTGGCTATGTCCCAGATAGCACAATTATAGGACGACATTTGATAGGGAGAAAAAGTCACAGTATAATTCAGGAAGTTAGAGGGATTCAGGCTTGTATGACTAATAACAAACCAGTCCCCAATAGTGACTACAACCTGGGGTTGTAGAAACCCTACACTAATCCTTTTCAAAGTTGATGCTCTTAGACTCCATTCCCTACCTCTGCACCCCACCTCTTAAAGGGTCCACTACCTTAGGGACAAAGCTTCCAGCACTCAAATCTTAACATTCAAAACAAGTCCATACCATAATGGAGAGAAAATTCTAAAATTAGGCTGTCAGCATCCAAAACTCAGAGCGCTGAGTCACCTCGGGCAAGTCCTTTTGTCTGTCTCTGTTCTGGTTGCCTCAGTTGAGGAATGGAGAGCTTGACAGTCCCCATTCCATAAAGCTGCCTACCCTGTATTTGAAACATTCATCACAAAAGTGGCACTTGGTAAGTGAGCAGCCCCTCTTTATTAGCATCACAACTCCAATATCCTCTATGTGGGTATGACCTGGAACTCTGGGCTGGCTTTTACCACTCTGTCTCTATCATTCCAGAATTTGCAAAAAGATCTTGAAAACCGTCTTCTGGCTTCCTTGCTGTACAAACATGAGGCCACTGTCTTTGGCACACTCTGCCACTGGGAAGAATTTGGCCCTCAGACTCACCACTCTCTCTCCTGTCTGTCACTCCACTGGTTACTCTAATGCTTTAGACCCACCTTCTTTCCTTTCAAGGCCAGATCTCCACCCTTTCATTGGCATGACTGGACAGAACTTTGAGGAAACAAACAAATGAGCCGACTCCTAAGGGATAACTTCAAGCCATATTCTGTTTTATGACAAAGGATTGTCCTTCCAGAAGGCGAGGCTGTTTACCATTGTAAGAAGTTCCTGGGCCTGGTACCTCCCTCAGACCCAGTACCTAGCTCCTTACCAGGAGCAAGGGCATGCCCCGAGATTCCAGAGATGTGCAATTAGAGTCCCTGCATGCCCCCAGAGACTTCTTCTGTGAATTAGCATCTCCTACTAAACATGAAATCCAAGATAATAAATTGTCCTAAAGGGCTCAGATGTCTTTAATCATGGTTTTATCTTCTCCCCCAGGCCCAGTGACTTCTAATGAGCTCCAGCTCACATCCCGGATGAATTATCCATGGGGGAGTGTGTGCACCCAGGGAAAATAAACAGCCAGATTTGGGTTTACTCTTTAACTCACTCTATCCAAAAATACTTTCCTTTTTCAAAGATCGTTTTTCAAATAGAGCAGTGAATGGTGATTAACTCTTTAGATCAAAAGGTGAAAAAAATAAGAGATATTTTGTGTCCTATTGATTTATGAAATAATGAAAACTTGAAGTATATGAACCTGTGTTTTTTTTTGTGGGAGGGTCTCACAAGGCCCAGCCTAGCCCCGAATTCACAGTGTAGCCAAGGATGACCTTGAACTCCTGACGCACCTGTCTCTGCCTCTCAAGAGCCAGAATTATAAACACGCCCCACCACAACTGGATTATATCTGGAACTTTTGACAAGTATTTTGCCTTACTCGGGGCCTCAGTTTATTTGTCTGCTAAATGAGGAGAATGTCTGCCTCTCATTCTTCTTATGAAGATCTATGGAAATTACTTCCACAGTTCAGCAGATAGAAGTGACAGCTGAATCCATAAAGGCTGTTGCTTTCAAATGCCATGCAAATTTGTATATAAATTGAACTTGGCAAACTCTCCCTGTTCTCCATTGATTCACAGGATTTCCAGGGCACTTCATCTTTGCTCCGGGATCTGTTGTCTGAACTTGGACTTGTCTGCTTCCTTCTGACTTCTTCTGTCAAAAGCTCCTGATCTATGAACGAATTCTTAGATGCCTGGGGGAACAGAGCAGAAGCAATGCATTGCCTCTGCAACAGATAATCACCTCTTAAGTGATGGGGTTTCTAAGTCAGTATATTGAGTTCTCATGCACTGAGCCTACGCACTGGGGAACTTTCCACTTCGATTTCCCAGAAGCCATGTTTGCGGTGAATGAAACCAGCAAAGGGCTGGGGAGATGGCCCAGTGGGTAAAGTACTTGCTGTATAAATGTGAAGACCCAAACCAGAAACAGTGAGGTCTAGCCCAACCTCTTCTACAGCAAGATGGAAGATGGAGACAAGTGCATATCTTGAAGCTAGTGGGCTCCTACGCCCAGCACATGTAGCAGTGAACAAGAGACCCTGCCTCAAATAAAGTGTAATTCTAGGATCAACACCTGAAGTTATCCTCTGTCCTCCATATGTGGACCATGACATGCTTGTATTCACATTCTTACACACACACACACACACACACACACACACACACACACACACACCACAGTGGCAGGAGAGTGTGAGAAATTTAACAAACAAAAAGAAAGAAATGGCATAGAATGACTGATAGTAGAAAGAATGGTGAATCTGTCAACTACTGCTCTCTGCAGAATAGGTGCCAGGGTGACTTTTGCTGCTGGCGTTGTTGCTTAAAGTCCTAATATTCTTCCAAGCAACTTTAGAGCCACGGCAACTTGAGAAAAAGATGCAGAACTAACCCGTGTATCTTCTGTTTCTACATGTGCACAATCTTCTCTCTTAACAACAACCCCCACATCGAACCCACATTGATGTATATCATCTCGACCTGAAGTCCAGAGTTATATTTAGGTTCATTCTTGGTGCCACATATTCTGCAGGTCTTGACAAATCTATGATGATGTGCGTTCATAGCTGTGGTATCATACAAAGTGGCATCCCTCTTCTTAAATTCTCCATGCTCCAGCTAGCCAGTCTTCTTTCTCTGCTAACCCCAGGCAACCATTAGTATTTCCTTGTCTCTGGGGTTTTACTGGAATAAGGTTTTTGATTTTTTTTTTTCCATGAACTCTTCATCTTCCGGCTTTAGGAAGAGGAAAGAGCCTCTGGCAATGTCACTCCCAGACTTGTGGTGAGGGCTGGCTCTGTGTGTAAGCCTGTGAATCTAAGAGTGGGTGTTTGAGAAGGGAATTGAACTTCTGCACCAGAGCTTGGGTCTGGATGAGGATGGAGGCACCAGCTCCCTTCCCAGTCCCATCGTTTCCCTCCTGTATGTTATGTCCTGGCTTCCTGAACCACACCTAGAAGAAAACAGAACCTGCAAGCACTTTCTAGTCCTGGACATCCTGAACTTCTCCTGAGCAAGAGTGGGTGAGTCATCTTCTAGCCTCTCCATTGATTAAAAGATGAATATGAATATGTGCTCCCTTGGGGGATATATGGAGTTTATAGACAGACAAAACCTCAGGCAATATTCATAGGTTTAATAACCACCCCAGCCCTGGGAGCCACTTCAGATTATGAGGCCCTTTGAGGAAGAAGCCAAGAATAATAAGAAGACTAGAAAAGGAAATATTTGAAGCTGTTTTTAACTTGAATTCCTGCTGCTGATGTAAAATTCACACTCACAGTTGTGGAACTTCTGTCGATGCAAAGGGAACAAGATCTAACCGCCCCTAAGTCTATGTAGCACTGTTATCTCTAATTAAAGCTCATTATTTCTGTGTCATTTCTTCAAGTGTATGGAAATCTCTCTCCCTCCCTGTTCTCTTTCTGTTCTTCCCAGGAGAAAAACTGAGTTCCCAGGAGGCTTCTCATACCTGCTTGACCTCTTGGCAAGGTTATCTGTCCCACCAAACACTTGTCATGCTGGCTGCTCCAGGTCCCACCCAAAGTCAAGGTCAGCCTCCTCTGAGACTGGTTTGTCTTCAAGTCTGGGGACTGGCTTTTCCTCTGGTCACACTCATTTCTAAGGATATAATTGTAACACCATAAATACGTCTAACTCTCCTATGTCCAATGACTGGTCTTACTTATTTTGAGGCCTGTAGCATCCTCCCACTGAGCCTCAGCCCTGCCTCTTCCTTACAAAAAAAAAAAAAACAAAAACTGCAAGGATGTATTCTTGTTGATAAGGAAATCAGTGTTCCCTTTGGTGGGATTTTAATCTTGTTAACAAAAGAATTTAAGAGTGGACCTTGGAGGTTGAGGATCATTTCTTTAGAGTTTGGGAGAAAGACAAGAAAGATGGTTGGTTGTAAATCCTGAAAGGCACTGAGAGGAGGGAAATGGAGAAGAAGAAAAGAGATAGCCATCCTGAATTAGGGTCCAAAGAATCAGTAGGTTCAGCAATGGAGGCTGGCAAGTCTTGTATGGTAGAGGAGATGGGGAGCATCAGAGAGAAACTGGGGGTTAGATCAAGCATGCTTAGGATGTGGGTATGTGTCCAAAGATAAAACAGAAAAGAAAAGGAAGAAGTTAAGCAGTTTTAGTTAAAATTCAGAAAACAAGACAAGCTTAGTAAGAAAGATCTACAAACAATTTCCTTGGAGAAGGGGCTTCTAGGGTACATAAGTACATTATCTAACTAAGGGGACAATTATTCTTTCCATCTCCTTAGTATGTCTTTAGGTAAATCAGCTTTACTGAGGAATGGTCTCCTGTTCAGGTGACTGGCAGGTCCAGCTTCATTAACTCTAAAGGGAGGAGGCAATCATAAGCAAAGTGCTAACCTTTGGAGCAGATCAGAACACTGTGTCTCTACCAGGGGCCAGAAGTAGATTCTAGTCTCTTAACAAGAGGAATTATCTTTCCCTTAATGGATCACAACAAAACCCTGATACTTTCACCTCTCCACATAGTATTTTAAATCCTAAGGAGGGGCAAGTATGTTGTTTCTAGCATATCCAGGGAAATGAGAGATAGGACCCAAAGCCAACCATTAGGGAGTGGCCCAACCCTAGTGGTCTCCATATCTAGCTACCTAATACTACCAAACCTCATAACAGGGGTCCTATGGCAAGCACCTGGCTTTGAAATCCTAACTACCTTCTTCTCCTCTAAAGGGGCCATGGGGGTATTTTTATATTTTTATATCTCATTCATGTTGTGGTTCTGAGGTGGACTCAGGACCAGATGCAAAGGAGCTATATCCAGCCCTCTCCTCCTAAAAATGCCACCATATTGATCTTTGACATCATCTCAAATGCTATGAGATATTCTAATGGACACATGAGATCTGCCTACATTTCAGATCTTATTTTATGTCTCCAGTTCTCCCAGATCCTTTCACAGGTCCAACATAGAACAGAAGGCACATAATAATTACTCTATCCTCACCTTTCACAGATGACATTCCTCTGAAGAGTCTAAGGGGAATGGGTACTTAAGTAATTACATGCAGGACCTAGCACACAACGGGTGCTCTATTGGTCTTCAAAGATTGATCAAAAGCTATTAATTAGTCAAGTAAAATATTTGCTTGGTTACTTAATTGATTTGCTCACATGGCTCTGTTCAGCCTGGGAGTGTGTCTTAGTAGTTTATCAGTTGCCTAGCATGCAAAGAAAGTGACAATTGCAAGGCTAAAGAGTCTGTTAATTCAAACTGGGATGAGCCATACTCCAAAGCTGCGCTCCGAGCTGTGCTTAATACATGTCAGGAGCCCGGTTGGTGGGTGGGTGCATAGAGAAATGAATGAGGGAGTGAATGCATGAATTTTTGAGTCCAGATAGGATTTTAACCTTGCTTTTTACCCTTCCTCATTCCGAGGGTCTCTGTGGACACATTTATCTCATGAAAACTTGGCTATCTTAGTTTTGAAAGACAAGTGTCTGAAAAAGAATTGTTAATCCACCAATCAGAAAAAGACCAATACCACAGTTCAAAGTCAAATTTGAAACAAGCTTTAATTCAGCACTGGCCAGGTGGATGGACTCTGGCCAGGTCCATCTCTGGTTCTCCAGAAAATAGCCCCAAATCAAGTTTTGCCATGGCTTAAGTATTTCTCATCAGATCCAATCAGGGGTAAGCATACATCCTTGAAATATTTCCTGCCTGTGAATCTCCCTCTCACATGTGATCAAGCACAACCAATTCAGATGGGCCAAACAAACTTGTTTAAGTGAGTGAAAACATGTGACTTGTTATCGTCCATAAACAATAGCCTCCAGTACTTCAGGAACTATCTTCCCTGGGCAAGGGGCTTGCAGATCAGAGGCATTTTTGTTTCATGGATCTCTGTGGCATAGTAATTAAAACTTAAAATATAATTTTGGCTTTCACAGAGTGAGTCACTGTCATATGTGTTAAGCTTCAAACCAGGGACAAAAGTTGAAGTGCCTATTTAACATATTAAAGCTGGGCCTAACCACCAGGTTCTCCCAGCATCCCTCAGTCTCTATTTGTTACAGCATATGGCTGAATGCCCCACCCTCTACCCTGAGGACTGCCCTTCCCCTAGAGGTTCTTCCCTATAAAAATCCAGATATTTTGGTTTCCCTTCCCTTTTGGACAAATGGCCTTCTGGCTATTGAAACTTGTTCCCCTCTCCTGTCCCCCCACCCCATCCCACCCCATGGCCCTGGTTAACCTAGTCATGTCCTCTCAGAACTCTTCCAGGTATCCCTACGTCTGACTATGCATATATATATATAATTTAAATTAGAAACAATGTTGTTTTACATATCAATCCCAGTTCCCAAACTCTCCCCTGTTTCCCCATCAACCCTCCTCCAATCCTCTTTCTACTCTCCAGGGACAGTGAATCTTCAAAGTCTGTCACATCATCTGGAGCAGAGCACAGGCCCTCCCCATGTATCTAGGCTGAGAGAGTATCCTTCTTTGTGGAATGGGTTTCCAAATTCCATTCCTATATTAGAGATAAATACTGATCCACTACCAGAAGCCCCATAGACTGCACAGTTCTCCTAATTAACACCCACATTCAGGGGGTCTAGGTCGGTCCTATGCTGATTTCCCAGCTATCAGTCTGAGGTCTATGAGCTCCCCCTGTAAGGATGGAAAATTTTAGCCTAATTTTCCCTAGACTCTGCCTCCTAGCAGTGAGTAGGCAAAAGATCATTCTTGACTGTTTACAACAGGGTGGGTTTACCTACAGCACCTGTGAGTGAATGAGAACAGGAAATGAGCCATGCCACACTACCCAGAAGCCCTAGCGAAAGCAGACTTCCTGGGCAAAGCGCGGGCTTGGATAGTTCAAATTGATTGGTCCACACTGGATGCTATGAGATGACTGGTTTGTAATGCACAGGCTTTGTTGTAACCCTATAAAAGCTGTCTGAACCCTGTACCAAGGGTTCCCAGTCCTGTACCCCATGTGGAGTATGGCTGTGGACCCCAGTGCACTGGAATATAAAAGACCTCATGCTTTTGCATCAAGACCGCGTCTCGTGAGTGATTTGCGCCTCCTTTACTGAGTTGGGGTGTGAGGGTCCATGCCCTCCACTGGCCTTTCACCCCTTGTTCAGGTCAGCTGATACTGTGGGTTTCTCCAGCCTGGTTTTGACCCCTTTGCTCACCACTCCTCCCTGTCTGCAGCAGGATTCCAGGAGTTCAGCTAGTGTTCGGGTATCTGCTTCTGCTTCCATCAGCTACTAGATGAAGGTTCTAGGATGGCATATAATGTAGTCATCAATCTCATTATCAGGGAAAGGCATTTAAGGTAGCCTCTCCACTATTGCTTAGATTGTTAGTTGAGGTTATCCTTGTAGATCTCTGGACATTTTCCTAGTGCCAGATTTCTCTTAAAACCTATAATGGCTCTCTCTATTATGGTATCTCTTTTCTTGCTCTTCTCTATTTCCCTGGCTCAATCTTCCTGCTCTGTCATGCCCACCTCTACCCTTCTCTTCTTCCTAACTCCCTCTCCCCTCTTCCCCCCACCCCCATGCTCCCAATTTGCTTGGGAGACCTTGTCCCTTTCCCCTTCTCCAGGGAACCATGCATGTCTCTCTTAGGGTCCTCCTGTTCCCTAGCTTTTCTGGCAGTATGGATTGAAGGCTGGTAATCCTTTGCTCTATGTCTAAAAGTCATATATGAGTGGGACATACTGTGTTTGTCTTTTTGTGACTGGGCTACCTCACTCAGGATGGTTTCTTGTAGATCCATCCATTTTCCTGTAAATCATTCAGTATGTATATGAACAAACTCCTGGAGTCTATGTCCTCCATTCTTCCACCAACTTACACACATGTTGATAACCACAGAAAGCCCTACATTCCGTTTACTGTGGGCATCAATTTGTATATAAGAGACAAGAATCAGGAGTTGAAGGCATGGATGTGAAAATAAAATATGACTCCTGCCCTGTAGAAATTTGTAACTTGGTTGGGAGATAAAAAAAAATAAACACACAGGTACAGACTTATTCATGAAGGAAATATATATTAAATTATATTTAAATGATAGAGCTATTTCCTGCCACAGGTTTTCAAAATAGCAGACAGTGCCTTCAAGAACTACAGCAGTGAGAGAAGATGAGGAAAGATGAGATTATGTGAGTCACAGTCATGAGTCAGAACCAGTCAGGAGGTGATAGAGGCAGAAGGAGACCCAAAACACCAAGAAGACTGTGTCTCCCTTTGCTTCCTCACCGGGAGATCCTCTCAGATGTGGGTACCACCACTAAATAATAACAGTTACTACGTGTCAGGAATTCAGCCAGGTGTTTAATACGAATTATCTCAACAAATCCTCTCACCAGTTTGCCAAGACAGTGTGACAAATACTGATGGAGTATCCCTGCCCTCTTCCTTACAATTCTCAATGCTGGTAGGGAAAAAAACTAAAATAGCTGACATCCCAACTTGTACTAGGGCTGGTCATTTCCATGTGGTTGTGGTCAATGAGGAGTAAAATGCAGCCACTAAGTGAGACATTCCAGAAAGTTTTTCAATGTGGACAAATGCATCAGATTCATCTTTTCAACTTCTCAGCACTTTGTTCTTTCCCCTATATCTTGCCTGCAACTGAAGCAGCCATCTGTGGCCAAGAAAGCTTGGGCAGTGTGATGGTTAATGCTGATTGTCAATTAGAAAGGACCCCAGAATGGCTAAAGAAACAAGCCTCTGGGCATGTTTGTAAAGGAGTTTCAAGACTACATTACTGAGATAGTATTCTCCTTAGTTTTTAATTGTCAACTTGGGAAGAGGGTTACCTTAACTAAAGAGTTGCTTGTGTCACGTAGAGATTGTCTTCACTGATGATAGACATGGGAAGGCACAGCCCACTCTAGGCACCACCATTCCTTTGCAGGTAGGCCTGTGCAGCATAAGAACACTAGCTGAGAATGAGCCTGTGAGCAAGGCCATAACCCTCACTCCTTCAAGGTTTCTGCTTGAGTTCCTGGCCTGACTTTCCTCAGTGATGGGCTGTGACCTAGAACTAGAAGCTAAAATATTTTTTTTCCTCCCTCAAGGTGTTTAAACTGTAACCAGTGGGAAGACCCACACTGAATGTGAGCAGCGCCATCCCAGGGCTAGGTCCCAGGGTGAATAAAAAGAAAAAAGCAAACTGAGAACCAGCATTCATCACTCCCTGGTTCCTGACTACAGATGCAGTGTGACCAGCTGCCTCAAGCTCTAGCTGCCATGTCTTCCCTGACATGTTAGACTGCACCTACAAACAGTGAGCCAAAGCAAATCCTGCCATCCTTAAGGAGCTTTGTCACAGACATGAACAAAGTAACTAATACAACAGTAAGACAGAAGAAGCCTGAGACCCTGAAGGATCCTTTGACTGTGTCAGCCCTGGACTGCCACCTCGGATCTTCTTGTCACATAAAAAAAGAAATCAGCTTCTATTTGATTAACACTGTTGTGTGATCTTTGTCATATTCAGCTGGACACAATCTCAGTGCATATGGGTTTAGTGATATTAACACTAAAAACTAAGAAACAAGACTCAAGAAGTGTCACTGCCCATAAAGGAAAAACCCAATAATCAAATCCCATACTGGATCAGAGCAGGGTCGCTTGACTCGTAAACTAGATTGATTGTCTGGGAAACTTCCAAAAATCACATTGAAAAACCAAAGAAGCAGACTTTAGCTGGTTCTTGACATCTCATAGAACTCCTTTTGAAGTCTATTGTTAATTGAGCTGTTAGTATCATTTTGACCAATTTATTGCTTCAGAATATTCTAAAAGACATGAACAGAACACAACCATGATGATAACATCCCCTTCTTCCTCCCTCCTCTCAATCCCTGGTTTAGAATTAGTAAACCATGTAATACATGGTTTGAAATCTTATTTAAAACAATAAGGATAAAAATGATCCCTGAGTAAGGTTGGGAAGATGAGTAAGTGAGTAAAGGACTAGCCACCCCAGCACCAGGACCCGAGTTTGTATTCCCAGTACCCATGTAAATGCTGAGAATGGTAACACATGCACTATAAACCAATTTCCATGAGCAGAGAAACAGTCTGACTCCTGAAACTCACTGGCCAGTCAATTAAGTCAATCAGTGAGGGAACTGTCTCAAAAAAAAAAAAAAAAAAAAAAAAAAAAAAAATCAAGGAAGATGCCTGAAGTTAACCTCTGGCCTCCAAATGTATGTTCACACACAGATAGAAAAAAGATACCCACATACACTGGACACACACAATACTAAAAGCAATTGTCTCTGGGACAGCCATTTGTTTACTTATGGGTACATGTAGTTGTCACATACATTCTTGGGAGTGTTACGTGGCATATACTAGTGGCCATGTATCTAAGGGATGGCAGAGAAGGAGAATGTATCTCTTGCTAAGGAATCCCATCCTCCCTTCTGGCTCCTACTGATGGACAGTGATGGCAGCAAATGATTCCATCAGTGATAACTAAACTTCTGTGCAGGGCTTGAAATTTTAATTTCCTTGTGGGAAGCTGGGGAGAGCTAAGCTTATTTAGGGCCAAGAACTCATGAACTTTCCCAGAAAAGGAAAAACAAAACAAAAAGAAAAGAAAACTAGACACATCCACTGGCCTCTGTGTTTTCTTTAAAAAAAAAAAAAAAGGAAAAGGCAGGGGCTCGTTCTGGGTGCCCATTTACACTAAGCTCCAGAGTTGTTCTTTCCACAGTTAGCCCAGCTAGCATGAGTGGTCAGATGGGACACAAGCCTGAGAAGCCCCTGAACTTAGCCCAGGGCATCCATGCCTTCTCGTTTCTCTTTCCTTTCTATAAATCAGTATAATTCTCTTCTCTCTATCTCTGTCTCTCTCTACCTCTCTCTCTTACTGTTCAAGTTGCTTGTATGCTTAAGACCTTCTGCTGCTCAGTAAGTTCTCACCATGAGTCAGTGATGTTTTGAAGCATTATGTTGTTTGATCCCATCAAATATTTCCATTTTGAAGACAAGAAACTGAAGTTGAGAGGAGATGTGACTTGTCTCAGCTCACACAACTAGGAAGTATCAAGGCTCAAGTTCAAACCTAAGCCCTACAGCTGCAAAGCCCTGCAGACTTCAATCACACCATGCATGACCAGCACAGTCAATAGCCTAAGTCTGGAACCCCCATCCTGGCACCTTGAATCTAAATGGCAGATACACCATCTGCTTATTTTAAATGTAGAGGGGAAAAAGTGGAAAGATAGGAAAGGTGTGTTCTGTCAGCATTGTGTTTGTCTATCTGTCTGCTGTGTTCTAAGACAAGGTCCCTCTATGTATCCCAGGCTGACCTATAACCCACTATGTAGTCCAGCTGACCTTAAACTTGTAGCAATCCCCCTGCTCTGGCATCCTAAGTACTAAAATTATTCATGAAACTTTGAGAGGCAAATCCTTAGACAGTGTCTGATTAGCCACAGCCCACATCTTGAGCAGGGGACCTACATAGAGAATAAGAAATGGAACAGATGATATTAGATGGGGATGTGGTGGGAACAAGGCAGGAGAAAGAAACTGTGTATTCTAGAATACCCTTGAGGAAGATAGAGGTCTTGGTGAATTTAATGAATTTGAAATTGAATTTTGACATCAACTTGGAGCCAAGGAATGAACAGCCAGGTATTTCCAAAGTAACTTAGAATTCATTCAATTGCTCAGTCATGGATATTCATGCATTGCGTAATCTCTTTTGTCTTCAAGCAGAGGAGTTGCCCCAAGACCGTCTGTGAATGGCTAATATGGGGGAGCCAGATGTATGCAGGCACTCATGTTTTCCCATTGCACACCATCACCAGCCAGGCACAATAGTACGTGCAGGGCCATGGCTAAGCTGGATACAGTCTTTAGATACATGAACTCTGTTCTCCCCATGTTTAATCTCCCAGCCCAGAGAGCAAATGACACTTGTTTCCCAGTTATTGGCACTGTTCAGGAAGGTTTTGGAATCTCTACAAGGTAAAGCTTTGCTGAAGGAAGGACTTCACTCCAGGACAGCCTTGAGGTTTTATAACATGGATCTGCTTTGCCTCCTATTCTCACTGATTCCTGGCTGCGAGGTCAACCTCACGCTCCTGCTGCTGTGCCTTCCCTACCACGATGGATCTTGGAGCTGTAAGCCACATTAAACTCTTTCTCCTCTGCATTGCATGTTGTTGATAGCAACAAAGAAGAAATGAACACACAAGGACACTGTTTTGGATGTGGTGAGTCTTTCCATTTTATGCTCCAAAATCCATCCATTTCTAGCCTACTTGGAACCCCAGAGAGGAGAACATCAATGGATCTGAAACAGGGACTTCTAGCCTCTGGATTCTGGTTAGATTCAGCTCCTTAGGACAGTGACTGGGAAATGGAGAAAAACAAAATGCTTTCAAGGCATGTGTCTGTCTAGTTCTCTCCACAGGAGCAGACTGCCTCCCTCTACTGAAGGCCATAACTCCCTTCCAAGTATCTTGTCTTGTGATCCCTACAATTGCCAGCAATTCTTCCTGGGTCTACTGACTGATCCCTTCCTGATCTACACAAGCCCTGCGAAGGTAAAATTTCTAGAAACTTCTAGCTTAAGTAGTACACTAACTTCCCCTGTTGGATTACCTTAACTCTGCCTACACCTTGGAAAGGTCCCCTTCATTTACTTTGAATGAACTATGTTCCCTACAAATGAGAACTGAGCAAGGTTTCCCAAAGAAAATAAAACACCAAACCTGATGCCTACAATTTTAAGCAGCAACACCAGATAATGGTGTGTTAGGTGAGCTACCATACAGTTCCACAAGAGCCACCAGGTTGATCCTGCAAAAGAATCTTCAGCCTTCCAGTGAAACATCACTGGATATCCTTTGATATTGCTCAAGAGTTCTGCAGAGAACTATAGATATACCAGCATCTATTCAGCAGTACATCTCACATTGCCTAAGCTTTCCCTCTGAGTGAGTCAGAACCTCACCAATGACCACAGAAGAGATGCCCTTAGGTCACAGGACTGCCCTCAGTCCACCCAGAAGTCTATAGGCCCATTGTCTACCCAGTGACTACCTGAGCAAGCACTGTTATGTAGTACCAGCAGACAAATGTAATCAAGTGAGGCAGTCACTTAGAGGATTTGTAGCCCAGCAGGAAATTAGGCAAGAAAAGAAATCATTTGATCCCTGTGGGCGAATTGAAAAAATGTGGATTGGATGATGGTACATCTGGGGAGAGTGGGAGCCACCTGGATCACCTCTGCAGGAAGCACCAGTATCCTGAGACCATGCCCATGTCCTCAGCTTCGTCCTCTGCCCTATTCAGGTAGCTGCTGATCAAGGTCAGGAGTGTTCTAGTTTCATTTCTGTGGTCATGATAAAGTACTCTGACCCAAAGCAACTTATGGGAGGAAGGGTTTACTTCACCTGCAAATCCAGGTTATAGTTCATTGTAGCAGGGAAGTCAAGGTAAGAACTTGAAGCAGCTAGCCACATCACATCCACAGCCTGGAGTGAAGAAATGTAGAGTCTGCCTTGTTCCCTTTGGCTCACTATTATACCTGCCTGGTAAAGGGACAAGATGGCCTTCTGTGTCCCCAGAGACACCCTGGATCCATATAATACAACAATGCCTATGACTCAACTCACATTCACCACTCCTCTACAGTCAGGACCGAAAACTAAAAAAAATGGGGAACACCTGTTTTCAAGCTGGGTCTTCAAATAAAGCAATCAACATACCCACCCCACCCCCAGAAATAGCCACAGGTCAACCTGATCTAGAAGGCCCTCATTGAGACTCTCTCCATGTGAATCTAGATTGCAACAAGTTGACAATTAAAACCAACCATCACAAGGTCATATACATGCTCATCAGAAAAGGTCATGACCATGACAACATTGTCACAAGCTGGAAAAGCCTAAGCCCCCACGGTTGCTTTCTCAGCCTTTTCCTCTGGTATCTTTAACCCCCCTTTTCTCCTAGACATGCAAACCAGAGGCTGGTATTTCTATACTTTTTATTATTATTATGGTAAGTACCAGGCAAGCACTCAGACTAATCTAAGGGGAAAAGAAAGATATGGATTCAGGGTATCTCTGGGGACACAGAAGGCCATCTTGCCCCCTTACCAGGCAGATATAATAGTGAGCCAAAGGGAACAAGGCAGACAGCTCTACAGACTGGCTTCTTAAGTCTCCAACCGTGCCAATCCTAGATGGGGAAGAATGCAACTGGATGCTAACACATGTGGCAAAAACACTCTGGGTTTTCACTGCCAACTCAGAATGAGTCAACACGGTGAGGTGACTGCCAAAAAAGCCAACGTACTCATGAGCTGTGCTCATAAAAGAGAAGTGATGGTACAGCTTGTAGTGTAGTGCACCACCCACCAAGGAACACAGAATAGACTGGGGGCCGAGGAGGGCCAGAAATCATGCCCTACTATAAGCACCAATGGGAATTGTTGTTTGGTCTACTTTTGAGGAATTGGTGAGAATTTCTTGAACTTTGGTTAAATGGGCTGTAGGCTGATGTCAGACTGCTTGAATACAATCCCAACTTCGGCAAACCCTGGGGCTTTGCCATGTACTAGTAATGAACATTTACACTTTACTGTCACCATAACCTTTGAAACCATACCATACTTATCAGTAACATACAGAAGAGACAATTGAGGGATTGAGATCCTTGCCAAGGACCACACTGCTATCAGGCTGAAGAAACAGGATTTGAATACAAGGAGAGTGTACTTTTGTTTATTCCCCTAACTAGTACTATGTGAACCTGAATCCCTTTCTCTTACCATGCCTCAGTGCTGCATCTAAAATTACTTAGCACAACAGGGCAGTTGCACGTAAGAACAACACAGCTGTTGTGAAAGCATGCACAGGATCTGTGCAAGCTAAAGCCAGATATAATTCCAGCATGGAAAAGAGAAATGGGTATGAAATTCCATCCCTAGGTGAGGAGCTCTTGTAATTGATAACTGCTAGGAGAGTGAGCATCAGTTTCCTTTAAGGTTATAGTCCTGTAAGTTGGTCATCTCTGGTGGATGGCCATGCATCCAAGAGTATAAGGACAGCACAAATTGCACTTGGTGTGTGTGTGTGTGTGTGTGTGTGTGTGTGTGTGTGTGTGTGTATGTGCCTTAAGAGAACACATTTGGGTTGATAGGAAAGTGGAGTGTAGATCCAGGAGGAGTAGATGAGGGTAAATATGATCAAAACACATTATACAAAATTCTCACGGAACTAATAAAAAATCACCCCAAGATGTATAGGCTTAGCCCAAAAATACTTATTTGCTCACAGATCTGAAATCTTAGCAGGACATGTTTATCCTTGCTCTATTCAGAATTGTGTGAGCTGGCTTTAAAGCTGGGGCTGGGGCTGGGACTAGGGCTGGGGACAGAAGCCTTACTCTCCAGTTGCTGCCTGGGAAAGGAAAATGCAAAGAGCTAGGTTAAGAACAGCTGGGTCTCTTTGGATTTCAACCTTTGTGGGATCTCCTCATGAGCTCTCCCTAACTTTATGGCTATGGAGCAAACAGACTTCTCACATCTCCTTTCCTGGCTCCCTGGGAACATGTCCACAGAGTGAGAAGATTTTTCGATCACTTAGCCTTAGAAGTCATGTCATGTTACCTTTGTCAAATTGGGTTGGCTGAGACAGTTACTAAGATGCTCGCCAGTTCAGGAGATGGGGGCCTAAATCCACCATTTACTGAATGGTGTTTACTGAAGGAATGTTATCACCACACAATACAAAGGGGACAGGGTGGGGCTGGATAGACACTGATGCTCTCATTTAGGGAGCATCAGCAGCAAACATTCTCAACATCCCAAGAATGGAGCTAACAACTGTGTTCATAGCAACATTATTCATGATAGCCAGATCTTGTAAACAGCCTAGCTGCCCCTCAACTGAAGAATAGATAAAGATAATGTAGTATATTTACCCAAATGGAGTACTACTCAGTGGTAAGGAACAATGACATCCTAAAATTCACAAGCAAATGGGCAGAACTAAAAAAAAAAAAAAAAAAAAAAAAAACCCTGCTAAGTGAAGTAACCCAAAACCAGAAAGACAAATATAGTATGTACTAACTCATTAGTGGATACCAGACATAAAGCAAAAGATACCCAGCCTACAATCCATAACCCCAGAGAAGCTTGAACCCTCTTCCAGAAACAGATGGAAGCAGACACAGAAATCCACAACTAACCAAGAATGGAGCTAAGTGCCTTACAGTCATTCTACATCACCCCAAATTCTGTTATGAAAAGTGCTGCAATCCCATCCTGAAGAAGGCAGAAGAGTGGTGAATATGCAACTTCCTCTCGTCTTGTCACCTGTGAGTAGAGGATCTAGAATGAGCCCCAGGGGTGCTTGTCCATGAAGCCACCTCTATGAGCCAACACATTTGATGGCAACTGTAGAGGCAGCTGTATGACATAGTGATAGATTGTGGGAATACTGACATCTACCTGTGGGGCATCACCTTGGCCTTGCTTCTTAGAAACAGTCTGGCCTCAGGCAAAGCTTTATTTCTCTGTGCCATGATGTCTCTGGAGTAACCCAGGTGCTTGCCTGAAGAGATGAATCAAGACGAGGCAGGTAAGGTGCTTTGTACATTGTCTGCAAGCTAGTGAGGATTCTATAAATGTCAACTGCTGTTTTTGTTTTTTTGTTTTGTTTTTTCCTAAAAGCAGCCTTAGAAAGGTACAAGTCACACACCCTCAAACCCAGTTAATGCTTTCCATCCATTGATGTTGTCACACACACATCTGTGTCAGGACACTGTGTCAGAATGCTGGGGGCTCTCACTGGCCTGAAAAATCACACTCTTTTCCCTCTCCCTCAGAAAAACAAGCAGGTGGTGGTTCTGCCTCCAAGAGCTCCACTATCTGCCTCTGGAGGGGGCCTCAGATGATTCAGCTAAGAGGGCATTCAGTGACTCATCAGGCACCAAGGACTCATTAAATGCCTTCAGATCTTGGGAAAGGAATAAACACCCAAGATACTCAAA
Source organism: Phodopus roborovskii (assembly GCF_943737965.1). Classification (NCBI taxonomy): domain Eukaryota; kingdom Metazoa; phylum Chordata; class Mammalia; order Rodentia; family Cricetidae; genus Phodopus; species Phodopus roborovskii. Next base: position 34,657,794 of record NW_026126407.1, on the reverse strand, counting down.
GTTCTCTACCATTCTCAGACTCCAGAGGCTCATCAGACAGGAGACCATCGATGAGATAATTAACAGAGCTTCCATACAAGTGGAGGTGTTAGTCGTTTGGTACACAAGTCTCCAGTGTCAATATGAAGCTCTGTCAGCTCCCTAGCGAAGATTCAACCTGGTGGCTGGTCCTCTCCCTCCCTCATCCCAAGGCTTTCCAAATCATCCAGAGCAAATTTCCCATTAATATTCCCAACGCAGATTGCTTCCAAGAGGTGGGCAACTCATGGTCCCATCAAACTCAGCACAGAGGCCCACCATGGACTTGCCTTCCCACATCACATCAGGACTCTCCACGAAGTTTTCCATGGAGCACCCACAGGATGCTCCATACACCAGCGGGTGGCTTTTCAGAACTTCTGCTTCACTCCTCTCATATTTCCCCCTCCTAGAGAGCAGCCCAATAGCTCCTGAATCCATCTCTAAAACCCTCTGCAGCTCTTACCATCAGTCCTAGGAATGTGAAAGGAATCAAAAGAACCTGCTGTTGTTCTCTGTAGGACTCTTCAGTAGCTCAAGATGAGGGCTACACCCATCAGTATAGTTCTCAAACCTTGACTCCGCCACTGCTCATCCTTTACAGGTTGAGTTACATCTCTCCAGCTCTCACATCAGTGCCCCAGACCCAGCTCCTCAGAACATAGCTGTATTTAGAGACTGTAAGGAGTATGGTTTTTCCACCCACCGCCAGTCTTGTCCCGCCGCCGCGCCAGACCCAATTAACACACGGAGACTCTTTATTTGATATAATTCTGTTGGCTCATTACTAGTTTCTTATGGGCTAGCTCTGTCTTAAGTATTAACCCATTTCTGCTGATCTATGTATTTTCACGTGGTCTTCTCTTACCGGGGAGTGGGGCAGGCGTCTAGTCTCCCCAGTCTCTCCATCTTGCCCCTTATTACTTCCTCTTTCCTCCTCGTCCCCTAGTCCCTCCTATCTTCCTTTCCTATTTGCCAACAGTGCTTTATTCATTAACCAGTATGAGAAACATATACAGAATGACATCTCCCATCAGCATCTCCCATCAAGAGACAGACACTTTTAAAGAGGCAATTGATTCAAAGTAAGGCCACTTGCATGGCCTCTCGTCGAAGATAACTGTTACCCTTATTTAAAAAGGGGAGATTAGGACATAGTCACATGAAGCAAGGAAGACCATGAGAAGACAAAAAAAGAGAAGATGGACATCTATAAGCAAGAAGAAAATCTCAAAAGAAACTTCACATGTCCACATTTTTATCTTGAACTTTTAGCTTTTAGAACAGTTATTCTCAACCTTCATAACGCTGTGACCCTTTAATACAGTTCCTCATGTTCTGGTGACCTCCATCCATAAAGTTATTTTGTTGCTGTTTCGCAACTGTAATTTTGCTACTGTTATGAACCATAATGTAAATACCTGATATGCAACCTCCAAGGGGGTCACAGCCCACAGGCTTAGAATCACTCTCTTAGAGTCATGAGAAAATACCTAAGTTTTTATGACAGGTTGTGCATGCTATAATGCACCCCATATCTACCCTACAGATGTGAGCCCTGAAATACACTCCCTCCTGAGAACGAGGTTTGCCTCCACTTCCCAAAGGGTTTCATATTCCTTAAATCTCTTCACCTCAAGGAAGCCATCTCTCACCTTTGTCTTCTACCATCCATTTGATTAAAACGTTCCTCATAGACTCACATATCAGAGACTTTTGTTCCCAGATGGTGGCACTGTTGGGGGGTGGGGGTTTAGGTGGTACATCCTTGCTGAGGAAATTATGTCACAGGTTTTGAGATATAAAGCCTCACAACACTTCAGTTCACTCTCAGCTGCATGCTTACATTTGAAGATGTGAGATCTCCGCGTCCAACTCCTGCTGCCCATGCCTGTCTTCTGCCTTGCCTCTCCACTATAATGGACTCTTATCCCTCCTAAAACTGTAAGACAAAGTAGATTACTTCTCCTACACATTGTCTTGGTCATAGTGTTTTATCACAGCAATAGAAAAATAATGAATATAGCATCTTTACTTTTTTTCTTCCCTCACAACTTCATATTTCAACTCCTTATTGACCCAGATGTGTCTAACAATGGAGAATGGAAACTATGTCTATCTTATCTACATGTGTGCCTTGAACAGTGTTCACTAGCTATAAAGTTTCAATAAATCCTACTAAATGGCAGAAGGACAATGTGTGAGTAAAAAGCCACAAATAATTTGCATTTTTGGTGGGGGATTGGAGGGGATAGTGGTTGGTTTGGTTTGAGTATGGTTTTTTGTTTGTTTGGTTGGTTGGTCTTTTGGTTTTGGTTTTGTTTGGTTTGGTTGGTTTTGGGTTTTTTTGTTTTGTTTTGTTTGTTTGTTTTGTTTTACTTTTTTAATACAGGGTCTCCTGTATCCCAAGCTGCTGTAGATTATCCCAACCTAATTAGTAGTTTAGTTTCCAAGATTAGGTCAGATCCTGGGTTTTCAAGGTAGTATGACCACAGATCTGAAACTCTATGTGTCCAAAGATGATTCTGAACTTCTTATTCTGCCCTCTCCACCTCCCAAGTGCTGGGATCACAAACATGTACCACCACACCAATTTTGTGAGGTGCTGGGGATGGGATGTAAGGCTCCATATATTCTAGGCAAGCCTCTACCAACTGGGTTACATCCCCAGCCCATTTAGTACTGTTTAAAGTTACTAAGTAGCTTATAGAAATACTAAGGTATTCTTCTTTTGAGGAACCTCAGTTTCTAAGGCAAAAATATTCTCTGATAAATCCATGTTCTGCCAGGCACAAGCTTGTCTTTGAAGCAAGAGATATCTATGGGACATAAATAGGTGACTAAAGCAGATTTAGTTCAAGCACCAGGGTCACATGTGACATATAATCCCAGGATGAGCAATAGTCACACTAGGAAACTGAGCCCTATAAATCCTGATATTTCTGTGGGAGTCAAGGCAATGCCTGGCCACCACCATAGGACATGATGCATGATTCTTTCTCTCTCTAGGCAGACTGAGGTACTAGAACATATAACGATTCTGGTATTGACCTCTAGAAGATAAGTGTCCACCTGCACTTTAGGAGGATCACCCAGGTTCCTTGTGTGGCACTTTGAAGAACTTCACTCTCAAGACTCTGACCTTCCCCTTTGAGGTACTGACCTTGACAGCATATCATCTGAGTTCTACATTTTTTTAATTTAATTTATTATTTTACATGTCAATCTCAGTTCCCTCTCCCTCCCTCTTACCCTCTCTGCCCCCTCACATGCACCCTGACCACCCTCCCCTCCCATCCCCCACCCCAATTCCACATGTAGGGCAACGCCATACAGGTGGGGTCATGTAGATCTAACAGGTCATTAGTAGGGACTAGGACTTCTCTCCTGTCTCTAGGTTAAGGCAGTATCTCTCCATGGGGGATGTGTTTACAAGGTCCATTTGTGCACCAGGAATACATCCTGGCTCCACTGTCTGAGGTCCCTTAGACTGCTCAGTCCTTCTGGCTGAGACCCATATTCAGGGGGGCCTGAGTCAGTCCCATGCTGGCTTCCCAGCTATCAGGCTGGGGCCCCCAGTAGCTCCTCCTTGTTCAGGTCAGCTGTCTCTCTGTGTTTCTGCAACCTGGTCTTGTCCTCTCCATCTGCATCTTGGTTCTAGTTCCACTCAGTGTTTAGGTATAGGTGTTTGCTTCTGTTTCCAACAGGTATTAGGTGAGGGCTCCATGGATAAGTTAGTTGTTGACCTCACTGTCCCGGAAGGTCATTTATGGTAGCCTTTCCACGGATGCTCAAAATGTTAGTTGGCGGCAGTCTTGTAGGTCTCTACACTTTTCTTTAGGTTCAGTTTTCTCTTCAAACCAATATCGGCTCCCTCTTCTATGTTCTCTCTCTCTCTCTCTCTCTCTCTCTCTCTCTCTCTCTCTCTCTCTCTCGTCTTCTATTCCTACCCTGACTCAATCTTTCTAGTTGCACATGTTTTCCTCTCCTCCCCCCTCTCTTTCTCCTACTTCTCTCTCCATTCACTGCCCCCCCCACTTCCCCTGAGCTCTTGGGGACTTGTCCCTACCTGCTTCTGTGAGGGACTTTATATGAATCTCTTAGAATACACCTTGTATCCTAGTTCCTGTGGTGGTGTGAATTATAGGCTGGTGATCCTTTGCTCGAGGTCTAAAATCCATATATGAGCGAGTACATACTATGTTCCTCTTTTTGTGACTGGGTTACCTCATTCAGAATGGTTTTTTAAGTGCCATCCACTTGCCTGCGAATTTCAAGATTCAATTATTTTTTTCTGCAGAGTAGAAAACTGCCACATCTTCTTTATACATTCTTCAATTGAGGGGCATCTAGGTTGCTTCCAGGTTCTTGCTATGAACATAGTTGAACAGATGTCTTTGTTGCATGGATGTGGGTCATTTGGGTATATGCCTAAGAGGGGGATTGCCGGGTCCTGTGGTAAACTAATTCCCATTTTCCTGAGGAACCGCTATACTGATCTCCAAAATGGCTGTACGAATTTGCACTCCCACCAGCAGTGGAGGAGTGTTCCCCTTTCTTCACATCCTCTCCAGCATGAGTTGTCATTGGTGTTTCTAATTTTAGCCATTCTGGCAGGAGTAAGATGGTATCTCAAAGTTGTTTTGATTTGCATTTCCCTGATAGCTAAGGATGTTGAGCACTTTCTTAAGTGTATTTCAGCCTTTTTGATTTCCTCTATTGAGAATTCTTTCTTCAGTTCTGTACCCCATTTTTAATAGGGTTGTTTGGTGTTTTGTTATATCATCTGTTCTGTAAGAAGCAAACCTGGTTTCTGTGACTAAAGACCTGTTGCTTAGAGAAAAAAACTGCTTGATGTTAGTGCCATCCAGACCTAGGGTGACAGCCTATATGCAAACAGATTTCTTCCATCAGCCCTTCTGCCCCTTGCCTGTTTGGTTTTGTCATCATCTAGGACATGTGTTGGATCTGTTTGCTCATTGGCCAGTTCCCTTCCACACCCAGTAAGGGACCTAATGAGGGAAAAGATTTTGTTCATTTCATTCCATGTTGTTTCTCTGGTGTCCACCACCAGAATAGACGCTCAGTGTGTATATGCTGACTAAATAGATAATGAATGGATGGATGTGCATATTCTCCCCTTCTCTCCCAGAGAGAAAAAAAGATCTGTCCCTATTCTTATCTTTACCTTAGTGATTCACTTAAACCCACAAGCAGGAAATGCTCTCTGATACCTCTTATTCTTTGTCTCCAGATGACTTCCACTCTACAAGACATCTAACCTCAGCACATGATCTGCTTATGGATATTGCTCAAAGCCCCACAAATCTTTTCAGGGCCAAGGTAATTTTACTCACACATGTAGAGCCAGCCATGACTCCATTGGTTCTAAAATTGTAGGAGGAAATTTTCAGGGGCCATGCTGCTGTGGGACAGGTAGGGAGAAGGCATGGAATCCTCCAGATTCGGCTAGCAGAAGGGTGCCAGGCAACAAGCAGCTTGAGGTATGTTCTCCTGGCTGGCTCTACCAGGTGCCAGCCCAGGAAAGCCTTTCAAGAGTTCTGGAGACTCACCTGTGACCAGGTGCCTTATGAGACCAGGATGAAAGGCAGAATGGGAAATACAGACAGAACCAGGGAAGGGAAGCAGATCATGGTGAGCAATGTGGGCTGGGATAGGGTCCTCTACCCCTCACTTCTCACTTGATGGATTCCAAATGCATCTCACACTTTGTTATTGCTTGGTGAGAGAGATTATGAAATATTTAAAAAAAAAAAGTGCAAGGGAGTAACCCAATCCCTAGGAGGAGGGGAAAGAAACTTGGGTGTGGTGCAACCTCGCAGTCTTTTGTTAACATCTTAAACCTTGGAAGTTATTCCAGCTGTCTGTGGTAGATCAAGTCTACAGTCAGGAGACTGAAGCAGGAGACTGCTGCATGTCTAAGGCCTGCCTGGGCTAGGGTGTAACACTGCTTCTAAAAGAGAAGAGGAGGGGAGGGGAAGGGAGGGGAAGAGAGGAAAGGGAAGGAGAAGAGAGGAGAGGAGAGAAGAGGAGAGGAGAGGAGTGGGAGAGGAGAGGAAAAGATAGAAGGAAAAGGAAAGGACTGGAAAGGACAAAAAGGGAAAAGGAAGGTGTTCTGCAACCACAGTTCTCTACATCTCCACCATCTGAGCCTTGGGTATGACTGGGTGGCTGGCCAGCCTAGATCCTCCCAGGGGCTAATGACATTTTTTATTTATTTGGTGACCTCCACCCTGCAGAAGCTCTGGAGTCTGGTAGATGGCACTCCCTGTCCTAACTCTGCCTCTAAGCTACTGCCCGTGGCCAAGACAGCCACTCTATGCTTGACTTTCCCCTTCTCAAAGTGCAATCCATGACAGGTAGTTCCCCCCCTCTCTCAATGTTCCTGAGACACCACGTCTCCCCTATTTGCTGCAGGTGACTCCTCCGATGTTTTCTCCTTCCTCACCTCTCCCTCCTGAACCCTAGACAGTCCTCAGAGCTCTCCCACATAACACCACAGAATCAGGTGGTCCTGGGTCTCTGTCACAAGTGGCTTCCTCTTTTCTTCGCCTCCTGGATGGACACAGCTTTTCCACAGAAGCCATCCAGAGAGAAAGTTATCGTTTTAGTATCATGCATTTGATGGCTAGCCCCTTCTCCATAGCAAACATTAGTGCCATGGCTGGTTTGGGCTTCAGGTTTGCCACTCAATAGCTGTGTGACTTAGACAGAGTTGTTGAAATTCTTTGACCCTCACTGTCCCCACCTGAAAAGTGACATCATAAACCTGTCATAGGGTTAGTGGTAAGAAGAAAATGCACACAAACCCTTTAGCGCCTAGCTCACCCTATGTGTGCAGTAGTTAGGCTAATTGGCACTGCCATTGGCTCTAATAGCTTTGTGTCTCAAGAGGCTGACACTTGAGGGTCATTCCTCTCCAGTTCAAGGAGCTTGGAAAATGCAAACCTTGGGGTTGGTGATGGTCCCAAAAAGATACAACCCTCACAGGCTCCCACAGCTGCTCTCCAGTGTCTCTAGACAAAAGACAAAGGGAAGGATCAGAAGGTGTTACAAGAAGATTAGATCTAATTTTGACCATGGCCTCCAACAAAGAGGCTAATGCATGGAAAATGGCCAGTACATATTGAAGGTTCTTCTAAGGGTACCTAAGACTCTCAGGCATATTCTCCCTAGGAACCTCATGACAAATGTGCAATGCCTTCTTTTGTCTCCTTCTCCCAGTCAGCAACTGAGAAGTCCTGTGAATACAGGCCTCACATCCAGAGGAGACGGTTTAGGCCAACCTTACTCAAAAGGATAGATGTGGGAAAAGGGGAGCTTTCTCAGTTAGTGAGAGCACAGGCCCCCATGGTGGGGAAAGAAAAGCGAGCCATTAAAGAGTCCTGATTTATTTATGGAAAACTAATTCAGCATGCAACTTCATTATATTGCCATTTCTCGAAACATTAAGTTCCGTCAAGGCTGTGAATGTCTGGGAAGCTACAAAATGTCCTTTTTTGAAAACCTCCTGTTATCTGTAAACATCCCAATTTCAAGCCAACCTAGATTTTCTTTTTCCTTCCCTTGACCTGTGGACTTTACATCTAGAAAGTTCCAAGGTGGCCCCACAGACCAGTGTGCCTTGATAATGTTTTCCAGCAGCCTGTGGGCCTGGAGGAAAAGCAGTGTTCATTTTAATCATTCAGTGAGTTAACCCCATCCCCTTTTCAGCTTTAAATACATGGCTGCAGAAGAATTATAGTCTCCAATCCTAGAAATGGTAGTGTCTTTCTCTTGTCGGACATCGCTCTCTAGTGGTCAAGCCTCTACATAAAAAATAGAGTAACCTAAGGCACCTGTAGGAACCCTTTCACTCCCTCACTGGCTGACACACCCAGCCAGCCAGCTTCCTGCCTTAAAATCATCACTTAAGGGCCTATTGTATGCAAAAAAAACAAAACAAAAACAAAAAAACAAAACAAGGATTCAAGATGCCTCCTCTGGTGGCTAGTAATTGGCTTGCTGGTGCTTATTCTGAGAGTCTGAGGGAAATGGTCCAGATCTCAAGCCCCAGCTGTGCCCCTTAGAGCATTAAGATGCTGGAGAGATCACAGATGTCAGCTCTTCTCATTTGAGCTTATTTTCTTGCCCTAGGGCTGGTCAAGTCGGCTTTCCCGCTTCCAAAGGACAGGCTCTTCCAAGTCTTCATTCTAGTGTCACAGCCAGCCCTGAGGAGCATCCTTGGGAAAAAGCAAAGTTCAGATCATGGTTCCAGAGACCTTGGCTTTGAGTTCTGGTTCTGACAGTGACCCACCTTGTACCTTGGGCAAACTTCTTAACTATTCTTAGCGCCATTCTTCTTGTCTGTGAAATGAGCACAGTTCCTGACTTCCACACAAGCACTCAAGTTCAAGGACTGTGATGTAAAGGTTATTCCCAGCAGAGCTCACTAACATAATCCACTGGTCCCTTCCCTTACTGAGCCAGCAATCTGAAGCAGATAACAAGCTGCCTGGGGGATTCCAATGCACAACGACCTCCAAGCACAAGTCTGCTGGGCTGGATTGTGGTACATAGTGGTACAGAAGGATCCGAAGTTCAAAGTCACCTTTAGTGATATCAAAATACAAAGGAAGAAAAAAGGAGGATAAAGAGAGGGAGGAGTGGAGGAGGAGGGGGAAGAAAAGAAGGAGGAGAAGGAAGTGGGAAGAAGAGAAGGAGGGGAGGAGGCAGAGAATAAGGAGGGACTGGGGTGTAGCTCAGTGCAGAGCACTCCCCTAGCAGGTACAGACCCTAAATTTAATCCCCAGGGAAAGAGCAATGCTGCTTCCCATGGCCTCCACTGGATTCCAATACAACTGATGCAAAGTAGAATCCAATATTGGGATTTTCAGGAATTTCCAGGAGATTTCAATATGCAGCCAGGCTTAACAACCTACCAGTGTCTGACATATGGTAAGAGCCTGACCAACGTTCAAAGCAGTCCTTTCAGTAAAGCTATGTGGAGGCTCAAGCATCTATCTTTGTTCTTTATTGTGTCCCTATCCCACAGCAACACCTCTCTCAGGTGCCTGGCCCCACAGACAGAACCGTTATCACACTAACAAACAGATGGAAGATCTCTATATTCAGAGGCTGCAGTAATGTCTTGGGCCAATTGCCACATTGCACCCCCTATTTTATAGCCAGTCCCAGGCAAAGGGGCTGCAAACCACAAAGGGACTGTGGCTCAGAGTGAGATCTGTGCCTTTCTCCTTTCGATAAAACTCTAAATCACCTTCCATATCTGTCTTGGAAAAGAAATCATGCCATTGGAACTTCTAGAAAAGTAACTGTCTGGTGGGACTATTTTAAGGGAGCTGAGACATATTCGAGGCAGTGGGGACTTCCCTGACTCACTGTATCCCTTCTGTCTGTTTAATGTCTTGTAGTAAGACTGTGTGAATCTCCAGACAGTCTCAGTTTGAAGCCAATAATAGCCCCTGCTCTATCCAGTCCCCGGCCCCCATCTTGTTGTACTGCAGTTGGCAGCCCCACTTTGCCATCGCCTCTGCTGGCCAGTTGTTTCCAGCTGTGCAGGCAATGAGAATATCTAACAAGGTTTTGAACAGTGCACCTGATCCTGTTGGCTGGGGCTGCACCTACTGCTTCAGAGGCAAGGACTGTGGAGGGTTCAGGGAGAAACCCTTTTCATGCCCTGCAGCTACACAGTCAACCTCCAGCTTCTACTTAGCACTTAGGGGTGAGAGCAGGAAAACCCATGGGTCTTGTCCACCCACTCTGAGCATGGAGAGAGGAGAGAGGGCTTTGAGCAGCTTACGTGAAATTAACACCAACCACCCCTTCACCCTGTGTTGTCTGTTCTCAGACAGTTACACAGCCACCCTCTCCAGATGTGTGTTTCATCCTAGTAGTCTTCTGGAGGGAGTAGGTGTTTATCTAAGACCCTTTCCCATTGGCTGAAACTGGCTTCACCACCTACTGGCATTGAAGAGTGTAAGAGCAACCAAATGGGGCATCTGAGGGGCTCACAGAGGCACAGCCCAAGTGCAGCAATAGTATGTGTTCTGCTTGACCAGAAAATAGTTTTGTTGGTGTTTTCCTGGCTGTTTTGGGGGTTTCTGCAAATGGTAGGATTCTGGATTGAAAGGCCAGTTCCCATGGTAAAGCTGGAGAGCAAGAATGGAAGACACATCTCCATATAGCAACAGCTGTGGTTGCTGCTGCCCTGAACATAGTGCCTCTGAGCTACTGTTTTTATATTCCTGCCCTGTCCTGCCCATCATCAGTCTCTACTCCATCTCTGTGACTGGGAGCTCCAATCCCCGTGGCAGAGCCAGACCCAGCAGCAGAATTGCCCAATGGAAAAAAGCAACAATTGATGCTTCCCTCACAACCTCCAGGGCTGCCAAGCAGGTTGCAGCCTCCAAAACAAGTCTATAAGACTACAACTCTGACCAGCCAAGGTCACCTGGGGGACAGCATCATTCATTTGTGATGGCTTAGGAAAACCTTAGGGGATTTTCCCCTTTCCTTCCCCTTCCCTCTTCCATTATCTCCTCTCCCTTTCCTTTCTTTCTCTTTGTTCATCACACAGCTTCAAGAATTTGGCCACCACAGAGATTTATCCAGGTGGCCCTTCCCAGCTCCAAATCCTATAAACTTCAATAGTGTGCAATCTGGTACATGGAAACCTGCAGCTTTTATGCTCCCCCATCTATCCCCACCCACCCCCTTCCTGGAATGTTTCTCACTCAGGCTCATTCCTTTGCAATTTTCCTCTGGGGCCTCAACCCTGTAGCCATGCAAATATACCCAAGCATCTCTGGCACTCACCTGGTCCTTATTATTATTAATAGGACTGAAAATAATAGATCATAAGTAAGACCTTGCTTCAAAAGGCACTCATGACACCAACCCAGGGCCTCAGAAGAACTGTTCGTGTGAGGTACATGATGACACCAGAGGTTAGATTCTTATCCACGATTGGCAACTAGCTAGCTTGTGGTGGAGCCAAGTAGGGAACCTGCTTTGAGTGCCATTATTTATAGCTTATCTGAAAATTACTTTAAAAAAATAAGCAAGTGGAAAAAAACAGGCCAGACTTTCCAAGTATGACTTTATTGCATTTTCAAGGGTAAGATTTATTTTTCACTCCTTAATATTGCAATTAAAATAAATGGAATAAGATCTGGTGTCCGATGTGTCTTTCCAGCAACCTTTCGGAGGCTTTTGTGTTCCTCTACAGAAATGGAAGCCATCTGTTCATTTATCTACTACTCAAAAGACCTGCTCATTCAGTCAACCAGTGATTCTGTGTTGTATGAGGGCCCTGGGCCTCACAAAAGTTATGCTCTGATGAGCAAAATTAGTCTCCCTGTCAGTGATCACTGTACTTGGTTTAGTGGTGAAGTGAGATCCATGCCAGGAACATTCAATTAGAAACACACACACACACACACACACACACACACACACACACACACAAAACACAGGCTACCACCATGGCTTTTTGTTGTCCACCAGAACTTGATGCTAAGATCCTATTGCTGAAGACACCATACATTTTGGTCATAGGAGTTGGAAAAGAATCAAGCCAGAAATGATCTGGTTAGCATTTCATTTTAAAAAAGGAATGTAGCGGGCTGGTGGGATGACACGGGCAGTGAAGGACACTTGCCACTAAGCCAGTTGATCCCTGGAACCCATGTGGTAGGAGAAAAGAACTGACATCTGCAATCCTCCCTGTGACATGTGGTCAGCCTCATGGGTGTTGTGCTGTGTGCATGCTCACACATGTACACAGAAATGTTCCAGTGGTTACATCTACAAAATGCTTCCCCACCCCTAAGGCTCAGGAAACATCGTGGAAGAGGAGACAGAAAGATTGTAAGAAATCCAGAGGGTCAGGGAGAGTGCTGTGAGATTGTGTTTCCTAGTAATGTCAGAAGCTCCACCCACAAAACCCCACTAGCTGAGCTGCCCAAACATAAGCTAAACAGGGATGATGCCAATGAACTTGCCAAAGTGGAGGGGGAAAGCCCATGAGGCCTCAGTCCCACACAAAGAACCATAGGCAACTGAGGGAAGCTCGGTGTGAAAGACACGCTGTCCTGTGTCAAACAGCCTGGAAAACACACATACAAGTAAGACTATACAGAAGAAGCAAGTTGTATTTGGGAATATATGTATATATATAAACATCCACTCATGCAATAACAATTAGTAAGAAAAAAAAAAGAGATCATGAACTTGAAGGAGTTATGGGGAGGGGAACATGGAAGAGTTTGGATGGAGGAAAGGGAAGGGAGAAATATTTCAATCTCAAAAATAATCAAATGCCAAAATATAGAAAAGAATGGGTTCACGGGCTCATGGAGGAGGGCTTAGATTTAGTGAGCAGTAAATAAATGACAGTATTCAAAGTAAGTTAGAATTGATTTTTGATGTAGCTGGGCGGCAGTGTGCTTGAGTCTGCAGCCTATGGCCCAAACCACAGAAGCAAAGTACTGTGCAGTGAGGCTGCCATTTGTATGTCCCTGCCTTTGTTGGATGGGGACTTGCTGAACCTTGACTCTGTGCTAGGCATTATGTCACATGCTGGAAACAAGAACAGAAGGAGGGTGCTGCTTTCCAGGCTGTCTCGGCCCATGTTTGTCTCATTGTGAGCAATTGCAATCGCTAATGTGATAGTCAATGATACTCAGTTAATTGGTAATTAATGCTCATTTTATTCTTTTTTTTTTCCTGTGACACCTGTCTTTAAAGAAGTTCTTTAAAAGTCTAAGGTCGGCGCCTGAAACAGAGTACAAGCTGATCCTACATTCAAAACAGCTGGACAAAACAGCCCTACAGACTACAGCTAGGATATCTGAATCTTCTTTGACTCCCCCAAGACAGCGCCCCTTACCAGCAGGAAGTAGTTTGGAAAGAACGACGCCCAAATTCCCAAATATTGTGTATAAATGTTTGTTTTCATTTAATTGGACTTTGTTATATAAAATTAAATAAAAAAATTATAAATAATAAAAAAAACGTCTAAGGTCGGGTCTGCGTAAATACAACACAAATGTCCCACAGTCTTGAGGGAAGGCTGGCAAGAAGCCTGTGTGGTGACAGAGAAAATGAAGAGGTTGCAGGCATCATCATACAGTCAGCTTAATGGCGTGCAGCATCTGAAGTCTGGGAGGTTTCAACGTGTCTTTGGATTTGATATGGTTCTAGAGGGTGGGTGTCCAAGTTCAGGGTGACAACATGGTGGGTTTCCAGGCCTCCTTCTAGCCCAGATGGCTACTTTCCAGTTGTATCCTCATATAGCTTTGCTTCTCTCTCTCTCTCTCCCTCCCTCCCTCCCTCTTTCTCTCTTTCTCCCTCCCTCCTTCCCTCTCTCCCTTCCCCCCTCTCTCTTTCCCTCTCTCTCTCCCCCCCCCGTGTGTGTGTGTGTGTGTGTGTGTGTGTGTGTGTGTGTGTGTGTGTGTGTGTAGAACAGGAGGGAATGAAAGAGAGCGCTAGTATTTCTACCCTTAGGATCTCACTTAACGTCAGCTCTCTGAAGGTTCTGTCCCTAAATTCAAACACATTGAGGGTTAGGACTTCAGTATACAAGTTTGGGGTGGGGTTAGTCTATTCATATTAGGCAAACACAGGAGAAGCACAAATAAGTCTGATTTGGTCAGATAGGGAAGCTGGGGGAGGGGACAGAGAACATTTAATCTACAGCTTCAAATAACAAAGAGTGAAATTGTCACCTTCAGGAAAATGGGTGAACTAGAGACCCCAATATTAACATGAGCCAGACTCAGGAACACAAATGTGCCATGCCATCTCTCAAATACAGGGTCTGGATTTCTCTTTTAAAGGTGTGAAAGTGGAAAGGGGTCTACTTGTGAAGAGAGAAGAAGCCAGTGGGAAGGAGGGGACTGAACCAAAGCAGGTGGCAGGGCAGTGACTGTGACCAAAGTGCATCATACACATGTCTGAAAAAGCCACAGTAAAACCCATCATTTTGCACAATGAATATATGATAATAAAAAATGCTACAAACCTTGGCAGGAGTAGCACTGGCTACTCTTGAGAACCTGGTTCCGTTCCCAGAACCCACATGGCACTCACAGTCATCTTAAACCCAATCCCAGGGCATCTGAGACCTTCTTAAGGGCTCTGCAGGTACTGCATGTACATGATACAGAGACAAAATACCCATACACATTTTTTTAATTTATGTTTTACATTCCAATCAAAGTTATCTCTCCCTCCTTACGTTTCACTCCCTCTACTTCCCCTCCTCCCATCTGCTCCAAGAGAGGGTAAAGACTCCCATAGGAAGTCTACTAAGTCTGTCCTATCATCTAGTTGAGGTAGGACCAAGACACCTCTCCAACCACCACACCCCTGTGTCTAGGCTGGGCAAGGAATCTCTCCATATAGAATGGGCTCCACTAAGTTAGTTTGTACATTAGTGTTAGGTCTTTGACCCACTGCCAGTGGCCTCATATATTGTCCCAGTCACACCATTGTCACCTATATTAAGGTAGTCTAGTTTGGTCTTATGCGGGTTCCCCATTTGTCAGACCTGAGTCAGTGATCTCTCGCTAGGTCAGTTGATTCTGTGTGTTTCTCCATCATGATCTTGACTCCTTTGTTCATATTTTTTTGTTCTTCTCTTACTTTGATTGTACTCCAAGAGCTTGGCCCATTGGTTAGTTGTGGATTTTTGTATCTGCTTTCCATCTGTCAGAGAGTTCAAGCTTCTCTAGGGTTATGGATTGTAGGCTGGGTATCTTTTACTTTATGTCTGGTATCCACTTATGAGTAAGTATGTACTATATTTGTCTTTCTGGTTTGGGGTTACCTCACTTAGGGTTTTTTCCCCTAGTTCTGCCCATTTGCCTGCAAATTTTAAGATGTCATTGTTCTTTACTGCTGAGTAGTACTCCATTGGGTAAATACATCATTTTCTTTATCCATTCTTCAGTTGAGGGACATCTAGGCTGTTTCCAAGATCTGGATCTGATGACTGAGTTTCTGTAACTCAAGCACCTTCCATCTTCTGGTACCCAGGTGAGATTGTCTGTAAAATATCTCCCACCCTCTCCCCTCTCACTGCTGAGAAAATGTCTTTTCTGTCTGATACTAGAAATGTCTTTTCCAGAAGTCACATACCACAGTGAGAGATACCATTTAATGGAGCTAACGAGTTATCCCAGTGGGTAAGTGTGCTTGCCGCCAAGCTTGATGATCTGAGTTCAAACATCCGAATGTACATGGTGAAGAAGGTTGTCCTCTAACCGCCATCCCTGAAGCACAGTACATGTGTACCTCCATACACTAATAAAGTAAGTGTTAACAACAACAAAAGATTTAAATGGGAATATCCATGAGAAGAAGCAGGTCCTTAGATTCTCAGTAAGGCACCCATGATTCATATGGTGGTTTGCTACTTTTCGGTGCTGGGGAGTTCTGGGGCAGTATTGGTGACCAGCCCAGGGTATCCACTCACACACAGCACTAGCACTCTGTATACTAGATTAAGGCAGCTTCCACGCTGGGAGAATATGAGAGGGCTTCCTCTGTCATTGCTCCTCTTTCCTGTTCCAAGATCTTGCCCGGCTCATATCCTTTAAATACAAAACAGGATGATGATCTTGGATGATAGATCTCTGTATTGTCACAGAACTGTTGGAAAAGTAAAGTGAACTGGTACCCTCTAAGCTGCTTCCCAATGTGGGATGTGAGTTTCCTAGTGAGGTGAGTTATACACACAGGGTGCTCACTTTGATGTTTTCAGGGGTGTGGAGAGGACATTATTTCATGGGAACCTGGAACTTTGGAAGAAAGAGGAAAACATTTCCAAACTGAGACTTCCTTTCTACTTCAGCAGTCATCCTTGATTGCTGCTGTTTCTGCCACTGATGATGAGTTGAGATGACTCCTGTCTCTAGCCAGACTTGAGGAGGAAGGGACACAAATGCTCCCTGCCTTCCAAGAATAGTGTGTCACATTATAAAAATGGTTCCTTAGCAAGAGCGGCTTGTGGGATGAGTGTTTGGAAAATGCTATCTGCCACACTAGCTTTTTAATGAAGGAGAAAACAAACTTTCATTAAACACCATTAACTGGCTAAAAATAAAATGTGAAATAGTGAATTATGGTGAGCACTAATACAAGAAAAGGATGTGCCTACCAAAGCTCCTGTGGTCATTAATCTTGGTTGTTGGCTGAGCTGGATTGAGAGAGGCCTGGGAGATTGGTATGGCTCACACCACAGTCTGCCTTTTGAGGTGTTTACAGACACAGTGAGAAGGTGAGGGCCTTGACCTGATCCAACTCAGTTTCAGTCAGGCGATAGAGTCTGCATTCAAATAGACAATAGGAGCTGACGAAACTGGGAGAGGTGGGTAGCTATGGACCTGCCTTGGAAAAGGTACAACTTGACTCTGGCTCCTTCCTGTGGCTCCTCTTTGCTTCCTGGTCATGAAGAGGTGAGCTGCATTCTTCCTCTATGCTCCTTTGCCATGATGTTCTGCCTCTGTACAGCCCAGAAGCAACAGAGCCAGATTGCCATGGACTAAAATTCTCTGAAACTCATGATCCAGGATAAGTCTTTCATTCCTCTAAGATGTTTTGAGGAAATCTGTCATAGTGATGAAAACAGCCTCTCCTAGCATATACATAGTTTTAATGGGGGTCAAGCTCGGGTCATTGGGCTACAGGTATTCGCAGCATCTTATTCATAATACTAAAACCCAGAAACAACCTGATTGTTCATGAATAATAGAGAAGATAAATACATTGTGGCATAATATAACAGTTGAATACTACATAACAACAGAAAAGACTAGACCACTCCCCACATGCAAACATGGATGAATGTCTTACAGGCAATTGGGGGGGGAGTAGGATGAATATAAACTCTACATTTTCATTTAAATTATATGCAGTAAGAAATAATATTGAAGTAGCGATTGGCAGGGATAGGGATGTAGGTGAATTGGTAGAGTATCACTAGCATGCACAGGGGCTGGGTTTGATCCCCAGCGTCACAAAAATTGAGCAAGATTATTTGCACCTATAATCCCAGAATTTGGGAGGTTAAAAAACAAAAGGCCTGGCCTTTTGGCCGCGGCAGCCATCTTCCAGTAACTGGCCAAAATGATAAACACGAGGGGAAAGAGGAGGGGCACTCGCTACCTGTTCTCTCGGCCTTTAGGAGGCATGGGGTTGCTCCTTTGGCCACATACATGCGGATCTTCAAGAAGGGTGGTGCTGTAGACATCAAGGGAATGGGCATTGTTCAAAAAGGAATGCCCCACAAGTGTTACCATGGCAAGACAGGAAGGGTCTACAATGTCACTCAGCATGCTGTGGGCATCATTGTAAACAAGCAAGTTAAGGGCAAGATTCTCACCAAGAGGCTTAATGTGCTGATTGAACACATCAAGCACTCTAAGAGTGGGGACAGCTTCCTGAAACGGGTGAAGGAGAATGACCAGAAGAAAAAGGAAGCCAAGGAGAAGGGCACCTGGGTTCAGCTCAAGCACCAGCCTGCTCCACACAGAGAAGCACACTTTGTGAGGACAAACGGGAGGGAGCCTGAGCTGCTGGAGCCCATCCCATATGAATTCATGGCCTAATGTACAAAAAGAAATAAAGGCCTGGACTGTAAAGAGTTAAAAAAATAAAACAAAAGGGCTGAATTTTAGGATCATTCTTGACTACAGAGGGAGTTCAAGTCCAGCCTGGGTTACAGTAGATACTCCCTTCCAAAAAACAA